>NC_134355.1:349946683-350299183 GCF_048569485.1 Anomaloglossus baeobatrachus | reverse complement strand
TGTATGCCACCACTGTGGAATTGTCCGATTGAATTCTGATCTGCTTGCCTTCCAGCCACTGCTGGAAAGCTTTCAGGGCAAGATACCCTGCCCGTATTTCCAGAACATTGATCTGAAGCGAGAACTCTTGCTGGGTCCACGTACCCTGAGCCCTGTGGTGGAGAAAAACCGCTTCCCACCCTGACAGACTCGCGTCCGTCGTGACTACTTCCCAGGATGAGGGTAGGAAAGATTTCCCCTTCGCTAATGAAGTGGGAATAAGCCACCACCGAAGGGAAGCTTTGGTCGTCTGAGAGAGGGAGACGGTCCTGACGAGGGACGTCTGCTTCCTGTCCCATTTGCATAGGATGTCCCATTGAAGGGGACGCAGGTGAAATTGCGCGAAAGGGACTGCCTCCATTGCTGTCACCATCTTCCCCAGGAAGTGCGTGAGGCGCCTCCCGGGATGTGACTGGCCTTGAAGGAGAGATTGTACCCCTTTCCGTAGTGACTGCTGTTTGATCAGCGGAAGCTTCACTATCGCTGAGAGTATGAAACTTCGTGCCAAGATATGTCAGCGATTGGGCCGGTGTCAGATTTGACTTTGGAGAATTGATGATCCACCCGAAACCCTGGAGAGTCTCCAGGGTAGCGTCAAGGCTGCGTTGGCATGCCTCTATAGAGGGTGCCTTGATCAGCAGATCGTCCAAATACTGGATCACCGAGTGACCCAGGGAGTGTAGAAGCGCTACTACAGTAGCCATAACCTTGGTAAAAACCCGTGGGGCTGTTGCCAGGCCGAACGGCAGTGCCACGAATTGCAGGTATTCGTGTCCTATGGCGAAGCGCAAGAAGCGCTGGTGCTCTGGAGCAATCGGTACATGGGGATAAGCATTTTTGATATCAATTGATGCAAGGAAATCTCCTTGGGACATTGAGGCGATGACGGAGCGGAGGGATTCCATCCGGAACCGCCTGGTTTTTACCCGTCTGTTGAGCAGTTTCAGGTCCAGGACCGGGCGGAAAGACCCGTCCTTCTTTGAGACCACCAACAAGTTGGAGTAAAAACCGTGGCTCTGTTGCTGAAGAGGAACAGGGATCACCACTCCTTCAGCCGTCAGAGTGCGCCGCGTCTGCAGAGGAGCCTCGGCTCGCTCGGGAGGCGGGGATGACCTGAAGAATCGAGTCGGGGGACGAGAGGTAAACTCTATCTCGTAACCGTGAGACAGAATAACTCTCACCCAGCGGTCTTTTATTTGTGGCAGCCCGGTGTCGCAAAAGCGGGAGAGCCTGCCACCGACCGAGGATGCTACTAGCGGAGGCCGAAAGTCATGAGGAAGCCGCTTTGTTAGCGGCGCCCCCGGTGGTCTGTTTAGGACGTGACTTAGACCGCCATGCATCAGAGCTCCTTTGTTTTTCTGAGACCTTGTGGACGAGGAGAATTGGGACCTGCCCGCGCCCCGAGAGGAGCGAAACCTCGACTGCCCTCTCCTCTGTTGGGATATGTTTGGTTGGGACTGGGGTAAGTATGTATCCTTTCCCTTGGATTGTTTGATGACTTCATCCAGACGCTCGCCAAACAACCTGTCGCCACAAATTGGCAAACTGGTTAAGCGCTTTTTTGGAAGCAGAATCTGCCTTCCATTCCCGTAGCCATAAGGCCCTGCGGAGTACCCCCGAATTGCCGGCCGCAACCGCCGTACAGCTCGCAGAGTCCAGGACAGCACTAATAGCGTTGCCGAGGTTTGGGAGGTAATGGATGCCACTTGTGGCGCGGCCGTGTATGTGGCTGCTTCAATTTGCGCTTGACCTGCTGAGATAGCTTGTAGCGCCCATACGGCTGCGAATGCTGGGACAAAAGAAGCTCCGATAGCTTCATAGATGGATTTCAACCAGAGCTCCATCTGCCCGTCAGTGGCATCTTTGAGCGAGGCTCCATCTTCCACTGCAAGTAATGATCTAGCCCCCAGTCTGTGAGATTGGAGGGTCCACTCTGAGACACTGAGTCCAACCTTTAACCACGTCAGGTGGAAAAGGACAACGTGTATCCTTAAGGCGCTAAGAAAAAACGCTTATCTGGACAAGCATGGTGATTCTGGACTGCCTCTCTGGAATCAGAATGGTCTAGAAACATACTCGGTGTACGCTTGGGGAACCTGAAGCGGAATTACTCCTGCTGATAATCTGACTCCTCCGCCGGAGGAGCTGAGGGAGAAATATCCAGCATTTGATTGATGGACGCAATGAGATCGTTCACTATGGCGTCCCCGTCTGGAGTATTACGATTGAGAGCGCCCTCAGGATCAGAATCCTGATCAGCTGTCTCCGCATCATCAACCGGAGATTCCCCCCGCTGAGACCCTGAACAACATGATGTCGAGGGAAATTCTAAGCGAGCCCGCTTAGTCGGTCTGGGGCTGGGGTCTAAGTCAGAACCCTCAGCCTGGAAATTGTGTCCCGGGAGGACATTGTTGGTCCAATTGAGGGGGGCCAGGGAACAATGATTCAACAGAGTCCCTTTGCTGAGATACTGGCCTGGACTGCAAGGCTTCTAGTATCTCAGCCATAGTCTCAGAGAGTTTTGCAAACTCCATCCCCGTCATTAAGGACCGTGTCAACAGGTGTCTCCCCCTGGGCCCCTCTTAGCAGATGCTCTGGCTGAAGAAGAGAGTCACAGGGGCCACACATTGCACACAATGAGGGTCAATGGGACCTGCCGGCAGCTGGGTCGTACAAGCGGCGCAGGCAGCATAATAATCCTGTTTTTTTTTGGGTTTTTTTTGGCACCCCTGTCTTTGTGGGCGCCATGCTATTGTTTTCCCTGATTAACACAAAAGGGTAAATAGCCATAATGAACTGTGCTCATACAGTGTAAAGTATATAGTAATAACACAGAATGTATCAATACACTACAGCACCATGGGGCTAACACCACAGGTGCTGCTTACCAGCCGCCTAAAGCGGTTGTGAGGCCACCAGAGACCGTGTCTGGGTCTCCCAGGGTTAATCCCTCTCTGCAGCGTCGGAGGAGCTGACAGGAAATGGCTGCGGCGTCCTGCCGAGAGAAGGGAGCCGTGGGCATCTCACACAGTGCACAGTGAGGGGAGTGGAGTATGCAAAGCATGCTCCAGCCCTCATGCTGCTCGTTTGTCCCTCTCTTCCGTGCAGCGTCCCGCCCTTCCCCCTGCCTGTCAGGGCTGAGGGCGGGAAAAAGGAAGCTAGGCCGCAAGAAAGCCGGGGACTCGAGTATAAGCGTCGCCGCCGTAAAAGCGCGGCCGACGCCGAAGTCCCCGGCGAACTACAAGTCCCAGGCGCGCCGCAGTTTCACATGGCAGCGGCGGTTAGCGCAGTAGCCCCTACATATAAACACACTCAGCGACGCTGAGTGTGTAATGGCACATATAGACCCGGTCAGCGCCGCGGTCCCCGGTGCACTAGCACACCCAGCAAAGCTGAGGTGTTGCCGTGCACGGTCCCTACAGGGATACAGAGTACCTTCAAGATGCAGGGCCATGTCCCTGAACGGAACCCGGCTCCTATCCAGCAGTCTCCACAGGAGTTGTGGATGGAGCACGGTCTCCTGTGCCTGGAGACCGATAGGATCCCACTTCACCCAGAGCCCTGAGGGGGATGGGGAAGGAAAACAGCATGTGGGCTCCAGCCTCCGTACCCGCAATGGATACCTCAACCTTAACAACACCGCCGACAAGAGTGGGGTGAGAAGGGAGCATGCTGGGGGCCCTATATGGGCCCACTTTTCTTCCATCCGACCTGGTCAGCAGCTGCTGCTGACCAATCTGTGGAGCTGTGCTGTGCATGTCTGCCTCCTTCGCACAAAGCATAAAACTGAGGAGCCCGTGGGAGCACGGGGAGTGTATAGGCAGAAGGGGAGGGGCTTAACACTTTTGAGTGTAATACTTTGTGCTGCCTCCGGAGGCATAGCCTATACACCAATTGTCTGGGTCTCCCAATAGAGCGACAAAGAAAAGTATACATTTTTTTGCATAATCTCTATGGAAATTTACATTAATCTGATCGCTGCTGTAATGTACACACAATTTCAATATACTACATCTGTTAGTCACACTAACAGAACACCTGTTAGATCATGCTCTTGACGTGGTCTAACAGGCCACTGTAGCTGACAGATCAGGTGGTCATTACTTGACCTCCTGCTGTCATGGCAATCATCAGACCCTAGTGATCATGTCGCAGGGGTCCTGATCAGGTGAGATAAGGATCGTTGCACTTAGAGGGTTAAATAGTACCGGTGTGGGTAGCTGTGACAGCCAGAGCTCAGTTAGCTCACGGTGTCAATCACGCATCCACAGCTACTGTGCCCACATGATCGCCAGGACGCACCGGTACTTCCATTTGTGCGACCGCAGTGGAAAATAGGACATACCAGTAAGTCCAATGTCAGAAAGGGGTTAACAAGCAGGTAGTTGCTAACTACCTGACTGTTCTGCCTGGCGCCAATCTCTACCGGCACGGTATGGTCACAGACTGCTCCTGCAGCTTTAACTGAAGTCACATCACTTGAGCAACTGCTTCTCTTCTGCTCTGTTGATGGAATGTGACTGGTGAGGTTATAGTGATTGACAGCCGGTTGTCAATCAGCATGATATTGACAGAGCAGCCCAAAAGAGGAAGAGGTGCTCAGTGGACATGAAGCACCAGAATTGCCTAAAAGAGCGGTCCATGACTGCTCTCATCCGAGTAGAACAAGAATGTAATTAATTAGCACCTACCTGCCTGTTTGTTCTTAGGCCCATTGTAAAATATAAAGCAGCCCCGGATAACTCCTTAAAGTTTTGATCTATGGCAACCTGGAGGCCATTGTCCGGCTTCCTGTGATAACGCAACTGAGAGCCAGAGGCATGATAGAGGAAAAGAAATTACTATGTCTAACTCCTAATATGCTGCAGTTGCTATTTAGCCCTTGCCAACACTGACAGTGCTCACTCCTCGTTGCAGTGTCTGTGCTGCAGTGGGGAGTGACTTCAAAAAGTGGCAGCTCCAGGATCACAACCTGCAGGTGACGATGGGCTGCCTTTTCACATCTAATTGTATAGCGGCACATCAATTAGGATGTTAAAAGGCAGTGATGTGGTTAATATTTAGGGCTAAGCCACATGGCATGAAATTCGGTGCAAGATAAAAAAAAAAAAAAAAAAATAATCACATTCCACTTGGACTAATATTAGCCTATGTGCCTAATCGGGCCTAGAAAACAGTCGAAGCATACTGCGATTGTAAGGGTACTTTCACACATCCGGATTTTTGCTCTGCGGCACAATACGGCGTTCTGCAGAAAAACCGCAACCGGCTTTTGCAACGCCGATTGCGGTTTTTTTTTGCATTGACTTACATTAGTGCCGCATTGTGCCGCAGGGGCTTGCGTTCGGTCCGGTTTTTGCCGCATGCGGCAGATGTAGCCGATGCGGCGGCCGGATCGAACGTACCCTGCAACGTTTTTTGCTCCGGCAAAAAACACCGCATCGCGCCGCATCCGGCCGCTGCGGCGCATTTTTCAATGCATCCCTATGGAGGCCGGATGCGGCGCGATGCGGAAAAAACCGCATCCGGTCGCCGCATGCGGTATTTTCCACTGCGCATGCTCAGTAGCATGCCGCAACCGGAAAAAACCGGACCGGCCGCATGTAAAAACTTATGTAAAGGATGCGGTGTTTTCACCGCATCCGTTGCATAGTTTTCACAGCCGGATTGAGCCGCAGGGCTCAAACCGGATGTGTGAAAGTAGCCTTAGGCGAGACTCTGTCTCTGGCACCAATTCAAGTCTAAGGGCGAGAGGAAAAAAAAACCAACAAAAATCGCACTGCGCTCGCGGTACACTGGTGAAATGCGAGTGCAGAGCGAGAATGGTAATAGCTGGCAACGGAGGGGAGAGGGAGAGAAATCCTTCCCACCCCTCCTCAGTGCCGGCCACCACCTTCTGCAGCAGCGGTCCACCCCTCCTCAGTGCCGGCCCGTCCCCCGCAGCTGAGCTCCGCTCAAACAGTCGGACCTCAGTCGCAGGGACACTCGCATGACACTCGGCTCTGCTGTGCTGCCAGCGCGAGCCGAGTGTCATGCGAGGGGATCGCAGTAATTCCCGTGTGACCCCAGCCTAATATATAAACTCTAGTAAGACAAAAACTGCCAATATAACAATGGAATGTAATTTTAAAGGATTTGTCAAAAATTACACATAATTGGGGACCCAAGTGATCTGGGAAATAAAATGGCTGCATTGCTTTTGTATAATATAGGAAAAGCATCACCTCTTCTCCCATGAAGTGAACCCAACACACAACACCAACATAGCGAATAGGAGCAGCATTGGAGAAAGCAGCCATATTTTTGTAATCTTGTACAACTTTTCAATAAAACATAGGCTGGTCTTCAAACAAGACGTGCCATAAACACGTTAGACAAACCTTGCCATGATGTTGAATGGTAAATGCTCCAAGAATGTGGTTTGGGAGCTCAATGAAGCCTCCAATATACAAGCTGAGTCCATGTAGCTCTTCTAGTAGTTTGGAGGGAAGCTCAGCAGTCAAGTCCTCATACGGATGAGTTAGCGAACCTTCTGTCTGCCTTGAGGAATCTACAAACCTAAAACAAAATTATTTTACTCAATAATAAACCCTTTACTTGTATTGATATATTCTGCACTCAGTTTAAGGTGGTATTCTGAACCTGCTCGCTTCCCGATGCAGTACCCTTCAATGAAAGTCTGGACTAACGTGTGTGTTACAAAGTGTCAGCACATGAAAGTGATAGAAGCATTTTCACAATGCGCCAGGTGTATACTGTTCAAGAAAGAATGAGGCTATAAAATGGGAATTTTCTTTTCTATCCTAAAATTCCGATTTGTTAACCCCTTCACGACCCATGACGGATATATCCATCATGGATCATGTGAAGTTAATCCCCGCCCCCCTGCCGCAGCTGACATGTGCGCCTGCAAGTTACAAGTGGAATCACATCCACCTGCAACTTTTAACCCCTTACAGCTCGCTGCCAAAGTCTGTCAGCGAGATGTACCGTATTTTTCGGACTATAAGACGCACCCTGGTTTTAGAGGAGGAAAATAGGAAAATAAAACTTTAAGCAAAAAAAAAAAAAAAAAAATTGTTTACTTACCGTAAATTCTTTTTCTTATAGTTCCGACATGGGAGACCCAGACCATGGGTGTATAGCTTCTGCCTCCGGAGGACACACAAAGTACTACACTAAAAAGTGTAGCTCCTCCCTCCGAGCATATACACCCCCTGGATGACCACATCTAGCCAGTGCAAAAGCTGAAGGAGGACATCCACCCACAAGTAGAGATAGAGTAAAACCCGGAATAACCGGAACCTCTGTCTACAACAACAGCCGGTGAAAACACATGGAACAAGAACTGCCAACAGGCAACAGGGAGGGTGCTGGGTCTCCCATGTCGGAACTATAAGAAAAAGAATTTACGGTAAGTAAACAAAATTCTCTTTTTCTTCATCGTTCCTTATGGGAGACCCAGACCATGGGACGTCTCAAAGCAGTCCATGGGTGGGAAATAAACAGAAACTGAGAAGTAGGCAAAACCTAACTTCATAAATGGGCGACAGCCGCCTGAAGGATGCGTCTGCCCAAGCTCGCATCTGCCGAAGCATGAGCATGCACTTGGTAGTGCTTCGAAAAGGTGTGCAGACTAGACCAAGTGGCAGCCTGACAGACCTGCTGAGCCGTAGCCTGGTGCCTGAAAGCCCAAGAGGCACCGACAGCTCTGGTCGAATGTGCCTTGATCCCCGGCGGGGGAGGCACCTGAGAACATTGGTAGGCATCGGATATGGCCGACCTAATCCAACGAGCTAGGGTCGGTTTAGAAGCCGAGAGACCTTTGCGCTGACCTGTGGTCAGCACAAAAAGAGAGGTGCACCGCCTAAGGGCAGCGGTGCGTGACACATAGATCCGGAGCGCCCGCACCAAATCTAAAGTATGCAACGCTTTCTCAAAGCGATGCACAGGGGCCGGACAAAGGGAAGGCAATGAAATGTCCTGGTTAAGGTGGAAAGGAGACACCACCTTAGGGAGAAAGTCCGGAGTCGGACGGAGAACCACCTTGTCTTGGTGAAAAACCAAAAAGGGGGACTCCGAAGAGAGCGCAGCCAAATCAGAGACTCTCCTGAGAGAAGTTATGGCCACCAGAAAGACGACTTTCTGTGAAAGACGAAACAAAGAAACCTCCCTAAGAGGCTCAAAGGGGGGTTTCTGTAAGGCCGTGAGGACCAGATTAAGGTCCCAGGGATCCAGAGGCCGCCGGTAAGGCGGAATGATGTGAGATGCGCCCTGCATGAAGGTGCGCACCTGGGCCAGTCGGGCTATACGCCGCTGGAACAACACTGACAGAGCCGAGACCTGTCCCTTGAGGGAATTGAGGGATAGTCCTAGCTGCAGACCGGACTGTAGAAAGGACAGGAAGGTCGGCAAGGAAAACAGCCAAGGAGCATGGCCGGAAGAGCGACACCAGGACAGGAAAATTCTCCAAGTCCTGTGGTAAATCCTGGCCGAGGAAGACTTCCGAGCCTGAGTCATAGTGGAGATGACCTCGGAAGGAATGCCTGAAGCAGTAAGGATCCAGGACTCAAGAGCCACGCCGTCAATCTGAGAGCCGCAGAATTCTGGCGGAAAAACGGACCGTGAGAGAAGGTCTGGGCGGTCCGGGAGGTGCCACGGCACCTCTACGGACAGACGGAGCAGGTCTGGGTACCAAGCTCGCCTGGGCCAGTCTGGAGCAATGATTATGACCCGACGGCCCTCCATTCTGATCTTGCGCAGGACTCTGGGCAAGAGAGCTAGAGGGGGAAACACGTAGGCCAGGCGGAACTGGGACCAATCCTGAACCAGCGCGTCCGCCGCCAAGGCCTGAGGATCGTGGGAGCGAGCCACGTAAACCGGGACCTTGTTGTTGTGCCGGGATGCCATTAGATCCACTTCCGGAGTGCCCCACTTGCGGCAGATTGACCGGAACACTGCCGGATGCAGGGCCCACTCGCCGCTGTCCACGGTTTGACGGCTGAGATAATCTGCCTCCCAGTTTTCTACGCCTGGGATGTGGACTGCGGATATGGTGGACTTGGAGTCCTCCGTCCACTGAAGGATACGTTGAACTTCCAACATTGCTAGGCGGCTGCGAGTCCCGCCCTGGTGATTGATGTAGGCAACTGCTGTCGCGTTGTCTGACTGGACTCGAATGTGCTTGCCCGCCAACAGGTGGTGAAAGGCTACGAGAGCTAGGAGCACAGCTCTGATTTCCAGCACATTGATCGAGAGGGCTGATTCGGACGGAGTCCAAGTGCCCTGTGCTCGGTGGTGGAGAACCACTGCTCCCCAGCCGGATAGACTGGCATCCGTGGTGAGAATCACCCAGGACGGGGCCAGAAAGGAGCGTCTCTGGGACAGAGAGAGGGGCCGAAGCCACCACTGAAGAGAGCTCCTGGTCTGTGGCGACAGAGCAACTAGCCTGTGCAAGGAAGAGGTCCGCTTGTCCCAACAGCGGAGAATGTCCAGCTGCAGAGGACGCAGATGGAACTGGGCAAAGGGAACCGCTTCCATTGACGCCACCATCTGACCCAGCACCTGCATGAGGTGCCTGATGGAATGACGGCGGGGCCTCAACAGAGAGCGCACCGCCAGATGGAGGGATTGCTGTTTGACTAAGGGCAGCTTCACAAGTGCCGGCAGAGTCTCGAATTGCATCCCTAGGTACGTGAGTTTCTGGGTCGGAGTCAGAGTGGACTTGGGCAGATTAACAAGCCACCCGAATTGAACAAGAGTGGCGAGGGTGAGCGAGACACTCCGCTGACAGTCTGCGCTGGATGAAGCCTTGACAAGAAGGTCGTCCAGGTAAGGAATCACTGCCAACCCCTGGAGGTGCAGAACCGCAACCACTGCTGCCATGACCTTGGTAAATACTCGAGGGGCCGTGGCTAACCCGAAGGGGAGAGCCACGAATTGGAAATGTTCCTCTCCGATTGCAAAACGTAGCCAACGCTGGTGTGAAACTGCAATTGGCACATGCAGATAGGCATCTCTGATGTCGATGGATGCTAGAAAATCTCCTTGGGTCATTGAGGCAATGACCGATCGCAGAGATTCCATGCGAAAGTGCCGCACCTGAACATGCTTGTTGAGAAGCTTGAGATCCAGGATGGGCCGGAAGGAACCGTCCTTCTTGGGGACTAGGAAGAGGTTTGAGTAAAAAACCTCTGAACCGTTCCCGGGCGGGAACCGGTACAATTACTCCGTTGGCCTGCAAGGCTGCCACGGCCTGAGAGAAGGCGGCGGCTTTGGAGCGGGGGGGAGTGGACAGAAAAAATCTGTTTGGCGGGCTGGAAGAAAATTCTATCCTGTAGCCGTGGGAGATGATATCCCGCACCCACTGATCGGAGACGTGTTGGAACCACACGTCGCCAAAGTGGGAGAGCCTGCCACCGACCAAGGACGTTGCTGGCGCAGCCAGATAGTCAAGAGGAGGCTGCCTTAGTGGCAGCGGCTCCTCCGCTCTTCTGAGGACGCGGCTTCGTGCGCCAGCTGGGTTTTCGATCCTTGGCTGAGTTAGTGGACGAGGCTGAGGGCTTAGAGGATGACCAGTTAGAGGAACGAAAGGAACGAAACCTCGACTGGTTCCTGCCCTGGACAGGTTTCCTGGTTTTAGTTTGTGGCAAGGAAGTACTCTTCCCGCCAGTAGCTTCCTTAATAATTTCATCCAGTTGTTCACCGAACAGCCGGGACCCAGCAAAGGGGAGCCCAGCAAGGTACTTCTTGGAAGAAGCGTCTGCTTTCCACTCTCGAAGCCACAAGATCCTGCGGATCATGAGGGAATTAGCGGAAGCCACCGCCGTGCGGTGAGAAGCCTCCAGAATGGCAGACATGGCATAGGATGAAAAAGCCGAAGCCTGGGAAGTTAAGGCAACCATTTCGGGCATAGAGTCCCTGGTGAGGGAATGCATCTCCTCCAGAGAAGCAGAGACGGCCTTAAGAGCCCACACCGCTGCAAAAGACGGGGAGAACGAGGCCCCTGCCGCCTCATATACAGATTTGGCCAGAAGGTCAACCTGGCGGTCAGTGGGATCCTTAAGTGAGGTGCCATCGGCCACAGATACAACTGTCCGGGCTGAGATTCTAGACACCGGAGGATCTACCTTTGGTGAATGAGCCCACTCCTTGACCACCTCTGGTGGAAAGGGAAAACGGTCATCAGAACTACGCTTTGGGAAGCGTTTGTCAGGACAGGCCCTGGGCTTGGTCACAGTGGCCTGAAAACTGGAGTGGTTAAAGAACATACTCCTTGCTCTCTTAGGTGAGGTAAACTGGTGTTTTTCTACCAGAGAGGCTTGTTCCTCTGACACTGGTGGATTGAGGTCCAGTACGGAATTAATGGACGCAATCAAGTCACTAACATCCGCATCCCCTTCAGATAGATCAATGGGGTACATAGAGGTAGCGTCCGAGCCCACAGTAAAGGCATCCTCCTCGCCCTGCAATTCAGCTCGTGAATCAGAGCCGTGGGACGAGGAAGGAGAAGAGTCCCTGCGTCTCCGTTTAGGAGGACGGGGTCCGGGAACAGATGAAAAATCCTCTGTGAGCTCTGCAGAGCGAGTCGGAGCAGCAGAGGCGCCCTGAGAAGGGGGCTGCTGCATGGTCAGCAGAGTCCAGGACAGCTGTCCCATGGAGTCGGCAAAGGACTGGGAGATAGCTTTAGAAAACGATGCTACCCAAGCCGGGGGTTCAGCCACCGGGGCTGGAGCAGCCTGAGGGACCACTGGGGAGACTCCAGGCTGAGGCTCCACCATGTTAGAGCAGGCATCACAATGTGGATATGTGCTCGGTTCAGGCAGTATGAGCTGACATGCAGTGCATATAGAGTAAAGCCTTGCAGCCTTGCTCCTAGTGAGAGACATGCTGCTGAGGTGGAGGCTCTGCAGTAAAGAACACACTCCTTCAGAATGACCCCCAAAGAGTGTATAATAAAGTCCACAACCAGAGGTTGTGGCTTACCAGACCGTTTTATGTGCCCTCCGGATTCCACAGCTTGGACCCCCAGACAGATGCAGAGCTGCAGCAGCCAGCGCCAATCAGTGTGTAAACGCTGATAAAATGGCGCCTGAGTGAGGAGGGGGGAGCGGGGTTTAGTCCAAGAGCGGGAACCGGAGGGCCAAGGAGAAATACAGGGGAGGGAAACATCTCCTCAGAGAGGAGTGTCCTCCCCTCTGCTGAACGGCCGGTGGGCGGCGCCGCACTGTCCCCCTGCATGACTGACATGCAGGGGCAGTGAAAACGAAACTAGGCCGCAGCCGAAGCCGGGGCCTAAATTTTCTCATGCGGCCGACGAGCAGGCACCCTCGGCGCGGTTCTCAGGGGAAAACCAGAGAACCGGCCGGAAATCACAGCACAGTGACATAACACACTCTCCCCACAATAAATGCACAAGGGACCCTTCAATAACGTCTCAATACTTAGCTTATGAGACGCAGGGCCAGGTCCCTGAGGGGTGAGCGCTCCGTCCGGCAGGGTCCTGAAAGGGCTGCGGATGGAGACCGGTCTCCTGCAAAGCAGAGAGAACCGTGATGGCTCCCACTTCAAGCCAGAGCCCGAGGGATGGTGAAGGAGCGCGGCATGTAAGGCTCCAGCCTTGTAAATCAACCTTAAAAGCACCGCCGACACAGTGGGGTGAGAAGGGACATGCCGGGAGTCCAGCTTGGTCCCGCTTTTCTTCCAACTCTTTGAAATCAAAAATCAGATGAGAATGCATGTGTGTGTGACCTCCTGAACACAAAGCATTGAACTGGCTAGATGTGGTCATCCAGGGGGTGTATATGCTCGGAGGGAGGAGCTACACTTTTTAGTGTAGTACTTTGTGTGTCCTCCGGAGGCAGAAGCTATACACCCATGGTCTGGGTCTCCCATAAGGAACGATGAAGAAATATGGTCATGACACACTGTTATGGGGCGAGGATCTGCTGCTGACACTGTTATGGGGGTAATGTCCCCAAATTCTCTACTAAGGTACCCCATCCTGGTAATGATCCTCCTGCCTTGTATATGATCCTGCTATAGACCCCCATCCTGCTCATATACCCCCATCCTGCTTATATACCAGCATCCTGCTCATATTCCCCCATCCTATTCATATACGCCCCATCCATCCTGTTCATATACCCCCATCCTGTTCATATACCCCCATCCATCCTGTTCATATACCCCCATCCTGTTCATATACCCCCATCCTGTTCATATACCCCCATCCTGTTCATATACCCCCATCCTGTTCATATACCCCCATCCTGTTCATATACCCCCATCCTGTTCATATACCCCCATCCTGTTCATACACCCCCATCCTGTTCATATACCCCCCATCCCTCCTGCTCATATACTCCCATCCTGCTATATGCCCCCATCGTGCTCATATACCATCCTGGTATATGGCCTGTATCCTATAGCACAGAGAAAAAAAAACAAACGTTTATACTCACCTTTTCCTCACTCCCTGCAGCCGATCATCTTCCTCTCTGCACCACTGACCTGTGTGTGTGGAGCCGTTCCCCTGCAGCACGCGATGTTTTCCTGTCTGTGCCGATCAGCTGATCAGCACAGACAGGAAGACATTGCGTGCGGCAGGGGGACGGCTCCACACACGGGGACGGGTGAGTACACTGATTCACTGCTCCCCGCGCTGATGATGACGCGTGGGGGGCAGTGAATACAGCCGCACATGATCACTCCAGGCTGTAATTGCCAGGAGTGATCATGCGGACCGGCTCTTTACTATGCGCGCGTCCCCGCTCGTCCTCCCGCCCACCTGTCAGCGCCGGCTTCTGCGCTGAGAAATGGGCGTACATATGTAATGAGCGGGCACACGTGGTCACAGTAGGCTGCTACAGCCTGCTCGTGCCCCCAATGACCCGCTCCACCGCAGCACCTCATTCTCCGCAGCCACAGTCAGACCATAAGACGCACCCTCAACTTTCCCCCAACATTTGGGGGAAAAAAGTGCGTCTTATGGTCCGAAAAATACGATATATGCGTGCAGCCATTACTTTTACTTACCGCAGCCCCCCCCACCGGAAGTCACGTGCGTGATCACGTGACTTTCGGTGCTTGCCATGGTAGCACAGGGTCATGTGATGACGTCTGTAGCTATCATGAGTCACTTTCGGTTTCACTCGGCCCGGAGCCGAATGAAGCAGAAAGTGAGCATATCTGCTGTTTACAGCTGTGTAGCTGTGATCAGAAGATATGGCAGAGCGAACGGATTGCTGATTCATATTGCCCCCTAGAAGGACTAGTAAAATTAAAAAAAAAAAAAAAAAAAAAAAAAAGGTAAAAAAAAGTTTAAAAAAAAAAAAAAACACCTAAAAGTTCAAATCACCCCCCTTTCACCCCATTGAAAATTAAAGGGTTAAAAAAATACACATTTGATATCGCCGCATTCAGAATTGCCTGATCAAAATATAAAATCAATTAATCTGATTGGTAAATGGCGTAGCTGCAAAAAAATCCAAACAGCAAAATTACGTTTTTTGGTCGCCGCAAGTTTTACGCAAAATGCAATAACAGGCAATCAAAATGTAGTATCTGCGCGAAAACGATACCATTAAAAATGTCAGCTCGAGACGCAAAAAATAAGCCGTCACTGAGCCATAGATTCCCCAAAAATGAGAACACTATGGGTTTCGGAAAATGGTACAAAATGTACGCCACTTTTTTGGACAAGCTTGTGAATTTTTGTTAACCCCTTAAATACAAGTAAACCTATGCATGTTTGGTGTCTACAAACTCGCACCGACCTCAGGCATCATACCCACACATCGGTTTTACCATATAGTGAACATGGTGAATAAAACATCCCAAAAACTATTGTGTGATCACACTTTTTTTGCAGTTTTTCCACACTTGGAATTTTTTGCTGTTTTCCAGTACACTATATGGTAAAACTTATGATTTCATTTAAAAATACAGCTTGTCCTGCAAAAACAAGCCCTCATATGGCAAGATTGACAGAAAAATAAAAAAGTTATGGCTCTCGGAAGAAGGGGAGCAAAAAAAAAAAAAAAACGGAAAGTGCTCGGGGGCTGAAGGGGTTAAAGTGTGAAATATGGCCTGACACCAGAAAGGGTTACAGTGCATCTTTGGTAGAGAAACCAGCAGGCAATGATGTATTACTTGGCTAAAGAAAACGTACTTGTTAGCAAGAAAAAAAAATTCTTATTGAAAAGTGCCTGTGTCTAAGGGCGTAGTTACATGGCCGAGGATTGCATCGCTATACTTAGCCTGGCCAGCGTCTCCCATGACCTAAACGTGTCAGCGTCTATTTCCATGCACCGGTCAAGCTTGGATCAGGAGAGCCGCCGGCCAGTCCCAGGATTGCGATGTGATCCTTGGCCGAGTTATATGGACGTGTGACTGACCCCTAATAGTTGTACTCGCCTTCCCTGAATCAAGAGTGTATGACAAGTGGTGTGTCACTCTGCTACACCAGAAATCTCCTGTCGCCCCCCTTCCAGAGATGCCCCTATCGTCCCACCCACAGCGACGTGTCGTCCCCAGTGATGCCTGTGCCCCCAAAAAATTTACACAACTGAATGTGAGGTTCTTAGAGACTAGTTCACCATGACGTAATAGTGGGATACATACAATCAGAAGGTTAGACTAAAAACCTCAAGCTCAATTCTGAAAAGATCTGCCTGATGACATTAGATCAATGCACGGTATTTGGTCGTTTCCCCTTCTTGTCTTTCTAGACTTATAGCACCATAGACTATAATGGGCACGTATTTTATCCACAAAAAACAGGAATAAAACATGCGAGACTCCATAATGAAGCCTTACCTGTATATAAATACTTTTACGTAATGTAGAAACTTTGTGCACTGGTTTCTGATTTCTTCAGCCTCATTGTGAATGCTACTTACTTGTCCTAAACAATAAAATCACAATATTAGCATACAAAGACAATATTATAACAAAACTGTCTCCTGAATTTGTATTTTGGTTTAAGATTTAATATTGAGGAAGATCCGAGATTGCTGCAATGAAGATGGAAGACAGAAGAACATATCTGCTTATTGACGAAGCAATGCATTGTAATGGTATTTCTTCCATGGTGGTATTTTAATAGTGTGAACCAATGGTCGCAATGTACTCATGATCAGGTACCGTATTTTTCGGACTATAAAACGCACCGGACCATAAGACGCACCCTGGTTTTAGAGGAAAATAAAATTTTAAGCAAAAAATGTGGTCATGACACACTGTAAGGCTATGTGTCCACGTTGCTTTTTACCTGCTTTTTTGCTGCTTTTTCAAGTGCAGCGTTTAATGCCAAAATGGTTGTGTTCTGCTTTTCAAGCAAAGTCTATGGGAATTTGGGTTTCTTGTCCGCACTATGCAGTTCAAACTGCAGCCTTTTTGTGGCAGAAATTTGGGCAAAAACTCTGCTTTTCACAGAAGCAACATGTCAATTGTTTTTGCCATTTGAGTTTTGCACTGCAAAGCTGAGTTTTTGACCAAAGTTCTGCCACAAAAAGGCTGCAGTTTGAACAGCATAGTGTGAACAAGAAACCCAAATTCCCATAGACTTTGCTTGAAAAGCAGAACACATCCATTTTGGCATTAAACGCTGCAGTTGAAAAAGCAGCAAAAAAGCAGGTAAAAAGCAGGTAAAAAGCAACGTGGACACACAGCCTCATGGGGCGAGAATCTGCTCCTGACACTATTATGGGGGTAATGTCCCCAAATTCTCTACTAAGGTACCCCAGCCTGGTAATGATCCTCCTGCCTTGTATATACAGTATATGTCCCTCATCTTGGTATAGTCCCCATCCTGCTATATACTGGCATATGGCCCCCATCCTGCAATATACTGGCATATGGCCCCATCCTGCTATATACTGGCATATGGCCCAATCCTGCTATATACTGGTATATGGCCGCATCCTGCTATATACCCCAACCTGGCATATGGCCCCATCCTGCTCATAATATACCCCCATCCTGCTCATAATATACCCACATCCTGGTATACGGCCCGCATCCTGTGGCACATAAATAAAAAATAATAAATGTTCATACTCACCTTACCTCACTCCCTGCAGCATCGCTCCCCCTCCGTCTGTATCAGCAGCAGCGCCGCTGGAGTGTGGAGTCGGTCACCGTTCCCCTGCAACATCGCGATGTCCTCCTGTCTGTGCCGGCTGCATGATGTCATTGCTGTGCGCACCACTAGTCTCCACACAGCCGCCGTCGGCACAGACAGGGGGAAATCGCAGTGCTGCAGGGATCGTGGCCGGTGAGTTATACTGATTCACTGCCCCCCGCGCTGATGATGATGCGCGGGAGGCAGTGAATACAGCCGCACATGATCACTCCAGGGTGTAGTTGCCAGGGGTGATCATGCGGGCAGGCTGTTTAATATGCGCGCATTCCCCGCCCATCACCCCGCCCACCTGTCAGCGCCGGCTTCAGCGCTGAGAGATGATGGGCGGGATGATGGGCATGCATATTAAATGAGCGGGTCCATGTGGTCACGACAGGCTGCTACAGCCTGCTCGTGCCGCCGATGACCCGCTCCACCGCAGCACCCTCATTCCCTGAAGCTCTACATTCAGACTATAAGACGCTCCCCCCACTTTCACCAACATTTGGGGGAAAAAAGTGTGTCTTATAGTCCGAAAAATACGGTATGTACCACAGAAGAGAATCTGGTATACACTGTATGTATCTAGCATGAGAATCCTGCTTATGCTAGTCGTATCACATCACTGCATTTTGCTTTGTGACTTCTGTACTGCATCAATCAACAATCAATAGGCAACACGTGCATTGCAGGGAAGAGAATGGAAGAACCTTCTGTTCTTTGATATCCTACACCTGTTATCTACATTTACATAATGAACATAAGAAAATAGTGAAGAAAAAAAAAAAAAAAAGACTTACCAGAGTCAAAAGAAACAGGTTGCGTTAAACCATCAAGCGCATTTAATTTTTGCCTTTAAAAAAAAAAAGAAAAAAGGATAAAACACTATGGAGAATAGATGTATAGTCACACCGACACATACATATGGCAAAGACAATAGGTTTGAAAAAACACACACGACTATACTAACATACACCATGCTAATTGGTCAAAAGGAGTATCTACAGTAGGCCTTCGTTGGGTAAATGGCGGCCCATAAATACATTTCACATATTTCTTAGGTTTCCCAATGCATATGATGCACGTACAGTGTGAACAGAGTACAATATTGTGTGACTGACTACAACAGCCCTCTATAGTGCAGTCAGTAACAGTGTCATAGATCCACAAGAGGATGACCGGTCTCCTACCAGCAGCAGACTTTGTCCCAGAGGCGCAAACTCATTTAGAATCTGTTTTCAGCCCCTCTTAAAAAGGAGCCAGTCACCAGATTTCTCCCTTATAAGCTGTGGCCACCATCAGTGAGCTCTTACATACTTTATTTTATAGTGCTGTATATAAGAGCCCAGGCCGCTCTGTAGAACATAAAAAAGACCTTTTATTATACTCGCCTAGGGGGCAGTCCAGTCCGATGGGGAAGAAGGGGCGGGGGGGGGGGTGTCACTGTACTCGGTATGAAACGTCTTATCTTTCTTCCATCTTCCCCCTTCCCAGATCTGTGCGGATGACGTGTCCTACATCATCCATGCAGAGTCCCCCAGAGCGCTCCTGCACACCTCAATCCTCCCTGCCAAGGGCAGAGCAAAGTACTGTAATGCACAGGCTCGGAGAAAGGTCGAAGAATGCAGACGCTTGTGCACTACAATATTTTAATCTGCCCACAGTAGGGGAGAGAAAAGTGCGCAGGAGCACAATGTAGGCCTCTGTGTGGCTGATGTAGGACAAGTCATGCACACACAGCTGAGGAGGACGGCAATCTAAAGAGGATAGGAGGCCCCGATCCAAGAGCAGCGACACCATCGGACCGCCCCGCCCCGAAGGGGAGTATAATAAAAGCTCTTTACGTTATACAGAGCGGCCTGGGCTCTTATATACAGTATTCAAGAATGCTGTAGATAAGGGCTCACTGGTGGTGGCAGCAGCTTATAAAGGAAAAACCTGGTAACAGGTAACCTTTAATAATAAAAAAAAAAAAAAAAAAAAAAAATATATAATAAATAATCATTGATGTTCTAGATACCAGCGTACCCGTTAACGTTTTCCAGGAAAAAAAGAGGCTTCAGGAAAACATTAGTGGTGGTTCGCCTAAAGAGTCCTCTTTATTACAAATCCCAGGACGTCTCTATTAATATGAGTGGCTTCCAGACTGGTCAGGTCATTGGTCATTGTGGCTTTGGAAGCCTGAAGCTGTTAGACGTTCTAGATAACTGATCATATGGACAAGTCATTTTTACATAGCTGTGCATGTGTTCACTCTTTTTGACATGTTTCTTTACTCTTTTTCTGTGGGATTCAAGTAGAAATTAATCTGAAATAGACGTGTGTACATGGGCAAAGTGGTAAGTGTCAGACCCGTTCCACATGTCTGATATTCAAGGTTTACATACGGGCCGGCAGGGAGCCCCCTGACCAAAACTCAACAACCCCATAAACGCCTATAAGGTGGAGATCAGGTCAGGACCCCTGCGGCCAGCCTGTACATCCAGGTCAGTTCTCAAACATGTGAATCCAACCTTACATGGACAAATGTCACAAAGTCTTTTCATATTGGAAAAATAGCTCCTGCTCCCAAATCCTCACTTTGCATTATGGCTTGTTGCTAGTGATGAGAGAACACTAAAGGCCGCTTTACACGCTGCGATATCGTGACCGATATCGCTAGCATGCGTACCCGCCCCCATAGGTTGTGCGACACGGGGAAATCGCTGCCCGTGGCGCACAACATCGCACGGACCCATCACACTACTTACCTGCCTAGCGACGTCGCTGTGACCGGCAAACCACCTCCTTTCTAAGGCTATGTGCGCACTAGAAATGTGAAGTTTCTCAAGAAAATTTCTTGAGAAACTTCTGGGAGTGACAGATTTCCGGACCTCCGGAAAAAATCCGCACCAAATCCGCATGCGGATTTGCCGCGAATTTGCCGCGATTTTCTCGCGGGTGGTTCCCTGCAGATTTTGCAGGCTGTACTGCCGAAATCCGCAGGGTACCTGCGGAAAAGAATTGACATGCTCATTTTCTCAAGAAATTTTCTCGAGAAATTCTTCTCAAGGAAATTTCTTGAGAAAAATCCGCACAGTGCGCACAGCTATTTTTTTTTCTCATAGAATTTGCTGGGAAATGTCTGCACAAAGATTGCAGACATTTCTCAAGAAATTTCCGCGGCAAATCCGCGGGAAAAACGCACTAGTGCGCACAGAGCCTAAGGGTGCAGTTCGTTCAGCGTCACGGCGACGTCACAGCAGCGTCACTGAACCGCCGCCCAATAGAAGCGGAAGGGCGGAGATGAGCGGGACGTAACATCCCGCCCACCTCCTTCCTTCCTCAATGCGGGCGGGCGCAGGTAAGGTGAGGTTCCTCATTCCTGCAGTGTCATACATAGCGATGTGTGCTGCCACAGCAACGAGGAAATACATCGCTAGCTGCAGCAGCAGTGACAATCGAGAATAGGGGGACATGTCACCGATGAGCGATTTTGAACGTTTTTGCGATGATTCAAAATCGCTCATAGGTGTCACACACAACGACATCGCTAAAGCGGCCAGATGAGCGTCACAAATTCCGTGACCCCAACGAGATCGCTTGAGCGATGTCGCAGCGTGTAAAGCGGCCTTTACACTCGAATCGAGCAGGTCGGATGCTCAACTCAAATAAAAGTATAATGGAAGTCAATGTGAAATTCGAACATTTGTCTGAAACCCAACAGGAGGGCCAGGGACAAGATCGATCTCTCACTCCGGCCCAGGACTCTGGATAAATTAGAGCGAGAATACACTGGGTGGGAAATACTCGATACACGGTCCAGTACAGAGCATCCTGAGCACCAAGTTACTCGATCGTGTATTGAGCAGTGCCGAGCTCATCACTACTTGTTGCCACTACGATCCTATGAAAACTAGCACCAAATAATACAATAAAACAGGTCTGTACCGGAGCAGTCCAAACAGGAGATTGGTGGATTCCACAAGTGCAGTCTCAGTCACCCACTGAAAGCCAAAAAGCTCTACCGTATCAGTCTCATAGTCGGTCGGAGATGGATCAAGCTTCAACAAGAGCCTACATGACAAAAAAACATTATTACAAAGACATACATGACAATAATGTGTAATCGTGCAGATACAAGCAAAATGAGCGCATGTGCGATTTATCAAGCTTCTAAGTGATAGGAGCTCTGAGGTTCCTGCACAGGACAACCGCTAAGAACCTTACCAAATGAGGTTTTAGCTCTCAGTGCCAACTCCTCCTGCCTGACAGCTTTGCCTAAAGTCACACAGCAAAGAGGCTGCCAGTCAGGCAGGAGGCAGCGGTGGAAATAGAGCTGGAGTGACAGAGGCTTCAGAGCTGCCAAAGGGTCTTTATGCTCATTTACATATCAACACAAACATTTCTCAGAAACGATAAAATAGACTGGCATGTAAAGGTACTATTACTGGACTTGTCTTCAGAAGAGCTGCATGCACATAATTTAGGGGGTGAAATCTGTCAGAGAGCCGGTGCTGGAGCCAGGGAGCATACATAATACTCTACAATATCAACGCAACTAATCGTATGCCAATGTGAATAAGCCCTTTGGTGATATTACTGAAATTTCCAGCCATCAAAAAGCTGGTTACCCATTCTAATCTATTGGGAATGGTTCGGGGTTCTATGACAATCATGTAACTGGTGTCATTGTGCCAACTACAGCACTATCTATAGCACTGCACAGACAGAAGCAACTGGAAATAGAATGAAAAGAGATGAGAGTTAAGGCTACTTTGCACGCTGCGACATCGCTAGCGATCTCATTAGCGATGTGAAATTCTAGATCGCAAGTGTGATCTTTTGAGATCGCACATGCGTAAAATGACCTATGTGTGATCTCCACAGATCGCACTTGTGATCTAGAATTTCACATCGCTAACGAGATCGCTAGCGATGTCGCAGCATGTAAAGTAGCCTTTAGGCTATGTGCGCACTAGCCATTTTTACACGCGGATTTGTTGCGGAAATTTCTTGAGAAATGTTTGAAATCTTTCTGCAGACATTTCCCAGTAAAAACTATGGGGAAAAAAAATAGCTGTGCGCACACTGCGTTTTTTTCTCAAGAAAATTCTTTGTGAAGATTTTCTTGAGAAAATTCCTTGAGAAAATGAGCATGTCCATTATTTTCCGCAGGTACCTGAGGTATACCCCCGGTATTTCACTCCATTCACTCTAATGTAATCGCGAAATTGCAGGGGTATACCGCAGGTAGCAAATGATGTGCAGTATACCCCCGGTATAGCCGTGATTTACCTGCGGTAAGGCTATGTGCGCACGTTGCGTACTTCACTGCAGAAATTTCTGCAGCGATCTGAAGAGCACATGTGCTCTTTAAATCGCTGCAGAAATGTCCGTAGTGAGCGCCGATTCCATGCGCTCTGCCTGCAGCTCCTGCCATAGACAGAGCAGGAGCTGCCGGCAAAGCGCAGGAAAGAAGTGACATGTCACTTCTTTTTGCGCAGCGCTTCGGCAGTAGCCGAAGCGCTGCGCTCTTAAACGCCACGTGCGCACGGCCCCTGCACAATCTCCATAGACTGTGCAGGGGACGCAGGACGCATGCAGTTACGCTGCGCTACAAAGCGCAGCGTAACTGCATGTATTTACGCAACGTGCGCACATAGCCTAATGCTCATCACTGCCTGTGGTTTTGCAGGAAGTGATGAAGCGGAGCAGAGTAAACACAGACGTCACACTCCCTGGACCCCGCACAGAAGCGCTTCCGTGTGACCTCCAGGTGCCCGTGCAGTCTGTGTCCAGCTCCGGCCCCGCGGCTGCCCGCCCTGCAGTGTCAGTGTCTGCCCGCAGTATCGGCTGCTTGTCACGCTGCGGCGCAGGCAGACACTGACACACAGCAGTGCGTGCAGCCGTGGGGATGATGGGCACTGCTGTCAGGAGGCGAGATGAGATCATTACCTGCTGTGATGATCTCCTGCCTCCTGACGTCACCGCTGTCACTGCCGTCTATGCCCGCAGCCCGAGACTGTCACTGGCGGTGACGTCACGGGCTCTCGCGATACTGCTGAGAACGCGGCGGGCATAGAAGGCAGTGACAGCGCTGATGGCAGGACTGCAGGAGATCATCACAGCAGATAACGATCTCATCTAACCTCCTGATGGCAGTGCTCGGCATCCTCTGCAGTGATCTGGGCTGACCTATTGATGTTAGCTCAGGTCACTGCATTACTCTCCCAGCCAATGGGGAACCTTCTGTTCTTCATTGACTGGGACAGTAACTATGGTATGGATCATCGTGAGACCCCCCCCCCCTTATTGGATTACGCCGGACCCGATTTTGATTGTTCTTGTCAATAAATTGGTGAAAGAGGGAATGTGGGGAGTTTTTTCAAATAAAACTTTTTTGTTGTCTATTTTTTATTTCTTACTGACTAGGTTGGTGATGTCGGGTATCTGATAGACTTGATGCCAGCTGACATTACACATCTGGCAGCAACCCCATATATTACCCAGTTTGCCACCGCACCAGGGTAACGGGATGAGTTGGGGAGAAGCGCCAGGATTGGCATGTCTAATGGATGCGCCACTTCTGGGGCGGCTGCAGCCTGCTATTTTTAGGCTGGGGAGTGTCCAATAACAGTGAACCTCCCTAGTCTGAGAATATCAGACCCCAGCTGTCCGCTTTACCTCGGCTGGTGATCCAATTTGGGGGGGGACCCCATGTTTTTTTTTAATTATTTATTTAATGTAAAATAACAGCGTGGGATGCCCTCAGTTTTGGATTACCAGCCAAGGTGAAGCTGCCAGCTGTGGTCTGCAGGCTGCAGCCGTCTGCTTTACCCTAGCTGGCTACAAAAGATGGGGGGACCTCACATCATTTTTTTTTAATTATATATTTTTTTGGCTACATACAAGGCTAAGCACCCTTTAGTGCCACATGAAAGTCACTAAAGGGTGCCAGCTTAGAATATGCAGGGGGGTGGGACATTATATAGGTCTTTCTCATCTATCTATTCATCTATCCATCTTTCCCTCTATCCATTATCTGTCTATCGATTATCGATTATCTATTATCTATATTATTTCTTGCAATTCAGCATAAAAAAGCCGCAGGGACCAACCTGCGGAAAAACCGCGGCAAAATCCTGGCAAAAACGCATGCGGTTTTGGTGCGGTTTTTTACCGCAGGTGTGGTAATCTTCAACTCCCAGAAGATTCAAGAAATTGAGAAAAATCACTTTTCTAGTGCGCTCATAGCCTTACATAGTCTGCAGAAAAAGCAAGCGCGCCCCACGCCTCCGACCAGGCAGCGGCAACACGCGCACGCCCCACGCCTCCGACCAGGCAGCGGCAACACAAACATCACACACCCATATCATTCGATCAACTACAGCATACCGGTAAAATCCTACAACATTCCAGCACAACCATAATGTGCTATCAGCGGCAGCATGTAGCCACAGCATATACAATCAGCGACAATCCACAGAATGTACATTGGCCAGCGGCGCGCACCTACAGCACGTATGTTCAGTGACAATGCACAGCATATACGATCAGAGGCGGCGCGCCCCCCCAGCATATACGATCAGAGGCGGCGCGCCCCCCCACAGCATATACAATCAGAGGCGGCGCGCCCCCCCACAGCATATACAATCAGAGGCGGCGCGCCCCCCCACAGCATATACAATCAGAGGCGGCGCGCCCCCCCACAGCATATACAATCAGAGGCGGCGCGCCCCCCCACAGCATATACAATCAGAGGCGGCGCGCCCCCCCACAGCATATACAATCAGAGGCAGCGCGCCCCCCCACAGCATATACAATCAGAGGCAGCGCGCCCCCCCACAGCATATACAATCAGAGGCAGCGCGCCCCCCCACAGCATATACAATCAGAGGCAGCGCGCCCCCCCACAGCATATACAATCAGAGGCAGCGCGCCCCCCCACAGCATATACAATCAGAGGCAGCGCGCCCCTACAGCATATACAATCAGAGGCAGCGCGCCCCCCCACAGCATATACAATCAGAGGCAGCGCGCCCCCCCACAGCATATACAATCAGAGGCAGCGCGCCCCCCCACAGCATATACAATCAGAGGCAGCGCGCCCCCCCACAGCATATACAATCAGAGGCAGCGCGCCCCCCCACAGCATATACAATCAGAGGCAGCGCGCCCCCCCACAGCATATACAATCAGAGGCAGCGCGCCCCCCCACAGCATATACAATCAGAGGCAGCGCGCCCCTACAGCATATACAATCAGAGGCAGCGCGCCCCCCCCACAGCATATACAATCAGAGGCAGCGCGCCCCTACAGCATATACAATCAGAGGCAGCGCGCCCCTACAGCATATACAATCAGAGGCAGCGCGCCCCTACAGCATATACAATCAGAGGCAGCGCGCCCCCCCCAGCATATACAATCAGAGGCAGCGCGCCCCCCCACAGCATATACAATCAGAGGCAGCGCGCCCCCCCACAGCATATACAATCAGATGCAGCGCGCCCCCCCACAGCATATACAATCAGAGGCAGCGCGCCCCCCCACAGCATATACAATCAGAGGCAGCGCGCCCCCCCACAGCATATACAATCAGAGGCAGCGCGCCCCCCCACAGCATATACAATCAGAGGCAGCGCGCCCCTACAGCATATACAATCAGAGGCAGCGCGCCCCCCCCAGCATATACAATCAGAGGCAGCGCGCCCCCCCACAGCATATACAATCAGAGGCAGCGCGCCCCCCCACAGCATATACAATCAGATGCAGCGCGCCCCCCACAGCATATACGATCAGATGCAGCGCGCCCCCACAGCATATACGATCAGATGCAGCGCGCCCCCACAGCATATACGATCAGAGGCAGCGCGCCCCCACAGCATATACGATCAGAGGCAGCGCGCCCCCACAGCATATACGATCAGAGGCAGCGCGCCCCCACAGCATATACGATCAGATGCAGCGCGCCCCCACAGCATATACGATCAGATGCAGCGCGCCCCCACAGCATATACGATCAGATGCAGCGCGCCCCCACAGCATATACGATCAGATGCAGCGCGCCCCCACAGCATATACGATCAGAGGCAGCGCGCCCCCCCCACAGCATATATACGATCAGAGGCGGCGCCCCCACAGCATATATACGATCAGAGGCGGCGCCCCCACAGCATATACAATCAGAGGCAGCGCGCCCCCCCACAGCATATACAATCAGAGGCAGCGCGCCCCCCCACAGCATATACAATCAGATGCAGCGCGCCCCCACACAGCATATACGATCAGATGCAGCGCGCCCCCACAGCATATACGATCAGATGCAGCGCGCCCCCACAGCATATACGATCAGATGCAGCGCGCCCCCACAGCATATACGATCAGATGCAGCGCGCCCCCACAGCATATACGATCAGATGCAGCGCGCCCCCACAGCATATACGATCAGAGGCAGCGCGCCCCCCCACAGCATATATACGATCAGAGGCGGCGCCCCCACAGCATATATACGATCAGAGGCGGCGCCCCCACAGCATATACGATCAGAGGCGGCGCCCCCACAGCATATGACCGGCGGCAGTGGGACGTTATCACATTTCAGGTCAGAGTAACACATTTGCACTCACCTTTTCAGGCTGCCAGTTGTTAAGTAGGAATCGAAAGAAAATATTTTCCCGCCATCTTTACAGCTGTCGTTGTCACACGTAAAGCGCGGCGGCCGGCAGTCCTCGCAGCTCTCCAACTCCAAACTCTCGGTAAGATACGGTGAGAACGGAGGAGTCAGAGATCCGGTAAACTCTTCAGTCATAGTGATCGCTGGGCACGCCGGACATTTCCGTGCGATCGTCTGAGAATCACAAACCCCGCCCTCTCCACAACGTCATACCAAAGTAGCCAATAGAAACCCTGTCTTTCTGCTACGTTCTATTTGTCCATTTGCTGAGATTGTGAAGTGTTAGCGCGGGAATTCCTTGTGTGCGTGTAGAGAGTGCACCGAGGTGGGGGCGAGAGGGGCAGGCAGAGTAGAGGCTGCGTATGGAAGGGACCGGCTGATAGTGTGTGTGTGACCGGCTGATAGTGTGTGTGACCGGCTGATAGTGTGTGTGACCGGCTGATAGTGTGTGTGACCGGCTGATAGTGTGTGTGTGTGTGTCACCGGCTGATAGTGTGTGTGTCACCGGCTGATAGTGTGTGTGTGTGACCGGCTGATAGTGTGTGTGACTAGCTGATAGTGTGTGTGACCAGCTGATAGTGTGTGTGTGTGTGTGTGTCACCAGCTGATAGTGTGTGTGTGTGTGTCACCAGCTGATAGTGTGTGTGTGTGTGTCACCGGCTGATAGTGTGTGTGTGTGTGACCGACTGATAGTGTGTGTGTGTGTGTGTCACCGGCTGATAGTGTGTGTGTCACCGGCTGATAGTGTGTGTGTGTGACCGGCTGATAGTGTGTGTGACTAGCTGATAGTGTGTGTGTGTGTGACCAGCTGATAGTGTGTGTGTGTGTGTCACCAGCTGATAGTGTGTGTGTGTGTCACCAGCTGATAGTGTGTGTGTGTGTCACCGGCTGATAGTGTGTGTGTGTGACCGGCTGATAGTGTGTGTGACTAGCTGATAGTGTGTGTGTGTGTGACCAGCTGATAGTGTGTGTGTGTGTGTCACCGGCTGATAGTGTGTGTGTGTGTGACACCGGCTGATAGTGTGTGTGTGTGTGTGACACCGGCTGATAGTGTGTGTGTGTGTGTCACCGGCTGATAGTGTGTGTGTGTGTGTGTGACACCGGCTGATAGTGTGTGTGTGTGTGTGACCGGCTGACAGTGTGTGTGACCAGCTGATAGTGTGTGTGTGTCACCGGCTGATAGTGTGTGTGTGTGTGTGTCACCGGCTGATAGTGTGTGTGTGTGTGTGACACCGGCTGATAGTGTGTGTGTGTGACCGGCTGACAGTGTGTGTGACCGGCTGACAGTGTGTGTGACCGGCTGACAGTGTGTGTGACCGGCTGACAGTGTGTGTGACCGGCTGGCAGTGTGTGTGTGACACTGGCTGATTGTGTGTGTGTGTGTGACCAGCTGATAGTGTGTGTGTGTGTGTCACCGGCTGATAGTGTGTGTGTGTCACCGGCTGATAGTGTGTGTGTGTGTGTGTGACCGGCTGATTGTGTGACCGGCTGATAGTGTGTGTGTGTGTGTGTGTGACCGGCTGATAGTGTGTGTGTGTCACCGGCTGATAGTGTGTGTGTGTGTGACCGGCTGATTGTGTGACCGGCTGATAGTGTGTGTGTGTGACCGGCTGATAGTGTGTGTGTGACCAGCTGATAGTGTGTGTGTGTCACCGGCTGATAGTGTGTGTGTGTGTCTGTGTGTGTGACCGGCTGACAGTGTGTGTGACCGGCTGACAGTGTGTGTGACCGGCTGACAATGTGTGTGACCGGCTGACAGTGTGTGTGACCGGCTGACAGTGTGTGTGACCGGCTGACAGTGTGTGTGACCGGCTGACTGTGTGTGTGTGTGTGACCAGCTGATTGTGTGTGTGTGTGACCAGCTGATTGTGTGTGTGACCAGCTGATTGTGTGTGTGTGTGTGTGTGACCAGCTAATTGTGTGTGTGTGTGTGTGTGTGTGTGACCGGCTGATAGTGTGTGTAACCGGCTGATAGTGTGTATGTGTGTCCGGCTGATAGAGTGAGTGTGTGTGTGTGTGTGTGTGTCACCGGCTGATGGTGTGTGTGTGTGTGTGTGTGTGTGAGACCGGCTGATAGTGTGTGTGTGTGTAACCGGCTGATTGTGTGTGTGTCCGGCTGATAGAGTGTGTGTGTGTGTGTTACCGGCTGATAGTGTGTGTGACCGGCTGATTGTGTGTGTGTGTGTGTGTGACCGGCTGACAGTGTGTGTGACCGGCTGACAGTGTGTGTGACGCCGGCTGACTGTGTGTGTGTGTGACCAGCTGATTGTGTGTGTGTGTGACCAGCTGATTGTGTGTGTGACCAGCTGATTGTGTGTGTGTGTGACCAGCTGATTGTGTGTGTGTGTGACCAGCTGATTGTGTGTGTGTGTGACCGGCTGATAGTGTGTGTAACCGGCTGATAGTGTGTATGTGTGTCCGGCTGATAGAGTGTGTGTGTCACCGGCTGATAGTGTGTGTGTCACCGGCTGATGGTGTGTGTGTGTAACCGGCTGATTGTGTGTGTGTCCGGCTGATAGAGTGTGTGTGTGTGTGTTACCGGCTGATAGTGTGTGTGACCGGCTGATTGTGTGTGTGTGTGTGTGTGACCGGCTGACAGTGTGTGTGACCGGCTGACAGTGTGTGTGACGCCGGCTGACTGTGTGTGTGTGTGACCAGCTGATTGTGTGTGTGTGTGACCAGCTGATTGTGTGTGTGACCAGCTGATTGTGTGTGTGTGTGACCAGCTGATTGTGTGTGTGTGTGACCAGCTGATTGTGTGTGTGTGTGACCGGCTGATAGTGTGTGTAACCGGCTGATAGTGTGTATGTGTGTCCGGCTGATAGAGTGTGTGTGTCACCGGCTGATAGTGTGTGTGTCACCGGCTGATGGTGTGTGTGTGTAACCGGCTGATTGTGTGTGTGTCCGGCTGATAGAGTGTGTGTGTGTGTGTGTGTGTGTGTTACCGGCTGATAGTGTGTGTGTGACCGGCTGATAGTGTGTGTGTGTGTGACCGGCTGATTGTGTGTGTGTGTGTGTGTGTGTGTGTGACCAGTAGTTGATTGTATGTGAAGGGCTAATTGATGTACATGGGATTACCGAAATCTAATAGATAAAGCTGAGTGTGTGTATGTCCACTAAAGGAGTCCGCATTGTCACATTTACAATCAGGACATTTTTCACAGACACCTCATTTGTCTCAGGGAACGTCATAGACTATGTTTTGAGGGGAAAATTTAACCCTGCGCTTTACACTTATTCAACAAATAACCTGCTTACATTAAAGTCAATGGAGCTGGGAACTACAGGTCATTAATAGGAGCTGTGATTGGTTGCTATAGGAGCAAAGGACATTCTTAAGGCCCTGTCACACACAGAGATAAATCTGCAGCGGATCTGTGGTTGCAGTGAAATGGTGGACAATCAGTGCCAGGTTTGTGGCTGTGTACAAATGGAACAATATGTCCATGATTTCACTGCAACCACAGATCTGTCAAAGATTTATCTCTGTGTGTGACGGGGCCTTTACTGTAAGAAGCTTATACGTGTGAGGTAATATAATATTGGTAGAAACAGAGACGGACACTCATAAAGACAGACATACAGAGACTTCTACAGAAAGACACAGAGACACAGAAACTGAGGCAGACACACGGAGAGACAGAGATTGACACACACACACACACACACACGGAAACAGACATAAGGGTGCTTTACACGCTGCGACATCGCTAACGATATATCGTCGGGGTCACGTCGTTAGTGACGCACCTCCGCCGCCGTTAGCGACATCGCAGCGTGTGACACCAATGAGCGACGATCAATGAGCGCAAAAACGTGAAAAATCGTTGCTCGTTGACGCGTCGTTCATTTCCTTAATATCGTTGCTGCTGCAGGTACGATGTTGTTCATCGTTCCTGTGGCAGCACACATCGCTATTTGTGACACCGCAGGAATGACGAACATCTCCTTACCTGCGTCCACCGGCAATGAGAAAGGAAGGAGGTCGGCGGCATGTTTCGGCCGCCCCTCCTCTGCTATTGGACGGTTTGCGTGTGACGTCGCTGTGACGCCGAACAAACCGCCCCCTTAGAAAGGAAGAAGTCCGCCGGCCAGAGCGACGTCGCTGGGAAGGTAAGTCCGTGTGACGGGTGTTAGCGATGTTGTGCACCACGGGCAGCGATTTGCCCGTGTTGCACAACTGACGGGGCGGGTACACTCGCTAGTGATATCGGTGCCGATATCGCAGCGTGTAAAGTACCCTATAGAGACATACTGAAACCAGAGACTGATTCAAAGACGGAGACAGAGACACACAGAGAAAGAGAGACAGACATACACACAGGCACAGAGAGGGAGACAGACAGGGAGAGTGAGAGAGACAGTTACTATCCGGGCAACACCGGGTACTACAGCTAGTCTAATATATAAAGCTGAATATGTATACTGTGTATATATATATATATATATATATATATATATATATATATTAGTGTGTGTGTCTCAAAAGGAATCTGCACTGTTGCATTTACAATCACAAAATTTTGCACAGACACCTAATTTGACACAGGAAACTTCATAGACTATGTTTTGAAGGGAAAATTTAATACCACGCTTTACATTTATTCGACAAAAAACCTTGCATTAAAGTAAATGGAGCTCGGAGCTGCAGGTCATTAATAGGAGCTTTGGTTGCTATAGGCAACAAAAGGACATTCTTAGTATAAGACTGCTTATGTGTGAGGTAATTTGATATTGGTTATATTCATGGCCAAAAGTTTTGAGAATGCTACAAATATGAATTTTTACAAAGTCTACTGCTTAAGTTTTTCTAATGGCAATTTGCATATACTCCAGAATGTCATAAAGAGTGATCAACTTAACAGCAATTACTTGCAAAGTCAATATTGGCTAAGAAAATGAACTTTAATCCCCAAAACACATTTCAACATCATTGCATTCCTGCCTTAAAAGGAGCAGCTAACATTGTTTTAGTGATTGTTCCATTAACACAGGTGTGGGTGTTGATGAGGACAGGGCTGGCGATCAGTCAGTCATGATTAAGTAAGAATGACACTACTGGACACTTTAAAAGGAGGCTGGTGCTTGGTATCATTGTTTCTCTTCAGTTAACCATAGTTATCTATAAAGAAACACGTGCAGCCATCATTGCTCTGCACAAAAATGGCCTAACAGGGAAGTGTATTGCAGCTACAAAGATTGCACCTCAGTCAACAATCTATCGCATCATCAAGAACTTCAAGGAGAGAGCTTCCATTGTTGCCAAAAAGGCTCCAGGACGCCCAAGAAGGACTAGCAAACGCCAGGACCGTATCTTAAAATTGTTTCAGCTGCGGGATCGGACTACCAGCAGTGCCGAGCTAGCTCAGCAATGGCAGCAGGCTGGTGTGAGTGCTTCTGTACGCCCTGTGAGGCGGAGACTGCTTGAGCAAGGCCTGGTTTCAAGGAGGGCAGCAAAGAAGCCACTTCTCTCCAGAAAAAACATCAGGGACCGACTGATATTCTGCAAAAGGTACAGGGAGTGGACTGCTGAGGACTGGGGTAAAGTCATTTTCTCAGATGAATCCCCTTTTCGATTGTTTGGGACATCTGGAAAACAGCTTATTAGGAGAAGAAGAGGTGAGCGCTACCACCAGTCTTGTCTCATGCCAACTGTTAAGCATCCTGAAACGATTCATGTGTGGGGTTGCTTCTCAGCCAAGGGAATCGGCTCGCTCACAGTCTTGCCTAAAAACACAGCCATGAATAAAGAATGGCACCAGAATGTCCTCCAAGAGCAACTTCCCCCAACTGTCCAAGAGCAGTTTGGCGCCCAACAATGTCTTTTCCAGTATGATGGAGCACCTTGCCATAAAGCAAAGGTGATCACTAAATGGCTCATGGAACAAAACATAGAGATTTTGGGTCCATGGCCTGGAAACTCCCCAGATCTTAATCCCATTGAGAACTTGTGGGCAATCATCAAGAGACGGGTGGACAAACAAAAAACAACAAATTCTGGCAAAATGCAAGCATTGCTTATGCAAGAATGGACAGCTATCAGTCAGGATTTGATCCAGAAGTTGATTGAGAGCATGCCAGGGAGAATTGCAGAGGTCCTGAAGAAGAAGGGTCAACACTGCAAATATTGACTTGCTGCATTAACTCATTCTAACTGTCAATATAACCTTTTGTTACTCATAATATGATTGCAATTATATTTCTGTATGTGATGTAAACATCAGACAAACACAATTAAAAACCAGAGGGCAACAGATCATGTGAAAATATAATTTTGGTGTCATTCTCAAAACTTTTGGCCATGACTGTAGACAGACACAAATACATACACACAGAGACTGATAGAGATAGAGACACACACAGACTGATATAGAGACATGTAGACACACACAGAGAGACAGACGCACACAAAGAGACACACACACACTGAGACAGACAAATTCACAGAGACACATGTGGCGCCCCAGGATTTGGTTGCCACAACAGCATTACCTCTTCCAAAGGGTTAATGCTGAGCCTGGAGGTAATTGGCAAGTCTATTGGCCAGTAAGTACCAACATCCAAGGCCGTTCCTCTCTCAGGCCAGCAGAGGGAGCTCTAAACCTGGAGTTCCAGGGAGCACTCCCTTAAGTCTGATCTGAGGGAGGAGTTAGGTAGTCAGTCTGCTAGGGAAGTTCAAGGAGAAAGTAGATTAGCAGAGAGTAGTGCGGTCTTGTGAGCTGGGGTTTGGAGCTAGGCTAGCTCAACCCAGAAAAACAGGAGCTGTAATGAGGCACAGAGAGAAGATTCCAGGGGAGAACTGGTCAGAACCGGTTCGCCTCAGAATAACACAGTAAAATTAGACATAGGAGTCTGTGGTTGCCAGGGTGTAAAACCCTTACCTGGTAGCCAAATCCGAAGGGCAGGAGGACTGTAGGTCTCCTGGCCCCCAAAACAATCTGAAGTTACAGCTGCATCACCAGGGCCCGGTGTGGACCCCAGCAGGGAAGCATCAGAGAGGGCCTGCGCAGTCTATCCTACGAGAAAGGGACGAACCACCGGTCCCAGCAGCAAGAGGGCCATTGCAAAACCCAGAGTGCAGGGTCCTGTAGAAGCAAAGGGAGAACAGGGAGTAGGCCTCAATACTCGACTGGCCAAGGAGATCACTGTGGAGACACGGGGCTCAGTGGGCGCTCTCGTCCACTAAAACCCACCGCCTTTAGAAAGACAGCAAGGCTCAGGGCTCATCCCAACTGAACGCCGGCCTCCTTAACCGTGGGCGTAACACTACTCAGACAACACAGGGTGAGGGAACCACAATAATTAGACTTTATTGGATCCCCAAACAATTAACAGCACATAACACATAACCAGCAAAACACACAAATGTAACAGGCAACAGAGTCTCACCCTTCCGCTGGCTCACCAGGGATTAGAATGTCCATGCCTCACAGCTTCCAAGCTGTCTGAGGTCTGCAAAGTCTGTAACAGGTGACTGAACTGTCCCAACCTGCGTGTCCTCCTTAGGTAGTCCTGGTTTGCTGTTACAATCCTGGCAGCCGGAGTCGAAATCCCTAGGCTGTGGATATGGTCTCCAACCGGATCCGGAGTCCCTAGATTGAAGCCATAAGATGTCCTGATCCTCCAGTCAGCTCCAAAGAGCTTAGACTGAATCCAACAACCATCAACAACCCCTGGTGGCTTAAAGAAGTCCTTTTTATAGCCACAACCTTCCACTTGGGTACACTGTGTCCTCATCGATTGGTTGGACAAGATTGCTTCTCCCATTGGAGGAATTTCAAGCTGCATGGACAATGTTCATTTAAATGATATGGGTAGAAAGCCTGAGGGTGTACATGTAAACTGGGAGCCACTGACTAGACAATGGCTACTAAGGTAATTACATTATCAATACACAACTACAATACAATGGTTACTGGAAATGTCTGGAGAACAATCGTCTAGCTTTCAGTGGCCAACACAATTACATTGAGTCAATAAGAGTCTTGTAAAAACAATGAGGGACTTCTCCCCCATCTATAGACAATCTATCATGCTGTCTGGCTGGATTTTAAGAAACGTTAACCCATGAGAGTCCATGTCGTCACATTCCTCCCCCTTCTTAATATTAGCCAGACATGATAGGCTTCCGATCATCCTTCTCCTCTTGACGGCATTGTCCTTTTTAATGGTGAGGTCAGCAACAGAGGCTCGCATCTATACACCTCCCCCTGATTACCTCCCCCAAGTTGAGCAGCCATATTGCGGACAAGCACTAAGGTGGGGTCCATGAGTTGGGCCTGCACAAATCTCCCTCTATCAATCCTCCCCCAGTCAACAGCCACAGTGTGGTTAGGCTTACTCACGGTTCTTGGCTCAGAAGTGGATGATGGAGACCGGGAATGCAAACTATCTCTGGAAAAGATGTTAGAAAAACCCACATCAGGGTCCTGCGTGGCTTGGAGGTGGGTGATGGCTGCTTCAAACTGACTGGATAGCCCTTGTCCTAGGTCATTCTCCAAAATGACTGGTGTGAGCAGGTAATTCACAAGCCCCACTTTCACTTCCCTTTGAGTGGTATCCGAAACATCAGGCTTGGTGGGGCCATCTATGAACCCCACTTCAACTTCCTCCTGGCTAGACCCCGAAACAACAGGTGTGGGGAGGCTGTCCATAAACTCCATATGGACCTCTTCCTGGTCAGACCCCAAAGTAACTGGTGTGGGGACGGTGTCCATAAGCTCCACATCAGCCTTGCTCTGATTAGTCTCCACAATGACAGGTGTGGGGAGGCTGTTCACAAGTCTCACATCAACCTCTCCCTGGTCCTTTTCCGAAATAACTGGTGTGGGGACGGTGTCCATAAGCTCCACATCAGCCTTGGTCTGGTCAGTCTCCACAATGACAGGTGTGGGGAGGCTGTTCACAAGTCTCACATCAACCTCTCCCTGGTCATTTCCCAAAATAACTGGTGTGGGGACGGTGTCCATAAGCTCCACATCAGCCTTGGCTTGGTCAGTCTCCACAATGACAGGTGTGGGGAGGCTGTTCACAAGTCTCACATCAACCTCTCCCTGGTCCTTTCCCGAAATAACTGGTGTGGGGACGGTGTCCATAAGCTCCACATCAGCCTTGCTCTGGTCAGTCTCCACAATGACAGGTATGGGGAGGCTGTTCACAATCCCCACATCGATCACTTCCTGGTTGGTCCCCAAAATACCAGGTGTGGGGAGGCTGTCCTCAAGCTCCACCTCGACCTCTCCCTGGTCGGTCCTTAGGTCCAACTGCACACATGCCAGAGGGACGTCTGAGCGCTGGCCCTCAGCCAAGGAGATGGATAATTGGGAATCTGGTAAAGGGTCTTCTGGGGAAACAATAACTGGGCTTACCAGAGTGATGGAAGATCCAATGTCTCGAAGTCCCTGAGCCTGTATATCACCGACCTTGACCGTCTGGATGTGGGGATGGAGGTTGGCTGGTGTACGGTGTCCGGCCTGCCGTAGGGTGTGGACTGGATAAACCACTTCCTCAGCTATTGGTGTTTCTTGGGAGTAGCATTCCTCAGGTCTCGTTGGTTCATCTCGGCATATGTTGACTGGTTGGACTGGCAGATGGGCTCCAAGCATGCGGCCTCTTTGTTTTGGTGCAGCTTCTGCTGGGTAGCGGGACCATCCTTCTCGACCGGCTGGTGCTAGCAGTACGGCAGCTGGAATCCCATAAACATATTCCATAACCCAAGCCCTCTCTTCTCTTAAGGATCTAGGCCCCAATGCATCCAACAACGCTGTGGCTTGGGCCATTTTGGACAAAGTTGATTTCCGATTGTCACTAGATCCATGATGTGGCATATAGTTTAAATCCTCAGGGTCAATATCGGCGGGATCCTCATCGTCCTCTGCATCATTCTGGGCATCCCAACGGACTAATTTCTGGATCAAGGCTGACCGAGTCTCAGCGTTCCAGTAGATAATCTTTCGCCTCTGGCACAGATCCTGTAGCATCCATTCACTGCAGCGGTCGTAACTCCTCTTTTGTCCTTGTCCCATGGCTGAGCTGGTGGGGTTGGACATGGCAGTGTCCGAAACCTGAATGCCTCCCCTATGGCCTGCTGGGTATGCTTATGTGCCTCCCTGGTTGTTGAGCCCTGGACGGTGTCCGAAAACACCAGTCCACTGCAGCTCCCCTGGGTAAACCAGGCTGAGTAGTATCCCACTGCTGCCACCAATTGTGGAGACACGGGGCTCAGTGGGCGCTCTCGTCCACTAAAACCCACCGCCTTTAGAAAGACAGCAAGGCTCAGGGCTCATCCCAACTGAACGCCGGCCTCCTTAACCATGGGCGTAACACTACTCAGACAACACAGGGTGAGGGAACCACAATAATTAGACTTTATTGGATCCCCAAACAATTAACAGCACATAACACATAACCAGCAAAACACACAAATGTAACAGGCAACAGAGTCTCACCCTTCCGCTGGCTCACCAGGGATTAGAATGTCCATGCCTCACAGGTTCCAAGCTGTCTGAGGTCTGCAAAGTCTGTAACAGGTGACTGAACTGTCCCAACCTGCGTGTCCTCCTTAGGTAGTCCTGGTTTGCTGTTACAATCCTGGCAGCCGGAGTCGAAATCCCTAGGCTGTGGATATGGTCTCCAACCGGATCCGGAGTCCCTAGATTGAAGCCATAAGATGTCCTGATCCTCCAGTCAGCTCCAAAGAGCTTAGACTGAATCCAACAACCATCAACAACCCCTGGTGGCTTAAAGAAGTCCTTTTTATAGCCACATAGTAGGTAATTGGATTATCGGTCTGGCGAGCGCTGACAATGCACAGGTTCCGTTAAGATTAAAGTTGTTTTATTATTAAAATATATCAGAATAGATCAGAATGCTCCTGTTATTCAATTACAACGCGTTTCAGCATTACATCAATGCTTTCCTCAGGTATCAATTAGCACACTCCCTTCTGAGGGATTCGGTCAGAGCTGCAGCAAGACACAGGCACTCCATTCGGAAGTGAAATCCACAGCTAGAGAACGGAGGATCGCTATAACACTCCAGAACCCAGAGTGCCGGGGATCTTAGGAGGAATCAACGGTCCTGAATCCGGACATCTCCTGCAACAAAGATAACGACCTAATAGGATCGCTACAAAGGCTCCAGACCCCCAATCCAGACAAGATTGGAGGATCTATACAACTAACACCGGGGTTGTGCGAGGGCGCACAACCTCATCAGGTGAGCAAACTCTTATACCTCTAAATTTAATAATAGACCCGCAGGTACTACTCAAAGGCGCTACTTTCTCTTTTTAGTGACTTTTTATAGCCACAACCTTCCACTTGGGTACACTGTGTCCTCATCGATTGGTTGGACAAGATTGCTTCTCCCATTGGAGGAATTTCAAGCTGCATGGACAATGTTCATTTAAATGATATGGGTAGAAAGCCTGAGGGTGTACATGTAAACTGGGAGCCACTGACTAGACAATGGCTACTCAGGTAATTACATTATCAATACACAACTACAATACAATGGTTACTAGAAATGTCTGGAGAACAATAGTCTAGCTTTCAGTGGCCAACACAATTACATTGAGTCAATAAGAGTCTTGTAAAAACAATGAGGGACTTCTCCCCCATCTATAGACAATCTATCATGCTGTCTGGCTGGATTTTAAGAAACGTTAACCCATGAGAGTCCATGTCGTCACAATCACCTCAGTTACTTCCAGGCCGGCCGAATCCCCTTCACCACCTGTGATGGTCTCCCAGTACTGAATTGTTGCACAGTAAAAAAAAAAAAGGTAAAGAGACTGTTGTTTGTGTCGGTTCTTTTCACTGTCCTGATTAGCCCTGCACCCTTTCCAAGCACCATAGACTTTAATAAGCACCAACGGTTGCCCTGGGGTACCGCTCCACCTGTGGGGAGCACAACCATCCAAGCTGCTAGTCCATCAGCCCCGGAGGTCCCATCCAGCAGCGGCGGCTCCATAGCTGCAAACCACAGGTGGCGTCACGAATAACCTACAAACTTTATTATTAATTACCATCCCCACAACTGCCATATTAATTGACCCCAACAGGGTCACGGAGTCGGGCCCCGCCACCGCTGACTACCCTGGACTAGTCGGGCCCAACACCGAGTAACCCAGAGCCCTGGGGTGGGCGAGTCAACCTTGGTGTCACGAACAGGATTTCTTGCCCGGACCCACCGGGTACTGTGCTCCTGAAGAAATTGTGTGAAAAGACTGTGTTTTACTGTTTGAAAACCGCCGCCATTAGCCTTGCTGAGTGCAGGAAGAAGGGGGGCGTGCCCGAAAAAGAGCGCAAAGAGAGCGCGCCATCAGGGCAGAGGTTCGTTAACCCCGTGCGTCTCTGAAAAGAAAAGGAGAGCGGAACCTGGTAAGGTCCACTAAGGGGGAGGAAGATGTCCGACTCAGAGGGGGAACAGGTGGCTGCTATCGCCCAAGACACAGCAGCACCGGCAAATGTAATCCCAGTCGTCGTCGCCCCAGCTCCCGCTGCAGCGCCCGTAATGCCACTCACAATGCCATACCTTCCGGGAGCGGACTGGCTACCGCAGTACTCTGGGGAGTCACATACCCTGAGTGACTTCAGAGAAAGACTGCACAGCTTGTTTAAAGTGTACCCTCTAACTGAGAGCCAGAAAGTGGGCATAATAATAGGACAGTTAACTGGCGCAGCCCAGCGTGAAGTAAAGTCCTGGCCTGATACAGATAAAGGGACAGTAACCCAGATACTGGCTAAGTTGAAGAGTACTTTTGACACCCGCACTGCAGCAGAAATAAAAATGAAATTCTTTGGGTGCAAACAAAGGGCTAAAGACAGTATACGGGACTATGCCTTAAACTTACAAGAGGCCCTGAAAGCAGTTAAACAGGTGGACCCAGAGAGTGTGCGTGGTAAAGATAAGCTACAGATTGAGCAGTTTATAGAAGGGTTCCTGTCAGACGCTCACAGGACACAGCTGCGTATCATGGTTCTGCAGAATCCTGCCCTGGACTTTGCAAAGTTTAAGGACCAGGCCATCCGGGTACTGAGAGACTCTACCCAAAATGACACAGTGCCCCTCCGGCCTCTTGCCATCACATACCCAGAGGAAGTGCCTGCAACCCGAGCCACTGCAGGGGCTGAGGCGCAGACCCTGGATAAGGATCCCGCTGCAGAGCTCAGACAACAGGTCCAAGAGCTGACCAAGACTGTGGCTACCCTTGCCAAAACCGTGCAGTCTCTACAAGTGACCCCATCGCCTGCAAGAATCGAGTTGGCCTCCAGTCCAGATGACGTCCCGTGGATGCGACAGAAGAGGATTCCACCAAACCGAGGAAAAGACACAGACCGGTGTGATTCAGCTGGACAACCGATCTGCCGCCGCTGCAGCCAGGCGGGCCACTATGCAAGGCACTGTCCTTTAAACAGGCCGAACCTGGGGCCAGGAGCCAACCCCCAGGTGTAAGAAATCCCGGCTCGACTTCCTGGCGCAACAAGTATGTGGGAGGACGACCGGTCCTTCCTATTGTGCTGGATGGGATCCCTTTGACTGCCCTCTTGGATACAGGGTCCCAGGTAACAACCATACCTTATATACTGTACAAAAGATACTGGACTGATTCAGGCATTGCGCGGGGCCCAGATGATGATTTAATGATTGTAGCCAGTAATGGCCAGCCCGTGCCTCAAATTGGGTATAAAGAAGTAACCATTAAAGTGGGGCAGGTAGAATTGCCATCGCAGGGGATGATAATTGTAGATATTGATCGCAAAGAATCTAACCTACTGCTAACAATTGGTACAAAGGTAATGGAAAATTGTCTTGCCGAAGTGATAATTTTGTTGCAGCAAGCGGCTGAAACTGCCAGCTCCGGGCAGCAGCGTGCCCTACAGAGGGAGATCAGAGCCCTGATGAGGAGGCAGCAGGTAGAGCTGGCCGGAGGAGAAATTGGCAGTGTGAGGGTAAGTGACCCCCTCCCCATTGCAATACCCCCAAGAAGTGAAATGTTGATATGGTGTTGGGTAGCAATAGGCCTCAAGGGTCAAGATTACCAGGCCCTGGTAGAACCTGTGTATTCAGACAGTGGGCTTGGAGTCCTGATAGCCAGGGGGGTAGCAGACGTCTGCAAGGGAAGAGTACCCGTCCGCGTCCTGAATTGTGGAGAGGAGGAAGCCAAATTGCCCCGGTACGCCACTGTAGTTAAGCTGTACACTGTCAGTAATAATACCATAAGAGTCATGGAACCCTTGATCCCGTCCGACCAGGCGGAAGACAATGGCTCCAAGGGACAGCTGGAAGACTGGTGCCAAAGATTACATGTGGGCACCGACTCAACCCCTTCACACCAAAAGCATGGAGTTTACCGGGTGGTGCAGGAATACGAGCGGGTCTTCAGCAAACATCATCTAGACTTTGGGTAGGTAAAAGGCGTTAAACATCAAATCCCTACTGGTGATCATCATCCCATTAAAGAGAGATACCGTCCTGTACCCCCAGCTCAATATCAGCGTGCCAAAGAGATGTTACGGGAAATGAAGGAGGCTGGGATGATCAGAGATAGTTGTAGCCCCTGGGTAGCTCCACTAGAAAAAAGATGGCACAATGAGAATGTGCTTTGATTACAGGCAAATTAACCGCATTACACATAAAGATGCTTATCCACTACCCAGAATAGAAGAGTCATTAGCAGCTTTAAAATCAGCTAACTATTTCTCCACCTTGGATCTCACCAGTGGGTATTGGCAGGTTCCCATGGCAGAGGCGGACAAGGAGAAGACTGCGTTCACTACACCAATGGGCCTCTGCGAGTTCAACTGTATGCCTTTCGGGCTCTGCAACGCCCCAGGGACATTTCAAAGATTGATGGAGTGCTGCTTGGGTCATTACAACTTTGAAACCGTGTTATTGTACCTGGATGACGTCATAGTCTACTCAAAGACCTATGAAGACCACCTGAGGCACTTGGCAGAAGTGTTTGAGTCCTTGTCCAAGTATGGCCTGAAGATAAAGCCGTCAAAATGTCACCTCTTGAAGCCAAAGGTACAGTACTTGGGTCATGTAGTCAGCGCAGAAGGTGTGGCACCTGATCTCAGATTACTGAGAAAGTCACAGTAATCAAGGACTGGCCAAGACCCACCACGGTGAATGAGGTGCGGCAGTTCCTTGGGCTGGTGGGTTACTACCGAAGGTTCATTGGCGGTTTCACGAAAATAGCAGCGCCTCTTTAAGATCTCCTGGTGGGTCAGCCAAGAAGGCTAAGAAGCAAAGTCCTCCATTCGAGTGGAACAGCCAAATAGAAACATCCTTTGTCCGGTTGAAGATGGCTCTCACTGGAGAAGAAATTCTGGCCTACCCTGACTACTGTCAGCTGTTTGTACTGTACACGAATGCCAGCAACGTGGGATTGGGCGCAGTTCTGTCCCAGGTACAAGAAGGCAGAGAGAAAGTGATAGCCTACGCCAGTAGAAAGCTTCGTCCAACAGAAAGGAATCCAGAAAACTACAGTTCCTTTAAGCAAGAGTTCCTCGCTATTGTCTGGGCAGTGACTGAAAGCTTCAAGCACTATCTGGCATCGGCCAAGTTTACCATCTTCACAGACAACAATCCGTTGACCCACCTGGCAACAACCAAGCTAGATGCGCTAGAACAGTGATGGATGGCTCGACTGTACAACTTTGACTTTACCGTCAAGTACCGGGCTGGCCGAAAGAATAACAATGCTGATGCGCTGTCCAGAATGCCTCACTTACCCGAGTCTGGAGAAGACCTAGATGAACTCGAAGAGATAGAGTTACTGGCTTTCCATCACCAAGGTGTCTCCCAGTGTGAGCATGCTGTAAGAGGGAAGCGCTCGAGCCAGCACGAGGTCTCGGTCAACCCATTACTCCACCATAAATGGGAAGAAACACAGAACAGTGACCCGGCCGTCCGATTGGTCAAAGAAAAGCTAGCACAAGCTGAAACCCATTTTGGTCCCGATGCTCCACAAGAAGCCCAACAGCTGTGGAAGGAGACGGGACAACTGTTTCTCTACAAAGGCAAGTTATGCAAGAGATATGTTAACTGGCGAACCAATTAACTCGTCTGGCAAATAGTGGTTCCACAGAGGGATACCCCTTTGGTCCTAGCCGCTTACCACGATAAAGCAGGACACTTCGGGTGGAAGAAGTTGGAGGTCCTACTCCGTGATCGGTTCTACTGGGTACATATGAGAAAGGCCATCGAGAAGTGGTGCCGAGACTGTGGTCTGTGTAACCTGAGGCGAAAAGATGATACTAGCCAGAGGTCGCCCTTGCAGCCAATTATCACGAAGCAGCCCCTTAAATTAGTGGCCATGGACCACGTGAAACTAACACCAAGCCAGTCAGGCTATGTTTACGCCCTTACCATAGTGGACTATTACTCTTGTTTCCTGGTAGTAGTGCCTGTGAAAGACCAAACAGCCAGGACAGCAGCTTGGGCATTTCAAGCATACTTTTGTCGACCCCACGGTTATCCTGAAAGAGTACTGACTGATCAAAGCCCTGCATTCGAGGCGGAAGTGTTCCAAGAATTCTGTAACATGTACAGCTTTAAGAAAATAAGAACAACACCGTACCTCCCTCAAACCAATGGATTGTGCGAGAAGATGAACCATGTGGTTATTGATTTGCTCAAGACTCTACCGCTAGAAGAAAGAAACCAATGGCCAGAGAAGTTGCCAGATCTATTGGACTTGTACAATCATATTCCAGTAAATTCCACCAACTGCAGCCCCGCTTACTTGATGCGAGCAAGACCCGGCAAGTTACCTGTAGACTTTGAAATGGGAACTGTGTCACCCGAAGCGGTTCAACAGATAGAAGATTGGGATACAGAGCGACAACAACAATACCGCCAAGTTCAGGAATGTGTAGAAAAGAGCCTGTCCCAAGCCAGAATGAGACAAGAAAAGAACTACAATGAAACAGCCCCAGCAACTCCCTTAGCACCTGGAGAACAGGTCCTCAAGAAAAAGCGGAGAATGCACAAATTAGATGACCAGTGGAAGAGCGAGCCATACACAATTATTCCCTCAAATTTTGACAATAGCAAAGTGTGTCTCATAAGTAAAGACAGAGGCAGGACTTATCAAGCAGTTTCAAGAGATCGTCTGAAGGTATGCCCTGAACGGTGTAAAATCCAAGAAGAAGTCCAAGAAAGTCCCCAACTTCAAGAAAAAGAGGAAGATATGATCCAAACAATACTTGGAAAACATGTACCCAAATAAATAAGGCTATAGTGGTACCAGTATTGACATTCCCGCAAGTGGTCGTACCAGCAACAGAAGAGGTTCCAGATCCACCTGATGACATGTCGGTCCCAAGCCCAGATGCTGCATCCGCAATAAAACTGCAGAATCACCCCCCTGCCAGTGGTGAATCTGTTACACCTACGGTGAATCTAAGAACCCGTAGGAGATTGCCAACCCTACCAGCTAGGCCAACCTGTAACATCGAGGTAGTACACACACCAGATAGCGAAGAGTTACAACCCCTACTACACAGGTCCCAACGTTGCACCCGGGGACAGCCCCCTCCAAGGTATAGAAAATAGAATATCAATCAGAATGTAAATAGTTATGTGAAAATGTCTGTCTGTAATGTTTTATTTTAAGTGATTGAGTATATGGACAACTGGGTCACTGGACTATGGGTGTCCAAAACTTTAATTGTATATAGTTAGCACCAGTGTGCTCACCACCTCAGAAGAAAAACCCGTCCGGCGTGCATACATTGGGGTCATCGATGCTCTAACGCACGCCCAGAGCCTACGTTGGGGGTTTTATCGCGGCGGGTCCCCCATGGAGCAGTGTAATGGACACCCAGCAAGGAGCCACACTAGACTCATTATAGTTGTTATTTCAGATTGTAACGTTTAAGAAATGTACCTCCCAAAAAGGGATGAACTGTTATAATGTTATTTCTTATGTTTTTTCCTCAGTCCGGGAGTACTGGTTTTAACTAAGGGGGAGTGTGGCGCCCCAGGATCTGGTTGCCACAACAGCATTGCCTCTTCCAAAGGGTTAATGCTGAGCCTGGAGGTAATTGGGAAGTCTATTGGCCAGTAAGTATCAACATCCAACGCCGTTCCTCTCCCAGGCCAGCAGAGGGAGCTCTAAACCTGGAGTTCCAAGGAGCACTCCCTTAAGTCTGACCTGAGGGAGGAGTTAGGTAGTCAGTCTGTTAGGGAAGTTCAAGGAGAGAGGAGATTAGCAGAGAGTAGTGCGGTCTTGTGAGCTGGGGTTTGGAGCTAGGCTAGCTCAACCCAGAAAAACAGGAGCCGTAGCGAGGCACAGAGAGAAGATTCCAGGGGAGAACTGGTCAGAACCGGTTCGCCTCAGAAGAACACAGTAAAATTAGACATCGGAGTCTGTCGTTGCCAGGGTATAAAACCCTTACCTGGCAGCCGAATCCGAAGGGCAGGAGGACTGTAGGTCTCCTGGCCCCCAAAACAATACGAAGGTACAGCTGCATCACCAGGGCCCGGTGTGGACCCCAGCAGGGAAGCATCAGAGAGGGCCTGCGCAGTCTATCCTACGAGAAAGGGACGAACCACCAGTCCCAGCAGCAAGAGGGCCATTGCAAAACCCAGAGTGCAGGGTCCTGTAGAAGCAAAGGAAGAACAGGGAGTAGGCCTCAATACTCGACTGGCCAAGGAGATCACCCCAGTTACTTCCAGGCCGGCTGAATCCCCTTCACCACCTGTGACGGTCTCCCAGGACTGAATTGTTGCACAGTAAAAGAAAAGAAGGTAAAGAGACTGTTGTTTGTGTCGATTCTTTTCACTCTCCTGATTAGCCCTGCACCCTTTCCAAGCACCATAGACTTTAATAAGCACCAACAGTTGCCCCAGGGTACCGCTCCACCTGTGGGGAGCAGAACCTTCCCAGCTGCTAGTCCATCAGCCCCGGAGGTCCCATCCAGCAGCGGCGGCTCCATAGCCGCAATCCACAGGTGGCGTCACGAATAACCTACAAACTTTATTATTAATTACCATCCCCACAACTGCCATATTAATTGACCCCAACAGGGTCACGGAGTCGGGCCCCGCCACCACTGACTACCCTGGACTAGTCCGGCCCGACACGAGTAACCCAGAGCCCTGGGGTGGGCGAGTCACGCACACACAGACAGCCAGACGCAAAAAGGCATAAACACAGAGACACACAGAAACAGACAGAGACTGATAGAGACAGAGAGCCACAGATACACAGAGACTGATACAGAGAGACAGACACAAACTGATACAGAAGCACAGAGACACACTGAGACAGACACATAGACTGATACAGAGACACACACAGAGACACAGAAACAGTGATACAGAGAGACACATAGACTGATACAGAGACACATAGACAGACACACACAGAGACACACAGATTCACACAGACACAGACAGAGATACACAGAAACACACAGAGAGAGAGGGAGGTAGACAGACAGAAAGAGAGGGAGATGGGCAGTCAGAGAGGGAGATACACACAGAGACTGATACAGAGACACATACACAGAGACACACTGAGATAGAGACACAGACTGATACAGAGACATACCAACTCACACAGAGACATACAGAGACACAAAAACAGTGAGACAAAGAAACAGCCTGATACAGAGACAGACAGACACACAGAGACAACCACACAGAGACAGACAGAGAGAAGGAGAGTGGGAGAGACAGAGAGAAACTTAGTTACTATCCCAGGCAATGCCAGGGTACTACAGCTAGTTATTTATATTTGCCAAATGCCAGAATTATGAGAGAATGTTTTAGGCATGTTTATTACTTTTTACAAAGTCAAAAGTTTACATACATTAAGAGTACTATGCCTTTAAACAATATGGAAAAGAAAACAAAACCAGGAGCGCTTCTGTGTACATCCATCTAGTGAGTTAATGGTGAGGTGTCAAGGACCAAACTCACCTGGGAGAGTTGTGCCCCTGCACAACCCCGATAAAAAGTGTGGGACCGCGGCATGTTGGTTGATTGTACAGCCGTAGAAGCCCGGCGGTGACTGCTAGATGCGTATCCAGTCCTCAACACGTGAGTATCCGCCTCTGATTAGAATGTGTAAGCCTCTGATAACCTGCTGCAGCTCCAACTGCTGAGGAATAGTGTGAATTGCAGAAAAAAAAAGTTTTTGTCGAGTTAATCGGGCGCTGCAAGTATCAAGGAACCAGTTGAAGATAGATAAAAAGGATTATTAAGCACAACGCGTTTTAGGGACAGCTGTCCCCTTCATCAGGTGCTAAAGTCACATCCACACAGGGACCCTTTTATAATGACCCAATACATAGATAATTGAAATAATTAAAAGAATCGGTTTCACCAATTAGTCAATTGACTACACTACAACAGATAAATGAATAAAACATATATGCACATATAACTACAAATACATTAATATATCTATATAGACACATATTTAGCTAATACATGATTAAAAATTTAGAACACAATTAAAATTTGGAATGTGATTGTTAGAATATGAATATTTATATCCCACATTTGCCCTGACAATAATGAAAGGGAAAAAAAAATGAAATACATATATATATGTATATATATATATATATATATATATATATATATATATATATATATATATATATATGGGCGATGTGTGTGTGCGGGGGTGTTTGTGTGTGCGCCCGTGTGTGGGTGGTTGTGTGTGTGTGTGGGGGAAGCGTTTGATATGAGCGTGGTTGTGTGTGTGCGCGCGCGTGACGGTGTGTGTGCATGGTGGTTTGTGTGTGCCGGTGTGTGTGTGTGTGTTTGTTGGGCTGTGTGGGAGTCGTGGTGTGTGTGGCTTCGTTTCCCGCTGGCCATGAATAGTAATGGTTGGCTCATGAGCACTCTGGGACGCAGCTCACCCACTAACCACCAATGAATGCTGGCTACTTAAATATTAACACTGCAGTGAATATTAAGTAACCGCTCATGAATAGTATTGAGCGGCTCATGAATAGTAATGAGCGGCTCCTTAACATTCTCAGCAGTGTTAATATTTAAGTAGCAATGTGCTTCCCCTGCATTTATCGTTGGTTAGTGGGAGAGCTGCGTCCCGGAGTGCTGGGTTCCTAGTGCGCCGCAGCTGCGTCTCCTCCGGTCCCCGTCCCTCTGTGTGTCTTTGTGGTGCGGGGAAGCCCTGTGATGCCGCAGCTGCGTCTCCTCCGGTCCCCGTCCCTCTGTGGCGCGGGGAAGCCCTGCGATGCCGCAGCTGCGTCTCCTCCGGTCCCCGTCCCTCTGTGTGTCTCTGTGGCGTGTGGAAGCCCTGCGATGCCGCAGCTGCGTCTCCTCCGGTCATCGTCCATCCTCTGTGTCTCTGTGGCGCAGGGAAGCCCTGCTATGCCGCAGCTGCGTCTCCTCCGGTCCTCATCCATCCTCTGTGTCTCTGTGGCACGGGGAAGCCCTGCAATGCCGCAGCTGCGTCTCCTCCGGTCCTCGTCCATCCTCTTTGTCTCTGTGGTGTGGGGAAGCCCTGCGATCCCGCAGCTGTGTCTCCTCTGGTCCCCGGCCCTCTGTGTCTCTGTGGCGTAGTTGGGTCACTGACCTGCGCTTTGGGGCCTCCTGTGCGTTGGGGCTTAGGGCGCTTTCACACTTGCATTCAGCACAATCCGCTGCTATGGAGAATAGCGCAGTCCATTAACGCACTTAGCTATTCTCCATAAACTTGTATTGACGACGCACTGTAACTCAAGTGTCTGCGTTCCATCTGCTGGACGATGCTGAGTTGTTATTTTGCCGCAGCATAGGGCGGAAGGAACGCTGCATGTAGCGTTTTTTGTGTCGTTAAAATAATGCACCTTGACGGATTCCCCTACTACGATGTCACTGCGTGTAAAGCTCCCTTTAATTGTAACTCCTCATACGATGTCTATCTGTTAGAATGTAACTGTGGTGTGGTCTGCTCTGCAGTATGTCAGTAGAACCATTCAGCCGATGCACTGCAGACTCAACAAACATTGTCACAACATCAAACATGGCGTCCTCAATCACAGTATCTCTGAACATTTCTTCAGTGAACATCAGAAAAGACTTGATCATCTACGGTTATTTTATCATTGAGCAAATCTCTGATTATGCCCCAAACAGATATGGGGAACTAATGAATAGAGAATGCTATTGGATACCGTATTTTTCGGAATAAAAGACGTAGTTTTCCTCCCAAAAATTTGGGAGAAAAATGAGGGGTGCGTCTTAAAATCCAAATATAGCTTACCAGGGGGGCTGTCTGTACGGCTCTGTGTGCCGGCGGCCGGGTGTGTGTGGGTGGCCAGGCGCCAGTCGGTGTGTGCGGGTGGCTGGGTGCCTGGTGCCAGCGTCTGGCTGTCTCTCTGTGCGGATGGGCAAGCAGGTGGCTGTGCGGACTGCGGTGGCTGTGCTGCGGGTATCCCATTCTTTCTGCGGTCCTGGCTTCAAATGATGGGGCCGGGAGTTAGCGCATGCGCAGATGGAGCTCTTGGATGAGAGCTCCATCTGCGCACGTGCCACTCCAGGGGTCAGCGCGTGCGCAGAGGAAGCTCTTGGATGAGAGCTCCATCTGTGCACGCGCCACTCCGGGCACCATTATTTGAAGCCGGAACCACGGACAGGTTGGAACACTCGCCTCACCGGCCTGCTCCACCACTAACCCTCTGCCGCCGTTGCCACCACTGACCCGCAGCTGCCACCACTGACCTGCCACCACTGACCTGCCACTGCCACCACTGACCCGCTGCCAGCACAGCCTCTGCCTCCTGTGATTCTGCTCCACCACCGCTGCTGCCCCCCTCCGGTAAAACAACACCAGAGTATAAGACGGACCCCATTTTTTTTTTCATCTCTAAATTTGGGGTGCGTCATATAATCCGTTGCGTCTTTTAAAATGAAAAATACGGTGTATAAATTGGCTACTCACCACATCTGGCGATACCAATTGCTTTTGGCCGTCAATGGAACCTGGTACACAGTGGAATGGAGCGCGAGGACCTGCGGTGCAACGTATGGAGGACCTGAGGTGGAATGCATCAATGCGTGTGTGAGTATGAGTGTGTGCGCGATCTGATATATATGAGTGTCGGCCAGAAGCAGGGGAGGACCGCGTGGAGCATACCTGCTGGGGGCACCCACCGAAGATCGCAGGAAGACCTGGGAGTGACGCAGACGTTATGTAGGAGGTCTGCATTTTTGGGGGGTAAACTTACCCTAACCGTGTTTCCCCGAGAATAAGCCCTACCCTAAAAATAAGCCCTAGCACATTTTTGAAGGCAAAAAATAATATAAGATAGTGTCTTATTTTGGGGATTTTTGATCATTTTGAGAGAGCAAGCCGACATGGAGCGGGGACACCAAAACAATTTAGGGTGTTATACCTCTATTGGTAGGTAGGGTAAGACCAGTTTAATATCTAGGGCTATTAGCTGGATACATCAACATATGTGTATGGCAAAAGGATTTATTGGTGTGCTGTTTTTACTGTTTCTGCACAATTTTGCACATATGTTTGTTGCACATTCTCTATTTTCACCTCTCGGAGGTTTTTATTAATAATTTTATTAAAAGGTATGTTTAAATAAGTATATATATATACCATCATATGAAAAAGTTTTTGCACCCCTATTAATGTTAACCTTTTTTCCTTATAACAATTTGGGTTTTTGCAACAGCTATTTCAGTTTCATATATCTAATAAATGATGGACTCAGTAATATTTCTGGATTGAAATGAGGTTTATTGTACTAACAGAAAATGTGCAATCCGCATTTAAACAAAATTTGACTGGTGCAAAAGTATGGGCACCTCAACGTAAAAGTGACATTAATATTTTCTAGATCCTCCTTTTGCAAAAATAACAGCCTCTAGTCGCTTCCTGTAGCTTTTAATGAGTTCCTGGATGAAGGTATATTTGACCATTCCTGTTTACAAAACAATTCCAGTTCAGTGAAGTTTGATGGTTGCCGAGCATGGACAGCACGCTTCAAATCATCCACAGATTTTCAATGATATTCAGGTCTGGGGACTGGGATGGCCATTCCAGAACATTATAATTGTCACTGAAGTGACATTCCCGTTTGCAACTGACCGGGACCCCCTTCCCTGGGCGACACATATGTGCAGGCACATGAGCATCCCCGCTTATCGTATTCTCTACTTTGCAGATCTAAGGAAATGGGCGGCACGGGTCTTCCAAACTTTTGCCTTTATCACTATGTTTCGATGGGAACATGTATATGAGACCTGTTCCATGGCGGGTCAACGAAAAACTGGGTGGAATTTTCTCAGTGCACATCCAGCCCCCTGTGGGGTCAGCAAGGAACACAGTCCCCCTCATCACTATAAATCTGCTGTACTTTCTTAGAAGGTGTAGCAAATCCCATCATATATCTTACATCCCGGGACCCTAACAACCATATACGATAACCCATCGTTCCCAGCAGGTGCACACAGGCAGGTTCTCCTACACAAGACGAGGGCCGATCACCCGATTATATCTGACTTCATATCCCAAACAGGTATTAGACCTTTACAAGACTTTTTTCCTAGGTGGGAAGCCTCTGTGGACGGTTGGTTCCTAACCCCTGATATTACCCTGATTGCCACCTCACCAGGGCAATTGGGAAGACCTGGGTAAAGTACTGGGATTGTCACATCTAATGCAACTGTTATTTTTAGGCTGGGTCTCCCCGGCCTGAGAATACCAGTCCCCAGCTGTGGGCTTTATCATGGCTGGGTATCAAATTTGGGGGTCCGCACGCTGTTTTTTTTTTTTTTATTACTATTTAAAAAAAATAAAAAACAGCATGGGGTCCCTCTTATTTTGACACACAGCCATGATAAGCACACAGCTGGAGGCTGCAGCCTGTAGCTGTAGGCTTTATCTGTGTTGATTATCATAATATGGGGGGACACTAAGTCAAATTTTTTTATTTATGTATTTATTTTTTACTGTACGATAGACCTACAGACCGGGTGTGTGATTAGTTGCAGTCAGACGCTGTCACACAGGCTGGGGGTGCGTCTGACTGCAACCAATCACAGACTCCAGTGGGGGGGGGGAAGCAGTGAATATGCATAAGGCTAATGAGTGGCACCAGAAGTAGGAGGGGCTGCAGGAGTAGGTACGGTTGAGCCTAAAATGTATGGGCTTTTCCAGGTTAGTGGGCGTGACCGTCTTGGTTAGTGAGCTTGGCAATGTTTTCTCCTTCCACTACAATGATGCTTCTCCCCCAATTTTAATACCCAGCCAAGATAAAGCAGACACTATGGGGTTGATATTCTCAGGCTAGGGAGGCTCACTGTTATTGGATCTTTCCTAAAAGTACAGCCCACATCAGCCACAGAATTGGCACATCCATTAGATGCACCAATCCTGGCACTTATCCGACTTATCCTGATTCCCCTGGAGTGGTGGTAATCGGGGTAATATAAGTGAGTTCACTAAGTTCAATTAGTTCATCTGAGATCACAGCTGGGGTACCATGGGAACTGACAGCTGTGACCTCAGTCGAACTCACTGACTTCACCACTCTCAGAGCTGTGGCTCCATAAGTGTGTCCCTCAGTGATCGGACACATTTTCTAATGTGAAACGCAATGCGAACTTAGGATGTAGCAGAGCTGGGATTGTTGTGGAACATCATGGTGTGAATAGTGTCGGACCTGCAGGGGTGTTTTGGAGGTTAATAAGTTGGAAAAAGAGGGTGTTTGGTTTTTACTAGAGTTGAGCACGGTTCCCGGTTCGAGGTTCTCCAGTTCGCGGCTCGAGTGATTTTGGGGGCTGTTCTAGATAGAACTAGAACTCGAGCTTTTTGCTAAAGCTCGATAGTTCTAGATACGTTCGAGAACGGTTCTAGCAGCAAAAAGACCAGCTAATTACTAGCTGGCATTCCGCTGTAATAGTGTAAGTCACTCTGTGACTCACACTATTATGAGAATTCAGTGTATAGTGTGCGGGAACAGCGCATTCAGATCACTGCTGTATGGATAATGGCGATCGCCATTTTTTTTTTTTTTCCTTGTCTTCCTTCCCTAAGCGCGCGCGTGTAGTGGGGCGGGCCAGCATGTCAGCCAATCCCAGACACACACACACAGCTAAGTGTACTTTTAGCCAGAGAAGCAACGGCATGTGTGATAGGATGTCCATGTCACATGTCCCTGCATTATAAAAACGAGTATCTGCCCGTCCGGACGCCATTATCTCTTCTGTGTCCTTGGTGTCAGTCACCGCTGGCGCAGCTCCTGTCTCCGATACTGCTGTGTACGCTCTATACACAGCGCTATACAGAATAGGGATAGAAGTTTCTATCAGTCCTTTTAAGGGCTAATACCGGCAGGGTCAGAGCCATAGGTGACAGGTCCGTGAAAACAGAGTTTTAACAGCTACACAAGATGACTGCGTCTGTGTAGCTAAGGTCAGGGATTTCCTCGCTGCATTTCCCCATTAGGAAGGATAGAAAGGCAGGCTTCCTTTCCTCTACCCAGAGACCCACAAACCTGCCACTGTACCCTCCTGCCCTTTGCACACTCCAACTCATTGTTACTAAGCCATTATACTAGCAAACACTGAGTGAATTTAGTGGCATCCTAAACGTGACTGTTGGACTTCTGTATTGTCCCACTAGTGCAAAGATATTTGCAGCACGTCTGCCTGCATTGCACACTCAAACTCATTGTTACTAAGCCATTATACTAGCAAACACTGAGTGAACTTAGTGGCATCCTAAATGTGGCTGTTCGACTTCTGTATTGTCCCACTAGTGCAAAGATATTTGCAGCACGTCTACCTGCATTGCACACTCAAACTCATTGTTACTAAGCCATTATACTAGCAAACACTGAGTGAACTTAGTGGCATCCTAAACGTGGCTGTTGGACTTCTGTATTGTCCCATTAGTGCAAAGATATTTGCAGCACGTCTACCTGCATTGCACACTCAAACTCATTGTTACTAAGCCATTATACTAGCAAACACTGAGTGAACTTAGTGGCATCCTAAATGTGGCTGTTGGACTTCTGTATTGTCCCACTAGTGCAAAGATATTTGCAGCATGTCTACCTGCATTGCACACTCAAACTCATTGTTACTAAGCCATTATACTAGCAAACACTGAGTGAACTTAGTGGCATCCTAAACGTGGCTGTTGGACTTCTGTATTGTCCCACTAGTGCAAAGATATTTGCAGCACGTCTGCCTGCATTGCACACTCAAACTCATTGTTACTAAGCCATTATACTAGCAAACACTGAGTGAACTTAGTGGCATCCTAAACGTGGCTGTTGGACGTCTGTATTGTCCCACTAGTGCAAAGATATTTGCAGCACGTCTGCCTGCATTGCACACTCAAACTCATTGTTACTAAGCCATTATACTAGCAAACACTGAGTGAACTTAGTGGCATCCTAAACGTGGGTGTTGGACTTCTGTATTGTCCCACTAGTGCAAAGATATTTGCAGCACGTCTGCCTGCATTGCACACTCAAACTCATTGTTACTAAGCCATTATACTAGCAAACACTGAGTGAACTTAGTGGCATCCTAAACGTGGCTGTTTGACTTCTGTATTGTCCCACTAGTGCAAAGATATTTGCAGCACGTCTGCCTGCATTGCACACTCAAACTCATTGTTACTAAGCCATTATACTAGCAAACACTGAGTGAACTTAGTGGCATCCTAAATGTGGCTGTTGGACTTCTGTATTGTCCCACTAGTGCAAAGATATTTGCAGCACGTCTACCTGCATTGCACACTCAAACTCATTGTTACTAAGCCATTATACTAGCAAACACTGAGTAAACTTAGTGGCATCCTAAACGTGGCTGTTGGACTTCTGTATTGTCCCACTAGTGCAAAGATATTTGCAGCACGTCTGCCTGCATTGCACACTCAAACTCATTGTTACTAAGCCATTATACTAGCAAACACTGAGTGAACTTAGTGGCATCCTAAATGTGGCTGTTGGACTTCTGTATTGTCCCACTAGTGCAAAGATATTTGCAGCACGTCTACCTGCATTGCACACTCAAACTCATTGTTACTAAGCCATTATACTAGCAAACACTGAGTGAACTTAGTGGCATCCTAAACGTGGCTGTTGGACTTCTGTATTGTCCCACTAGTGCAAAGATATTTGCAGCACGTCTGCCTGCATTGCACACTCAAACTCATTGTTACTAAGCTATTATACTAGCAAACACTGAGTGAACTTAGTGGCATCCTAAACGTGGCTGTTGGACTTCTGTATTGTCCCACTAGTGCAAAGATATTTGCAGCACGTCTGCCTGCATTGCACACTCAAACTCATTGTTACTAAGCCATTATACTAGCAAACACTGAGTGAACTTAGTGGCATCCTAAATGTGGCTGTTGGACTTCTGTATTGTCCCACTAGTGCAAAGATATTTGCAGCACGTCTACCTGCATTGCACACTCAAACTCATTGTTACCAAGCCATTATACTAGCAAACACTGAGTGAACTTAATGGCATCCTAAATGTGGCTGTTGGACTTCTGTATTGTCCCACTAGTGCAAAGATATTTGCAGCACGTCTACCTGCATTGCACACTCAAACTCATTGTTACTAAGCCATTATACTAGCAAACACTGAGTGAACTTAGTGGCATCCTAAACGTGGCTGTTGGACTTCTGTATTGTCCCACTAGTGCAAAGATATTTGCAGCACGTCTGCCTGCATTGCACACTCAAACTCATTGTTACTAAGCCATTATACTAGCAAACACTGAGTGAACTTAGTGGCATCCTAAACGTGGCTGTTGGACTTCTGTATTGTCCCACTAGTGCAAAGATATTTGCAGCACGTCTGCCTGCATTGCACACTCAAACTCATTGTTACTAAGCTATTATACTAGCAAACACTGAGTGAACTTAGTGGCATCCTAAACGTGGCTGTTGGACTTCTGTATTGTCCCACTAGTGCAAAGATATTTGCAGCACGTCTGCCTGCATTGCACACTCAAACTCATTGTTACTAAGCCATTATACTAGCAAACACTGAGTGAACTTAGTGGCATCCTAAATGTGGCTGTTGGACTTCTGTATTGTCCCACTAGTGCAAAGATATTTGCAGCACGTCTACCTGCATTGCACACTCAAACTCATTGTTACCAAGCCATTATACTAGCAAACACTGAGTGAACTTAGTGGCATCCTAAACGTGGCTGTTGGACTTCTGTATTGTCCCACTAGTGCAAAGATATTTGCAGCACGTCTACCTGCATTGCACACTCAAACTCATTGTTACTAAGCCATTATACTAGCAAACACTGCTGCCAGTTTAAGGGCCGTAGTTGCATTGTCAGGGATAATTATTGTTGTTTATTCTGCTGTTAATAAAGCTAGACCACTTCTGCAATCTACACCACCTCTCAATTTTTACTACCACATTTTAAGTGCACAAACTTGTCGCAATCAAAATGAGTGGCAAAATGACAGATGCTGGTGGAAAGGGGAAGAGGCGTGTTGGAAAAGGAAAAAAAGGGTTTGTCCGTGGGGAAGGTGGCAAAGCTCCATTAACATCTGCTGAAGATAGACCATCTTCCAGCAAAAGTAAGATGTCTACTACTTACCGTGGACAATCCGATGTGCTCCCTTTTTTACGGACACGAACAACTGGAACAAAGGCAGATGATGGCCAAAAAAGGAAAATGCTTGAATGGATCTCAAGTGGTCCAACAAGTGCCCTCTCCGCCACCTCAACTACCGCATCCAAAAAACACCAGTCCTCTGAGTTGTCATCCCAATCAAACTTGCTTTCTCCCAGCTCTGAAGTCTCCATCCGCCCTGCACAGTATGGTGGAACTGAGATGGCTGAGTCTGCAGAGCTGTTCAGTCACACTATAGCCTGGGAATCAGAGGTCTGCTCCCAAGCTACAGTGAGTACAGACCAGGAAATGGTCTGCAGTGATGCCCAGAGCCTTTGTGACTCTGATTCAGGCCGTGAGGACCAAGTTTCTGAGCATAATGTTGACCCTTTTTCACGAACTGTAACTCCTGTTGTTATAGACAATGAGGAACATACTGATGACGATGAGACGCAGATACCAGATTGGGATGACAACTTAAATATTCGGTCAGGGCAAGAAGAGGCTCGGTCTGAGGGTGAGGGGAGTGCAAACACAACAATTGATGAGGAAGTTCTAGATCCCGCCTACTGTCAACCCACAGTCAGGCCCTCGAGGAGGTCAACAGAGACGGTGGAGGAGGATGCAACTGACGACGAAGTTACCTTGCGCCTTCCTGGACAGAGTAGGAGTACTGGTAGCACGTCTACAACTGCATCCTCAGCCACAACTGTGCCTCTGAGCACTAGTCGGGGTGGATCAGCAGGTCGCATGCCCTCTAAGCCTTGCCTAGCCTGGTCCTTTTTTGACATAGCAAAAGATCGCCCAAATTATGTGATCTGTAAAATTTGTCATGATTCTGTTAGTAGAGGGCAAAACCTTAGCAGTTTGACAACTTCTTCCATGAATCGTCACATGAATAAATATCATGTGTCCCGGTGGGAAGCTCACCGTGCTGCAATGCGGCCTAGCGGAGCGAACCATCCACCGCCTGCCCCTTCTAGTGCATCCGCGCGCTCTTCATCTTCTAGGACTGTGGGGACAGCTGTCACACCTGGTTTTCCACGCACAACTTCCACCACTGTAACCGCAACAGGCAGTTTGCTTGGTAGGTCGTCAGTTGGTTTGGAAGGGGAAACAAGTACGTGTGTACAGCTCTCTCAGACATCGATAGCACCAACGTTGGATGAAGGCGACATCATGTCTACGCCTGCACTTTCCTCACAAAGCTGCATTTTTCCAGGGACACCCTACTCAACACCGTCTACACACAGCAGCCAGATCTCTGTCCCTCAGATGTGGACAAATAAAAGGCCATTTCCTGCGACCCATGACAAAGCTAAGAGGTTGACTTTATCCCTCTGTAAGCTCTTGGCTACCGAAATGCTGCCTTTCCGCCTGGTGGACACACATGATTTTAGAGACCTTATGTCTGTCGCTGTGCCCCAGTACCAGATGCCCAGTCGCCACTACTTCTCTATGAAAGGTGTGCCCGCGCTACACCAGCATGTCGCACACAACATCACCGCTTCCTTGAGAAACTCTGTGTGTGTGAACGGGTGCATTTCACCACAGATACTTGGACCAGTAAGCATGGACAGGGACGTTACATGTCGCTGACTGGGCACTGGGTAACTATGGTGATAGATGGTGAAGGGTCTGCTGCACAAATCTTGCCGTCCCCACGACTTGTGTGTCAATCCTCTGTCTGTCCAAGTTCCGCCACTGCTTCTGCCTCCTCCACCTCATCTGGGTCCTCCACCTCCGCCCCAAGCCTGCCTTGTCAGGCCACCAGCGTTCTCACTGCGCAGAAGGAATCACGAACCCCTCATTACTATGCTGGCAGCAGAGCGCAACGGCATCAGGCGGTCTTTAGCTTGACATGTCTTGGGAATAAGAGTCACACAGCGGCTGAGTTGTGGGCAGCTCTGCAGACTGAGTTTAATAAATGGTTGTCTCCACTCAACCTGCAGCCTGGTAAGGCCGTGTGCGACAATGCTGCAAACCTGGGTGCGGCCCTTCGCCTGGGCAAGGTGACACACGTGCCTTGTATGGCTCACGTGTTGAACCTTGTTGTCCAGCAATTTTTAACACACTATCCCGGCCTAGATGGCCTTCTGACCAGGGCACGAAAACTATCTGCTCACTTCCGCCGTTCAACCGCCGCAGCTGAGCGACTTGCATCGCTCCAGAAGTCTTTCGGCCTGCCGGTTCATCGCCTGAAATGCGATGTGCCGACACGCTGGAATTCGACTCTCCACATGTTACAGCGACTGTGGCAGCACCGCCGAGCCCTGGTGCAATACGTCATGACGTATAGCCTGGGCCAACGAGAAGCAGAGGTGGGGCAGATCACCCTGATGGAGTGGTCTCAGATCAAGGACCTATGCACCCTTCTGCACAGTTTCGACATGGCGACGAATATGTTTAGCGCTGACAATGCCATTATCAGCATGACAATTCCAGTCATTTACATGCTGGAGCACACGCTAAACACTATTCGGAGTCAGGGGGTGGGACAACAGGAAGGGGAGGAACTACAGGAGGATTCATATGCGCAAGACACAACAACATCACCAAGGTCCAGACATTCATCATCACCAACGCGGAAGGCATGGGACCATGGGGGACAGGGATCAACAAGGGCGCATGGTAGCAGGTGAAATGTTGAGGAAGGTGCAAGAGAACATGAAGAAATGGAGGACGAACTGTCCATGGACATGGAAGACTCAGCGGATGAGGGAGACCTTGGTCAAATTTCTGTTGAAAGAGGTTGGGGGGAGATGTCAGAGGAAGAAAGAACGGGTAGCACCTCTATGCCACAAACACAGCGTGGACTTGGTCCGCATGGCTGCGTAAGACACATGAGCGCCTTCTTGCTGCACTACCTCCAACATGACGCTCGTATTGTCAAAATTAGAAGTGATGAGGACTTCTGGCTTGCCACACTATTAGATTCCCGGTACAAGTCCAAATTTTGTGACATAATTCCAGCCATAGAAAGGGACGCACGTATGCAGGAGTATCAGCAGAAGCTGTTACTCGATCTTAGCTCGACTTTTCCACCAAACAACCGTGCAGGTGCAGGGAATGAATCTCCCAGTTGTAACTTGACAAACATGGGACGGTCTCGTCATCTTCAACAGTGTACCCGTACCAGTAGCACCGTATCTGGTGCTGGTAACAGCAATTTTATGGAATCTTTTCATAATTTTTTTAGACCGTACTTTGCAAGGCCACCAGAGACAACAAGTCTGACACATAGTCAACGGCTGGAGAGGATGATACAGGAGTATCTCCAAATGAACATTGATGCCATGACTTTGCAAATGGAACCTTGCTCATTTTGGGCTTCAAATCTTGAAAAATGGCCAGAGCTCTCAACTTAAGCCTTGGAGATTTTGTCGTGTCCAGCTGCCAGCGTTGTCTCTGAACGTGTCTTCAGTGCTGCTGGGTGTGTGCTGACAGATAAGCGCACGCGTCTTTCCAGTGACAATGTGGACAGACTAACGTTCATCAAAATGAACAAGTCATGGATCCACAAGGAATTTACTACCCCTGTGTCATCCTGGGGAGAGTAAATGCTTGTGGATTTGGAATGTGCTTGATGCAAATCAAAACATCCTGTTTGCAACCAGGGCACAAGTGCTGCCACAGATGGGGTGTCTGTGTGGCCCAATTTTTGGAAAAAAGGGAGACTCCGCTTGGAGTAACCCTTGCTTGCTGTGTTTTTTTAAAAGGAGCCAAGATGAACAAGTCATGGTTCAGCAAAGACTTTGCTACCTACCCCGGTGTCATCCTGGTGACGGTTAAGGATGGCGTATTTTTGAATGTGCTTGATGCAAATCTACTTGTAAAGTGTACAACTGGGGCACAACTGCTGCCACTGAAGGGGTGGGTGTGTGTGGGGCCCAATTTTTGGAAAAAAAGGGAGACTCCGCTTGGAGTAACCCTTGCTTACAGTGTTTTTAAAAAGGATCCAAGATGAACAGAGCTGGGATCAGGAAAGACTTAGCTACCTACCCCGGTGTCATCCTGGGGACGGTTAAGGATGGCGTATTTTTGAATGTGCTTGATGCAAATCTAGCTGTGAAGTGTACAACTGGGGCACAACTGCTGCCACTGAAGGGGTGGGTGTCTGTGGGGCCCAATTTTTGGAAAAAAGGGAGACTCCGCTTGGAGTAACCCTTGCTTACAGTGTTTTTAAAAAGGAGCCAAGATGAACAGAGCTGGGATCAGGAAAGACTTAGCTACCTACCCCGGTGTCATCCTGGGGACGGTTAAGGATGGCGTATTTTTGAATGTGCTTGATGCAAATCTAGCTGTGAAGTGCACAACTGGGGCACAAGTGCTGCCACTGAAGGGGTGGGTGTGTGTGGGGCCCAATTTTTGGAAAAAAGGGAGACTCCGCTTGGAGTAACCCTTGCTTGCCGTGTTTTTAAAAAGGAGCCAAGATGAACAAGTCATGGTTCAGCAAAGACTTTGCTACCTACCCCGGGGTCATCCTGGGAACGGTTAAGTATGGCGTATTTTTGAATGTGCTCGATGCAAATCTACCTGTGAAGTGTACAACTGGGGTACAAGTGCTGCCACTGAAGGAGTGGGTGTGTGTGGGGCCCAATTTTTAGAAAAAAGGGAGACTCCGCTTGGAGTAACCCTTGCTTGCTGTGTTTTTAAAAAGGAGCCAAGATGAACAAGTCATGGTTCAGCAAAGACTTTGCTACCTACCCCGGGGTCATCCTGGGAACGGTTAAGTATGGCGTATTTTTGAATGTGCTCGATGCAAATCTACCTGTGAAGTGTACAACTGGGGCACAAGTGCTGCCACTGAAGGGGTGGGTGTGTGTGGGGCCCAATTTTTGGAAAAAAGGGAGACTCCGCTTGGATTAACCCTTGCTTGCTGTGTTTTTTAAAAGGAGCCAAGATGAACAAGTCATGGTTCAGCAAAGACTTTGCTACCTACCCCGGGGTCATCCTGGGAACGGTTAAGTATGGCGTATTTTTGAATGTGCTTGATGCAAATCTAGCTGTGAAGTGTACAACTGAGGCACAAGTGCTGCCACTGAAGGGGTGGGTGTGTGTGTGGCCCAATTTTTGGAAAAAAGGGAGACTCCGCTTGGAGTCACCTTGCGGTGTTTTACATGATTTTAAAAGGGCGTGCCATGCCTATATCTGTGTCTCCTCCTCTTTTTCCTTGTCCAGCTCTTTTGTTTTCGCATAAGTATATGTCCTTGTCACTTTCCCATGTGTTTGTGTTGTGTTGTGAGTTGTTTGTCACCTTTTGGACACCTTTGAGGGTGTTTTCTAGGTGTTTTTATGTGTTTGTGATTGCCTGCCTTTGTTTCCTATGCGGTTCGAGTTCGGTTCGTCGAACGTTCGACGAACTGAACTCAAACGATACCTCCGTTCGACAAACCGAACTCGAGCCGAACCACGACCGGTTCGCTCATCTCTAGTTTTTACTTACATGATTAGTAATGGAAGGTGTCTCGTAGACCAATACCCATTACTAATCCAGGGCTTTGTGTCAGACGTGATTATATTATCCCGATTGCCACTGTTCCAGAGCAATCAGGATGAGCCGGATAAGTGCCAGGATTGGCACATCTAATGGATGTGCCAATTTTGGGGTGGCTGCAGGCTGCTATATTTAGGCTGGGGAGGGTCTAATAAGCATGAGTCTTCCCAGCCTGAGAATACCAGCTCCCAGCATTCTGCTTTTTCTTGGCTGGGTAACAAAATTCCCAGCCACATTATTTTTTTTTTATTTTTTTAAATAATTTTTAAAAAACCTGAAGGGGTTCATCATATTTTGATACACAGCCAAGATGAATTACACAGTTCGGGTTTGCAGCCTCCATCTTTTTGCTTTATCTGCTTTGGGTATCAAAATGCGAGGGACTGAATGTCATTTCTTTCCAATTATTTATATATTTTATCACTCCACAACGGGGACCCAGACAGTGTGAGGGCAACCAATCATAGATGCTGTCATAGATGGTGCATGGAGGAATCAATGAATATTCATAAATTTTAATGAGTGGACCCAGAAGCACTGATAGCCATGCGGAAACTTGGTAAGTTTAATTGTCTTGCTTTAATCCCCATTGTACTTCCTTTTTCAGCCCTCTAGCCCTTACTAACACCATTTCAAAGCACTCAAGTTTAGGTCCCCATCGCCGAACTGCGATTGCAATATGCAATAAGAAGTTTTGTTGTCAGAAAGTTCTCACTTTTGACTTCCCAGCAAAATTTATGAGAATTCAGATTTGCTGTGCACACGTTGCAGTTTTTTTGTCTGCAGTTTATTTGTCACAAACTTCTGACAAATAAACTGCAGCATGTTCTTTTTGCGTTTTGCCCCTGCATTTCTCACTAGTGATGGGAGGACTCGCAAACCAATCCCCCACCGACTCGGGGTCAGTGAGGGATTGATCCCTGGTATCTGGCCAGATGCCGGTCCTCATATAATTTATGGGGACCAGAATCTGGTGCAAAGGGGTAGGATCAAGTACTTCATTATTACCGAGTCACCGGAGCAGCTGTCACACTGCTCCCACAACTGCTCATTACCTTAATTGACTATGTACTGCTTTCACCGGCATCTGTGATTGGTTGCAGTCAGACGTGCCCCCACGCTGAGTGACAGCCTGTCTGACACTTCCAATCACAGACCTGGTCTGCGAGTCTATTGTACAGTGAAATAAATAAATTAAAATTGGTGTAGGGACCCCCATATTATGATACCCAGCACAGATAAAGCCATGGGTACAGGCTGCAGCCCCCAGCCGTGCGCTTATCTTGGCTGTGTATTAAAATAGGAAGAACTGCATGCAGCTTTTTTTTATTTAATTATTTAAATAAATAATTAAATCAAGCGGCGTGCAGTCCCCCCAATTTTGATACACAGCCAAGGTAAAGCCAGACAGCTGGGGGCCGGTATTCCCAGGCTGGGGAGCCCAGGATTGCCGAATCCATTAAATGCGACAGTCCCAGAACGTTACACGACTCTTCTCGACTGCCCTGGTGCGGTGGCAATCGGGGTAATAAGGAGTTAATGTCAGCTCACAGCTGTGGATTAGTGATGAGTAGGCGTCTATGAGAACCCCCATCACTAATCTGTAAGTAAAAATAAATAAACACGAACATCAAAAAAATATTTTATTTGAAATAAAAGATAAAAAAAACCCTCTTTTACCACTTTATTAACCCCCAAAACACCCCTGCAGGTCTGACATAATCAACACAAGGTCCCACGAAGATTCCAGAACTGCTACATCTGAATTCACACCGAGGGGACATAGAACATGATCGCATTCTGTGAGGTTAAGGCAGAGACTGAGTGAGCAATGCGATCAGCAGTGACGTCACTCAGGTTAGCCGCTGTAATCATAGTGGGACCTTGTGTGAATTACATCAGACCTGCAGGGGTGTTTTGATGGTTAATAAAGTGGTGAAAGAGAATGTTTTTTTTCATTCACTCTAAATAAAGGATTTTTTTGTGTTTTTTTGTTTATTTCTTTTCATTTACAGATTAGTACTGTGTTTTTCCAAAAATAAGACACTGTCTTATATTTTTTTTGACCCCCAAAAAAGCACTAGGGCTTATTTTTGGAGGAGGTCTTATTCTTGGAGAAACACGGTTGGGGGTAAGTTTACCCCCAAAAAAAGCAGACCTCCCACTTCCCAGGAGACTCATACTCACCAGACCAGGAAGTCTGCGTGGTTCCCAGGTCATCCTGTGATCTCCGGTTGGTGCTGCACGCCGTCCTACCCTGCTGCTAGCTGACACGCTGACACACACAGAAGATCCCAGACACACACAGCAGATCACACACACAGCAGATCTCACACACACACACACACACACATAGCAGATCTCACACACACACACACACACACACACACACACACACACACACACAGCAGATCACACACACAGGAGATCACACACACACACATCAGATCGCAGATATACACAGCAAATCACACACAGCCGATCGCAGGCACACACAGCCGATCACAGATACATACAGCCGATCGCAGGCACACACAGCCGATCACAGATACACACAGCCGATCGCAGGCACACACAGCCGATCACAGATACACACAGCCAATCACAGAGACACACAGACGATCACAGATACACACATCCGATCACAGGCACACACAGCCGATCACAGATACACACATTCGATCACAGGCACAAACAGCCGAACGCAGACATACACAGCCGATCGCAGAAAAACAGCCGATGGCAGACACACACACAGCCTATTGCAGACACGCACAGCAGATCACACACACACACACATCACGTCACATCCAGCACTTAAGGCAGCAGGGAATGAGAGCAAGTCACGTGTCCGGCCGCAGGTCCTGTTCCTTGCGCTCCACTGCACTGCCTCTCAGGATTCTCCCGGCGAGAAGAGATCGGTGTCGCTGGATGAGGTGAGTGTGTATGCGATCCGATGTGTATGCGATCTGATGTGTGTGCGATCCGATGTTTGTGTGTGTGATTTGATGTTTGCATGTGATCCGATGTTTGTGTGTGCAATCTGATTATGTGTGCGATCTGACTGTGTGTGCGATCCGATGTTTGTGTGTGAGATCTGGTGTGTGTGTGAGATCTGATTGTGTGTGTGTGAGAGCTGATGTGTGCGGGTGTGTGATGAGTGCAGGTCCTGCTGCTTAGTGTCGGGTGAGTGTAATTGCCGGGTGCCGCTGTGTATAATGAAATGTCCTGCAGTATCTGTAACTTTTTTAGCCGCAGGGACACTTCATTATAGATCCGCGACTAGGGCTTATTTTCGGGGGAGGGCTTATATTTAAGCCTTTCTCCGAAAATGCTGAAAATTCCTGCTAGGGCTTATTTTTGGGGGAGGTCTTATTTTTGGAAAAACACGGTAATGGGGGTCTCAGATGTATACCATTACTAATCTAGGGCTTAGTGGCAGCTGAGGGCTTTCATTAACTCCTTATTACCCTGGTAGGCACCATAACAGGGCAATCGGAAAGAGCCAGGTAAAGTGCTGGGATTGTCACATCTAATGGATGTGGCAATTCTGGGCGGCTGCAGGCTGCTATTTTTAGGCTGAGGGCTCCCAATAATCGTGGATCTCACCAGCCTGACCATACCAACCCCCATCTGCCGGGCTTTTTATCATGACTGGGTATCAAAATTAAGGTGGACTGCATGCTGTTTTTTTTTTTTAAATTATTTAAATAATTTATAAAAAAACCCGCATACAGTTCCTCGTAGTTTGATTCACAGCCAAGATAAGCTCACGGTTTGGGGCTGCAGCCTGTAGCTGTAGGCTTTATCTGTGCTGGGTGTCATAATATGGGGGAACCCTATGCCAATTTATTTATTTTTTATTTTTACTGTACGCTATAGACTTGCAAACTGAAGCATTAGTCAGACAGGCTGTCATACAGGTTGGGGGCGTTGTCTGACTGCAACCAATAACAGATGTTGGTGGGCGGGGGAAGCAGTAAATATGCATGTGTCTAATGTGAAGACCAAGAGGAAGAATGAGCGGCCACGGGAGCAGTTACAGCTCGCAGGAGAAGTAAGTATAGCATATTCTCTTATTTTTTTTTTTATTTATTTTTACTTTATTTTTTTATTTCCTGAGTGCCCGATCCAGGTGCCTTTGAAGCCAAAGGGGTCTTACTTTATAGTCTAGTCCGCCCATTACTATTTTTCACAAAAAAACACATCAAAATCATAATTGACAAAATCACAGCCAAAACGCACCAAAAACGCAGCATCATTACAAGCGTTTTTTTTTTACATTTCCAGGCTCTCTGGGACAAGGTGCAGTTTTTGTTGCAGTCTTGATGTCTCAAAGGTGCAGTTTTTTTGTGACAACAAACATGCAGTGTGCGCATGTAGCCTTACTTGTGAATTGATAGGGCTTTCTACACATTACCTTTCCTTTGACGGTGGCATAGTGTTTGTCTAGAAAGATTTTCATAGTGAGGGTTAGATTCACCTGTAATATAAGAGACTGATGTAAAATTATATGATGGTATTGGAAACATGTATTTCTGCTAAAAATAGTGCAACCAATTAAATTAGGAGTTTTGCATAATTGACATTTGTTACATAGTTACATAGTTACTTAGGTTGAAAAAAGACCTAGGTCCATCTAATTGAACCTTCCTCCACCAGTTCTACATTTGGTCACAAAGTCATTTATAACCAACAATGTTTTGTGTACTGAGGAAATCATCCAGCCCTTTTTTAAAAGCTGTTGTAGTGTCTGCCATTACTACCTCTTGTGGTAGGGTATTCCACAGTCTGACTGCTCTAACTGTAAAGAACCCTTTCCTATTTAGCTGTCGGAATCGCTTTTCTTCCACTCGCAGTGAGTGTCCCCTGGTCCTTAGTATTGTCTTTGGAAGAAATAAGTCATGCGCCAGTCCTTTTTATTGACCACAAATGTATTTATACATATACTGTAAATGAGATCTCCTCTGAGACGTCTTTTTTCTAAGCTAAAGATATCTAACTTTTTCAACCTGTCATCATATGGGAGGCCTTCCATTCCTTGTAGTTGTCTAGTTGCCCGCCTTTGAACTGACTCTAACTTCTGAATGTCCTTTTTAAAATGTGGGCCCAAAACTGGATCCCATATATCAGATGTGGCCTTGCAAGTGATTTATAGAGGGGCAACGATACGTTGGGATCACGGGATCTAAACTCTCTTTTTATACACCCTAAAATCTTGTTTGCTTTAGCAGCTGCTGCTTGACATTGAGTGCTGCTGCTCAGCTTATATGTAATGAGAATTCCCAAGTCCTTCTCCTGTTCTGTAGTCCCGAGCTTACTTCCATTTAATGTATACGCAGTTATAGGATTACTCCGTCCTAGTTGCATTAGTTTACACTTATCAACATTAAATCTCATTTGCCAAGTATCTGCCCATTCTGACATCTTATCCAGATCTTTTTGTAATATTGTACCATCAAGGTCAGTTTTTAATATCCTACATAGTTTGGTGTCATCAGCAAAGACTGACACTGTACTATCAATCCCATCCACAAGGTCATTAATAAAGAGATTAAAAAGAATTGGTCCTAGCACAGATCCCTGTGGCACCCCACTACTGACTGCATCCCATTTAGAGAATATACTATTTATGACTACTCTTTGTTTCCTATCTTTTAGCCAATTCCTTACCCAGTTGCATATAGTTTCCCCTAGTCCTTGCTTCTGGAGCTTTAGTATAAGGCTATTATGTGGTACAGTATCAAATGCCTTTACAAAGTCCAAGTAAATCACATCAGCTGCATTACCAATATCCAGGTTTGCACTTACCCCCTCATAGAACCCCAACAGATTGGTTAGACACGACTTATCTTTCATGAATCCATGCTGTCTGTCAGTTATTATATTATTTTCTGCATTATATTTTTGCATGTCATCCCTTAAAATGCCCTCAAAAACTTTGCATACTACTGATGTCAGGCTTACTGGACGGTAGTTGCCTGGATCTACCCTCTTACCTTTCTTAAATATTGGTACCACATCAGCAATCCTCCAATCCTGAGGCACCAAACCCTGTTACAAGTGAGTCTAAGAAGATGAGATACAGCGGTCTGTCAATTACGGAGCTCAATTCCCTCAATATTCGTGGATGAATGCCATCTGGCCCTGGGGATTTGTCAATGTTTAATTTACTCAGACGTAGGCGTACTTCATCTTGTGTTAATTATATCGGGTGGTGAACATTGATTTTTCACTTGTTGAACGATCCCTGGTACAGTCAGTTCCTTGGTGAACACAAATGAGAAATGCCTATTTAATAACTCAGTCTTTTGTTTGTCCTCTATAACTAACATGTTATATTTTAAGGGGTCGATACTATCCATTGTTTTCCTTTTGGCATTAATGTATTTATAAAAGATTTTGGGATTTATATTAATGTCATTCGTGATTTTTGTTTCAGTAGCTAGTTTTGCTTGTTTGATTTCCTTTTTACATTTCCTATTGATATCTTTATACTTCTGAAATGCTATTTCTGTATTCTCAGGCTTTAAGATTTTAAACGCCCTTTGTTTTTGTTTTATTATACTTTGTACAGTATTATTTACCCATAGTGGTTTATTTGTATTCCTGGACATTTTATCACCAGAGGGTATACGTTTTTTACAGGACTCTAGTAGTATATTCTTAAACTTACCCCATTTATGTTCGGTATCCCCAGTTACCATGACTTTGTCCCAATCTATACTTTATATTTAAGCTCTTCCTTTAATTTGTTAAAATCAGCTTTCCTAAAATTCCAGGTTTTAGCATTTCCCCTTTGAAATGTTCTATTGAATATTACGTTGAAGCTTACCATAAATTGATCGCTGGTGCCAGAGTGCTCCCGGATCTGTAGATCTGAAATTGTATCCGGCCTATTTGACAGGACCAGATCTAGCAGATTATCTCCCCTTGTCGCTTCATCTATCATCTGAGAGAGGAAATTGTCTTGAATAGTAGATAAGAACTTACAGCTTTAAGCACAACCAGAAGATTTTATGTCCCACTGTATGTCTGGATGGTTGAAATCCCCCATAATAAGAACCCGATTATTATTATTATTAGCTGCCTTTTCAATTTGATCCAGCATTTCACCCTCTATTTGTTCAGGTATCTTAGGAGGCTTATAGCAAACTCCAATTAACATTTTTCCATTATTCCCCTCCCCATGTACATTTACCCATACTGACTCTACATTGTTGCAGTTCCCCCCAATGTCATCATTGAACTCAGGTTTTAGGTTAGATTTGATAAATATACACACCCCACCACCTTTTTTGTCTTTCCTGTCCTTCCTAAATGTATTATAACCCTGTATGTTTGTCACTCAGTCATGGCTTTCATCCAGCCAGGTTTCCATAATGCCCACCACATCATAATCCATGGTTGACATAAGAGTCTCCAATTCATTAATTTTGTTTGCAAGACTTCTTGCATTTGCCAGTAAACATTTAATACTATTAACACCTTTATTACTCCTAGCCTCCCTACGTTCGTTCCTTGCATGTCCCATCCCCCCTAATCCTTCATTGACCCCTACCGTCTCACTGTCTCTATCTGCTCTATCTATCCCCTTTTTTGCTCCACTACCCTCCCTCCCCCCGGATCCTAGTTTAAAAGCTCCTCCATCCGTCTGACCATTTTCTCCCCCAACACAGCTGCATCCTCCCCATTGAGGTGCAACCCGTCCCTAACGTAGAGCCTGTAGCCAACTGAGAAGTCGGCCCAGTTCTCCATGAACCCGAACCCTTCCTTCCTGCACCAATTTCTAAGCCACGTATTTATCTCCCTAAGCTCCTGCTGTCTTTCTAGTGACGCTCGTGGCACCGGTAGTATTTCTGAAAACACCACCTTGGAGGTCCTGGACTTCAGCTTCTCTCCTAATTCCCTGTAATCATTTTTAAGGACCTTCCACCTGCCTCTAACTTTGTCATTAGTACCAATGTGCACCATGACCGCTGGGTTTTCCCCAGCCCCACCCAGCAATCTGTCTATCCGATCCGCAATATGCCGAACCCGAGACAACACACTGTTCGGCATTCATGGTCTCGGCGACAGATGACCCTTTCTGTCCGCCTAATGCCCCTGCAATAAAGTGTCCCCTTTGCTCCTAATGCTCCCCTGCACAACTGTTAGAAAGAAGTAATTCAGATGGAGAGGTTGTGAGCATGCAGCTCCATTTAAAGTGTCCATTACTGACAGACAGCTAAGTATAGTGCTTGGCTTTTTCCACCTGACTAATCGACATTGAATGGATCAGTGGTTGGATGTGTGTCCTGCTATTCCACTCAAACACCTCACTGTAGTCTTTGAGTGAAGGAAAAATGAGCTTCTAGTTCTAATTGTCTCTTCAGGGAGGAAGTAGATGAACTATAGTGCCACCTATTGGAGATGTCAATCCTAAAAGTAAAAAAAGATCCTTTAACGAGCCTTGTCACATAACGTAGGATTTATGCCAGATCAGAACCTCAACTTGCAGACATGATGGTTCAAGATGGTTGTCTCTGGTCAGTGCAAAGTATGAGATTTGATCTGGCTGACTGGGTCTAAGGGGAAAACTTTTCTACTTGCAGAGACTGACACACTAATCCAGCATGCCAGTGGTGAGGAGACTTTAGGCTATGTGCGCACTAGACTGTTTTACCCACGAATTTACCCGCGGATTTGCCGCGGAAATGTCTTGAGAAAGATTAGAAATATTTCTGCAGACATTTCCCAGCAAAACCTATGTGTAAAAAAAATAGCTGTGCGCAACTGCGCACGCTGCGGATTTTTCTCAAGAACATTTCTTGAGAAAATTTTCTCGAGAAACTTTCTTGAGAAAATGAGCATGTCCATTATTACCTGCGGAATACCCCCGGAATTCCTATACTTGCATGTGTCGGTGAAATCGCGGTAAAATCATGGCTAATCCGCAGTAAAAATGCATGCATTTTTACCGCGAATTTGGTGCGTTTTTTTCCCGCAGGTGCGGGAATCTTCAACTCCCAGAATGTCTCTCAAGAAAGTGTCTTGCGAAAAAGGACATTTCTGGTGCGCACATAGCCTTAAAGGGGACCTGTCAGCAGAAATTTCGCCCAAAACCTAAAAGATTCCCCCTCTGCAGCTCCTGGGCTGCATTCTAGAAATGTCCCTGTTATTATTGTGCCCCCTGTGAGACCAAAATAAAGACTTTATAAAGTGGTACCTTTTTGTATTCAGATTCTGTAAATGTGACACGGGGGCGGGCTGCCTGATGGCCGTTAGTCTGCCTCCTGCCGCTTTAGGCCATCCCCCATCGCTGATTTCCATAGCTGTGGATGCCGCCCAGTGCTCCACAGGTCCCCGCGCATGCGCAGTGCTCATCTCTCGTGGATGAGCACTGTGCCCAGTGTCACCGCTGGTGACGTGCGCACAGGCTTTAGATTATGGGCGGTGCTGTGATGTTTATTACCAAGCAACCGCCCATAATCGCGGGACCGCGCTTTCCCCCTCGGCGTCCTTCGTTCTGCGCAAGCGTGGTGCTGCTGAGCCCACATCACCTCCTTCTATCTATTTCCTGCCTCAGGGCAAGATGGGAAGGAGGTGACGTGGGGTCAGCAGCACCGCGCTTGCGCAGAACGAAGGACGCCGAGGGGGAAAGCGTGGTCCCGTAATTATGGGCGGTTGCTTGGTAATAAACATCACAGCACCGCCAATAATCTAAAGCCTGCGCACACGTCACCAGCGGTGACACTGGGCACAGTGCTCATCCACGAGAGATGAGCACTGGGCATGCGCGGGGACCTGTGGAGCACTGGGCGGCGTCCACAGCTATGGAAATCAGCGATAGGGGACGGCCTAAAGCGGCAGGAGGCAGACTAACGGCCATCAGGCAGCCCGCCTTCGTGTCACATTTACAGAATCTGAATACAAAAATATACCACTTTATAAAGTCTTTATTTTGGTCTCACAGGGGGCACAATAATAACAGGGACCTTTCTAGAATGCAGCCCAGGAGCTGCAGAGGGGGAATCTTTTAGGCTTTGGGCGAAATTTCTGCTGACAGGTTCCCTTTAAGCCGCAGTGCTTCTTTGGGAAATATGCAAATTGTCTTTTCAATGAGAAAGTAGACAAACTCTAGTACCACCTATTGGAAGCAGCAATCCTATAAGTCAAAAGTGACCCTTTAACGAGCTTTGTTATATTCTAGTGATAAACAGGGCCCCTACTGTTCAGACATTTATTACCGATCCTGTGGATAGGTGATAAATGTCAAATGTGAAAAAATATAGGTAGCTACTATCCAATATGACATTTTTTGTATTAACAAAATAACAATGTACTTTTTGAATTTTACTATGCACTTAATGGCAGTGACTCACATATTTTACCAATCTACAAGAGTGTATAGCACAATTATCAGTGAATGTGAGTTCTGAAGAAAACTTTCATACTTGCCTAACTGCCCCAAATAGGGTTGTGCATAATATTAAGTCTTCTAAAAAGTGTTGTAAAACATAAGTGTGTATGGAAGTAGTGTAATGAAAAATGAACGATGACTAATTGAATGTTACTAAATCATGAAATGATTACAACACGAAATATGTTTCCAGTCAAGTTGTCTTGAAGGCTAGATTTATGGTGCTGAATACGCCAATGTTTAGTTTAGATAGGATCAATAATTATTGATTAATTCAATGTCAGCGTCATCTTTAAAGTGAAGGCATTCAATTTGAGGGATTAATGGAAGGAAATTAAATGTTTTATTAAATAGGTTAATATAAGTCCTATGACTTGCATTATTAAGTAAATCAATATTCATTATGAATGACCTAATTTCACTTTTATTCATTTCAACCTCTTGGATGTATTTATATATAGTGTTAGATTTTATCTAAAGGGATGAAAACTTCCAAACAAGATATTATACAGTTCTGATACCGCCACATACATCTAGCTTAAAAATTAATATACATAATAAAACAATTGTTGTGCTACACTATTATCCAAATTAAATAAGCAGTCTACTTCTCATTGTTCCATCTTGGCTATCAACCTTCCTACCCCAACTCCTGTTTCATTGGAATAGTTTTTTCCGAGTCATGTTTAAGCATGAAACTTGGCTTCCATTCACCAGATCTAAAGGCCCCTTTACACACTGAGACTTTCTAGCGATCCCACCAGTGATCTTGACCTGGCCGGATCGCTGGAAAGTCTCTAACAGTCGCTGGTGAGCTGTCAAACAGGCAGATCTGGCCAACAGCGCAGCAGCGATACGGACCTGCAGAACGACCTTGCTGGATAGGGAACGCTAGCACGCCTACGGGCTGTGTCGCTAATGATTTCGTTATAACGGTGTCAAACACACCGATACATGCTGCGCAGCGGGAAACAAAGGACCAAAGAATGGTCCTGAACGACTTGTAGCGATCAGCGACCTCACAGCGGGGGCCAGGTTGCTGATGCGTGTCACACACTGCAATGTCGCTGGGGAGGTCGTCATTACTTCACAAAACCAGTGGTGTTACAGCGATATCGCTAGCGATGTTGCAGTGTGTAAAAGTGCCTTAAGTTTCATTCTGATATAAGGTGCAAGACTACTTACTGGCACCTCCAATACACAATTTCCACACCAATCTTTACACCAACAAGCTAGTATCACCTATCTTCCACAAACTGGGAATCATGTGTGAATAGCTTTAATCCTATTTAAGGAGTACTCTCAGCTAATTTCTACCTAAGCACATCATCTGGTGCTGCCGAGAACATTGGTAGCGTGTGCACACTGATTACACTCTTCTACAGCCAAATTCATTCAGAGAAGAAAACAGTTGATCTCAACTAATTTTGTAGTGCTGAAAACAAATATGATGCTTAAATTTGCTCGTTGGCTCTAATTTTTAAGATCCAGAAGAGGTTGTAATTACTGATGACACCTTTCATGCAGGCTTATAGAAAAATGACATCTTTATTATTTCATCATCATTATTGCATTGTTAGTAGTTAGTCTATTACATCATCTGTTTAGTCTATTGAGCCTTCAGTATTCTATTATGTTAGGGTAACTAATCAAAAACACCAACTCAATTCTGATGACGGCATCCTAATTACAGTTCCATCATCTACTTTTATAAATGTTCTCTGAGTAAGGTATACAGTTTTAGGATTTCTTAACTTAGTTTCTTAGCATATTGACATGTTTCTATATGGGTTTTTTTTCCAGATATGTCTCATACTTGTATTAACAAAGTGGATAGTTTTTGCTACATTTGTGGAGAAGTAACTTTTGTATCACAATGGAAAAAATTGACTACAATGATAAGGAAAGCCAATAATTAGTATTCTGGCTGCAGAATAGGAGATCAGAACTATATTTGCAATAGATGTGCATCACATCTTACCCAGTGGTTGCATTGGAAGTGGCAATCTATGCCTTTTGCAGTCCCAATGATCTGGAGAGAGCCAACTGATCACACTACCAATTGCTATTTCTGTATGGTGCCCCCTATTAGCATAGTAGTTTCAAGAAAGAAATTGACTTTACAGTATCCAAACATTCCATCTACAATATGCCTAGTACCACATACAGAAGAATTGTCGGTTCCAAAAGCACCAGAAACATTTTCAGTCCTGTCAGCTGAGGAAATAGATGGTGCTTCATGGCATGAATCATTTTCCTCTCATAACCCAAACTTTCTGTCAGTAACCTCAACTGAATGACACATTTTATAACTCAAAGTGAACTGAACAATCTTGTCAGAGATCTGGATCTGCCCAAGAGTAAGGGTACCTTCACACTTTAGTGATGCAGCAGCGATCCGACCAGCGATCTGACCTGGTCAGGATCGCTGCTGCATCGCTACATGGTCGCTGGTGAGCTGTCAAACAAGCAGATCTCACCAGCGACCAGTGACCAGCCCCCAGCCAGCAGCGACGTGCAAGCGACGCTGCGCTTGCACGGAGCCGGCGTCTGGAAGCTGCGGACACTGGTAACTAAGGTAAACATCGGGTATGGTTACCCAATGTTTACCTTAGTTACCAGTGCACACCGCTTAACTTAGCGTGTGCAGGGAGCAGGAGCCTGCACTGGCAGCGTGAGAGCTGCGGAGGCTGGTAACGAAGGTAAATATCGGGTAACCACCTTGGTTACCCGATGTTTACCTTGGTTATAGCTTACCGCAGGCTGTCAGATGCCGGCTCCTGCTCCCTGCACATTCAGGATTGTTGCTCTCTCGCTGTCACACACAGCGATGTGTGCTTATCAGCGGGAGAGCAACAATAAAAAAACAAACCAGGGCTGTGTGTAACGAGCAGCGATCTCACAGCAGGGGCCAGATCGCTGCTCAGTGTCACACACAGCGAGATCGCTAATGAGGTCACAAAAACCGTGACTCAGCAGCGGTCTCAGTAGCGATCTCGCTGTGTGTGAAGTACCCCTAACGCTGAGTTCTTAGGTTCCAGGCTTCAGCAGTGGAATCTCCTAGTAGGAAATGTTTGGCTTTCTTTGTTCTGCCACCTTAATAAAGTTCTTGTCCAATATGTCATCATGCAGGATGATCTTGTGGCATGAAAATAGAATAGTTTAACGGAAGCTCTGAAGATAAGTTGTAATGCAGAGAAATGAAGGCTCTTCATCCATTCATCCAAAACAAGCCGAAAAACCATCTTGCTGCATAATGGCAATGCACTGTCTTCGATCCCAGTTGGTTATACAGTCCACATGAAAGAAACCTGTGACAACATGAAACAACTGATGAGGTACCTGAGCTATGACCAACATTTATGACCCCTCTGAGGTGACTTAAAGGTGGTTGCCCTCTTACTTGGTCTCCTTGGGGGATACACAAAGTACTGCTTCTTTCTGTTTGAGTGGCATAGATATGGAAGAGAACATCACTACAATGAAAGAGACTGGCCTCTGACATTCCCTTCAGCTAGGAAATAAAAATGTCCTGTATCCAGCACTTGTTGATCCAAATGAGATTTTGTTACCACCATTGCATATCAAGTTGGGCCTAATTAAGAACAGTATTTCATTGATAAATTTCCAAGATTGAGTGAAGCAAAGATAAAGGAAGGAATCTTTATTGGACCTTAGATTCGTAAGCTTCTTCAAGATGAGGCGATTTCTCAGTTGCAGGACAAGGAAATGGCTGTATGGATAGCATTTGCATTAGTGGTATCTTATTTCTTTGGAAATTCAAGAGCAGATCAATATGAAGAATTGGTAAAAAATCTCCTCAAAACATATAAGGATTTTGGCTGTAACGTGTCGTTAACTTCTTTGCTACCTGGGGATTTTCTGTTTTTTTGTTGTTTTTTTTTCTTTTGTTGCAATTTCAATTTTACCTCCCCTTCTTCCAAGAGCCATAACGTTGTTATTTTTTCATCAAAATTGCCATATAAGGGCTTGTTTTTTGCAGGACAAGTTGTATTTTTTAATTAAGCCATTAATTTTACCATATAATGTACTGGAAAATTGGAAAAAATTCCAAGTGCAGTGAAATTGCAAACAACGTGTAATTCAATGATTGTGTTTTGTTTTTGTTTTTATTTCCAACTAGCTGTAGTACCTGGCGTTGCCCGGGATAGTAACTGTCTCTCTCTGTCTGTCTCCCAGTTTCTGTGTCACTGTCTGTCTGTCTCTCTGTCTGTCTCTTTCCTTGTCTGTCTGTGTCTATTTCTCTGTCTGTCTGTTTCTATCTCTCTGTCTGTATTTGTATCAGTCTATCTGTCTCCATCTCTGTCTCTCTCTACCTCTGTGTCTGTCTTATGTGTGTGTCTGTCTCTCTCTTTCCCTGTCTGTCTCTTTCCAGATCTGTCTCTTTGCCCGGCTGTCTCTTTGCCCGGCTGTCTCTTTGCCCGGCTGTCTCTTTGCCTGGCTCTCTCTTTGCCCGGCTGTCTCTTTGCCCGACTGTCTCTTTCCAGGGCTGTCTCTTTCCAGGGCTGTCTCTTTGCCCGTCTACCTCTTTGCCCGTCTGTCTCTTTCCAGGGCTTTTTCTTTCCAGGGCTGTCTCTTTCCCCATCTGTCTCTTTCCATGGCTGTCTCTTTCCAGGGCTGTCTCTTTCCAGGGCTGTCTCTTTCCAGGGCTGTCTCTTTGCCTGGCTGTTTCTTTGCCCGGCTGTCTCTTTCCAGGGCTGTCTCTTTCCCCATCTCTCTCTTTCCCCGTCTGTCTCTTTCCAACACTGTCTCTTTCCAGGGCTATCTCTTTCCCCATCTGTCTCTTTCCCCGGCTGTCTCTTTCCCCATCTGTCTCTTTCCCCGTCTGTCTCTTTCCAACGCTGTCTGTTTCCAGGGCTATCTCTTTCCCCATCTGTCTCTTTCCCCATCTGTCTCTTTCCAGGTCTGTCTCTTTCCAGGTCTGTCTCTTTGCCCGTCTCTCTCTTTCCAGGGCTGTCTCTTTCTAGGGCTGTCTCTTTCCCCATCTATCTCTTTGCCCGTCTGTCTCTTTTCAGGGCTGTCCCTTTCCAGGTCTGTCTCTTTCCAGGTCTGTCTCTTTGCCCGTCTGTTTCTGTCTGTCTGCCTCTTACTCTGTCTCTCTCTATCCATCTCGCCACTGACATCTTATTGCCTCACACATAAGCTTCTTATACTAACACTTGATTTTGTTCCTATAGCAACCACTGACAGTTGCTATTAATAGCTTGTAGCTCCCACCTCCATTCAGTTTAATTGAGGCAGGATTTTGGAGAGTAATTGTAAAGCGCGGGGTTACATTTTCCCGTCAAAACATAGTCTATGACGTTCCCTGGGTCACATGAGGCGTCTGTGCAAAATTTCGTGATTGTAAATGCGACGGTGCAAATTCCTTTAGCGAGCATACACACACACACACACACACACACACACACACACATACACACACACACACACACACACATACACACACACACACACACACATGCACTGAGCTTTATATATTAGATTTTCACTATATGGTAAAACTTTTATGGCAATATGATTCTCCAGGTCAGTACAAGTACGCAGATTCCAAACATGTATAGTTTTCTATCAATTAAAGTAGTGAAATTTTTGTTTGGAGTTTTATAACAAAAAAATAAAAAATAGCACAATTTTACGAGAACTGTGTCATTTTTATTTTTCAGGATCTGGGCTAAATGATTGCTTTTTTTTTGCCCTAAGCTGGTGTTTTGACTTATACTATTTTTGGATCAACGCAATGTTTGGATCACCTCTCATTGCAATTTATTAATTAAGTTAATCTGGTGTTTTAAATTTTTTTCCTTACAGAGTTTTCCGATCAGTTTATTATATTTTCTATTTTGATAGAATGGACATTTCTGAACTCAGTGATACGAAATATGTGTATTTTTTTTTTTAAATTGTTTTACTTTTAATGGGGCAAAAGGGGGGGGTGATTAAACTTCTGTTTTTTTATTTTTCCATATTTATTAAAACTTTTTTTCTCTTTTCATTGTATTTTCTAGTCCACTTTGGGAACGTGAAGGTGTGATCATCCGATTGCTTGTGCTATACAGAGCAGTACCAATCGGCGTTCACAAGAAGTTCATAATGGCAAACACAGGGATCAACAGTTGACCCCAGCTGTCATGACAACCTATCACGATAACAGCATTGGGCCGCCGATGGGAGCAGGGAATGATGTGCTCCTCGTCTATGTGTGTTAAATCCCGCTGTCAGAGATAGACAGTGAAATTTAACTTGCTAACAGCCGCGGGCAAATCTCCGATCCACCTGCGGCTATTATGCCTGCTTTACACACTTCAATAAATCTTTCAATCCGTCGTCGGGGTCAAGTTGTAAGTGACGCACATCCGGCATCGTTCGTGACATATTTGCGTGTGACACCTACGTGCGATCAAGATTGAACGAAAATACGGTGATCGCATACACGTCGTTTATTCCTCATACATTGGACGTTTTGTTGTATGAACCTAGGCAATTGTAACGTGTGACATCCCTCATACGATTGTGATGTCTGAGGCTATGTGCGCAGGTGTGCGCTCTGCACCGCAGCTTAAAAAAGGTCCGCTTCAGAGCGCAGCTGAAAAGCTGCGTTCTGAAGCGCCTCACAATGTCTGTCATGCACTATTCTCTGTCAGTCGGTCACTATCTCTGTCCCTCTCTCTCTGTCCATGTCAGTCTATCCCTCTTACCCCCCCTCTCATACTCACCGATCCCCGATCCCCGGCGCGGCGCTGCACGGCGTTCACACTGCTCCGGCGGCTTTTACTATTTTGAAAAAGCCGGCTGCCCATTAAACAATCTCGTATTCCCTGCTTACCCCGCCCACCGGCGCCTATGATTGGTTACAGTGAGACACGCCCCCCACGCTGAGTGACAGGTGTCACACTGCACCCAACCACAGCAGCCGGTGGGCATGTCTATACTGTGTAGGGAAATAAATAATTAAAAAAAACGGCGTGCGGTCCCCCCTAATTTTAAAACCAGCCAGATAAAGCCATACGGCTGAAGGCTGGTATTCTCAGGATGGGGAGCTCCACGTTATGGGGAGCCCCCCAGCCTAACAATATCAGGCAACAGCCGCCCAGAATTGCCGCATACATTATATGCGACAGTTCTGGGACAGTACCCGGCTCTTCCTGATTTGCCCTGGTGCGTTGGCAAATCGGGGTAATAAGGAGTTATTGGCAGCCCATAGCTGCCAATAAGTCCTAGATTAATCATGTCAGGCGTCTATGAGACACCCTCCATGATTAATCTGTAAATTACACTAAATAAACACACACAACGAAAAATCCTTTATTAGAAATAAAAAACACAAACATATACCCTGGTTAACCACTTTAATCAGCCCCAAAAAGCCCTCCATGTCCGGCGGAATCCAGGATGCTCCAGCGTCGCTTCCAGCGCTGCTGCATGGAGGTGACCGGAGCTGCAGCAGACACAGCCGCTCCGGTCACCTCCACACAGCAAATGAAGACAGCCGCGCGATCAGCTGAGCTGTCACTGAGGTTACCCGCTGTCACTGGATCCAGCGGTGGCCGCGAGTAACCTCAGTGATCGCTCAGCTGATTGCGCTACTCACCGCCGCTCCTCTCACCTCCCTGCAGCAACTGAGGTGAGTAGCGCGATCAGCTGAGCTGTCACTGAGGTTACTCGCGGCCACCGCTGGATCCAGTGACAGCGGGTAACCTCAGTGACAGTTCAGCTGATCGCGCGGCTGTCTTCATTTGCTGTGTGGAGGTGACCGGAGCGGCTGTGTCTGCTGCAGCTCCGGTCACCTCCATGCAGCAGCGCTGGAAGCGACGCTGGAGCATCCTGGATTACGCCGGACATGGAGGGCTTTTTGGGGCTGATTAAAGTGGTTAACCAGGGTATATGTTTGTGTTTTTTATTTCTAATAAAGGATTTTTTCATGTGTGTGTGTGTTTATTTACTGTAATTTACAGATTAATCATGTAAGGTTTCTCGGGGAGACGCCTGACATGATTAATCTAGGACTTATTGGCAGCTATGGGCTGCCAATAACTCCTTATTACCCCGATATGCCAACGCACCAGGGCAAATCGGGAAGAGCCGGGTACAGTCCCAGAACTGTCGCATATAATGTATGCGGCAATTCTGGGCGGCTGTTGGCTGATATTGTTAGGCTGGGGGGCTCCCCATAACGTGGGGCTCCCCATCCTGAGAATACCAGCCTGCAGCCGTATGGCTTTATCTGGCTGGTTTTAAAATTGGGGGGGACTGCACGCCGTTTTTTTTAATTATTTAATTATTTATTTCACTGCACCGTATAGACACGCCCACCGGCTGCTGTGATTGGGTGCAATGTGACACCTGTCACTCAGCGTGGGGGGCGTGTCTCACTGCAACCAATTATAGGCGCCGGTGGGCGGGGAAAGCAGGGAATACGAGGTTGTTTAATGGGCGGCCGGCCTTTTCAAAACAGTAAAAGCCGCCGGAACAGTGTGAATGCTGTGCACCGCCGTGGATCGGGGATCGGTGAGTATATGAGAGAGGGCTGCTCAATTCAGTTACTCAGGAGTTTAGCGGTCACCGGTGAGCCATTCACAGGTGACCGCTAATCAGGACGCGACACAGACAGAGCCGCAGCATGACAATGAAGTCGGGTGAGGTTCACCCGAGTTCATTCTGACAGTGCGGCTCTGTCTGTGTCTGCTGTCATCTGCCATTCAGCTCTGCTACATGGCTGTCTGTGTCTGCTGTCAGCGGCCATATAGCAGAGCTGAATGGCAGATGACATAGTAAAAACGCATCCCTACACATTACACACGCTTGGCAAGTCAATAAATTAAAAAAAAAAAAGGTGCCCAATGCATATGTCACAGAACACATGATCTAAAGGATCGCACACAAAATTGATCAATTTAACATAGACTACTAACGCTCGTGTGACAGCAAATGAACGACCTACGTGCAATCTCATTCAATCGCATATGCAACCTGGGCGTGTCACATCGCATACGAGATCGCACACCTAATTGTAAGGTGTAAGGCTGGCTTTAGAGGTGCATATTGGCTAATCAGATCAGTTGACATGTACAGGGAAAGATGCGGGCTCACCTGCATCAAAGCAAAGGACACTGCCTGACGCAAAAATTCTTCAAAGGTTGTGAAGAAGTTAAATATTAATTTCTTACATTCACATTTAGACTTTTTTTTTTCCACCAAACTGTGGAGAATTAAGTGATGAGCATGATGAGAGATTTCACCAAGATATTTTGGCTAAGGAGAGAACATATCAAGGAAAAAGTAATCCATCAATGCTTGCAGATTACTGTTAGATGATTGTAAGACCTGATCTGATGCAGGAGTACAAGAGACAAGCAAAAAAAAAATGTCAGTGTGAATGAGGATCAAATTTTGTAGTGCAATTTCTGTAACTGTTTATCATTCGTGTTTAGACATGTTTTACTTATATGAATTGTTGTTAAGTTTCCTCTTAATAAATATCAGAAAATTGGCATAAAATATTCATCATCTTTATATTTGCAAAAATAATTAAGTTTCAAGTACTGAAACTTTAATGCATTAATTATATGTGGCAGTAAAAGGAAAACTATTCGATTTTATAGAAACATAATCCAAGTAAAAATTTACATTGCTAAATTTGAATTCAGGAGGTCAAAATCATTAAGAAATGGCTGATTTCAGAACTGAACCTGATAACATTTGAAAATATGTAGAACAGTTTTGATCAGGGCATACCTGAATAGCGGTCTGTTTTGATAACAGGCTTTCAAATGTCCGCTAATTAGTTGTTTAATGCCACAAAATTGGAAAATGTAATAATAATAATAATATTTATTAACTTATATAGCACCATTAATTCCATAGCGCTTTACACATATCAGCATTACTGTCCCCATTGGGGCTCACAATCTAAAGTCCCTGATGTGAAAGAAGGAAACCAGTATATACCGTGCTGACATCAAACATCCAGAAGTTGATTAATTTCTCTTCTATTTAATCAGGTCTACGTGTTTCGGAGGACGCAGCCTCCTTCTTCAGGACATTTATTACAGATAAATCAACCTGAAACCGAAACGCGTAGACCTGATTAAATAAAAGAAAAACTAATCAACTTCTAGATGTATGATGCATTTCCCAGTTTCCTTTTTCTACATCTGTAACATGTCACTCTGGGGCTACAGCAAACACCATTTTATGCCTATGTAGGAGTTGTGATTGGCACAACTGCTACAGGTGAGTACCTTAACTGTTGTCCTGTCAAATCCCACCAGATAAGACCCTATCTTCGTTTCTTATCCACAGCATACTTCTAAGGCCCAGTCACACACAACGACTTACCAGCGATCCCAAAAACGATGCAACCTGATAGGGATCGCTGGTAAGTCGCTGGGTGGTCGCTGGTGAGATGTCAGACCTTACCAACGATGCAGAAACGATACAGGTCACAGTAGCGACCTTAAACGATCTCAGCAGTCACTGTGACCCTGTCACACAGTGTCAAACACAGCGATGTGTCCTGCCCAGCAGGACATCGCCTTTGAAGAAAATGGCCTGGACCATTCTGCAACGACTAGCGATCTCACAGCAGGAGCCTGATCGCTGGTAGGTGTCACACATAACAAGATCGCTAACGGGATCGCTACAGCATCACATCACAGAAACCGCCTCAGCAGCGATCTCGCTAGCGATCTCGTTATGTGTGACGGTACCTTAAATCTAAAGTCCTTATCAGTTTGTCTTTAGAGTGTGGGAGGAAACCTGAGACCTAGAGGAAACCCATGCAAACACGGGGAGAATATACAAACTCCTTGTAGATGTTGTCCTTCGTGAACCCAGGACCCCAGTGCTGCAAAGAAACAGAGCAAACCAGTGAGCCACCGTGTCGCCTCATGTAAGTGCTGCGTTAGTAGCTGCACTATTACAACTAGTATAAAAAACAGCACAGTACATGTGAATGAAATTGAAAAATCTCATTTCTAAATTTTAAAACAATTTTGTTCTCATACTCATATGTTCAACCTTTGCATTTGTTGCTTCTCCTAACCAACATTTACATGCCTCATGTCACATGTTTATCCAGTTCTGTGATCTTTCTAGGCCAATCATCAGCTAACAGCCCATGCTGCTTTTTAATACTATACTTCACATCTGACATCATTTTATTTATTTTTTAAAGATGATTAGCAAATGTTAACAAATAGAATAGGTTAACAGACAAATGAATAGACATGATGTACTTTTGCAGATCCTTATCTCACAATACTTTGTGTATAGTTCCTTTCTATCCCCTCAGTTCTGCATAGCTTACATTCTTGGCTAATTAAAAAAACACTACATCATTGTTAAATAAAACTGTACCCAGGATTACCCTAATTTCCATATGCAGATTTATCTGCACTGACAGCCCTCTTTTTCTTTTCCTTCTCCCTCTCAGTGTCTCTCCCCATATCTTTGGGCATTGCATTGAGACTGCTTCGAGTAGCTTCCTAATATGCACACAATCAAATAACGAACATATTAAAGACAATGGACGTCTGCTGAGATTGATTTTTTATTTATTTTTGTTAAACCTACTGCATTCTTTTACCTGATTTTAACTTCTTCAGCCTGTGGAGCAGCCTGCTACGGATGGAAAGATGAAAACCTCATGCAGCTGCTATCAGCTGTTTCTGAATTTACTCTACGGAAAACAGAAAAACTCCCAATGTGAAGAAAAATGATCTATCTTTATATTGGCAACACAAAGATTTTGTCCTGAAAATGAATATACATAGCCTCGGACTTATCGGTGGCTGGAGAAATCACTTTCCTTTACATTATTTAAGGTAGGTAAATGCATCTTATGTCTTATCTATTACGTAAAGCTTTTTTGTGGGTATCCGTTTTAGGTCAAACCAAGAACATACACAGTATGTCTTTTTTGCAGTGCCATTAAAGAAGCTCACAAAACTCATATTGGCTACCAAGGAAATTAGGTTTTTCTTAGCACAAAATATTAAGTGATTTCTATGTACTTGAGTTGTTCTCAGAACCATTTTTTAATGAAAATATTTACGAAGCTTCAAATAAATATTTGAACTTTGATTAAAACAACGGAATCCTGCAATAAAGTAATTAATGTTACAAAATTAAGTACAGTGTTTAATTTGTCTGTTGTGAGGCAAAAGAATAAGGTAATAATTTTTATTGTACTGTTCAGTCTCAAGACGTTCTCTGTGTTAATTGGGTTAAAAAAATTGCAGCACTTATTAGAAATTCTAATTTCACAATGCAGCTCTGACAATACGCTCAGCCTGTGAATTATTCACATCTTTAATTTGCTCACTTAATAACAGTGTTCTGTAATCAGAGAGCAGAGCCTGCTTCCCATGCATTATGTATGACGCTCAGGACTTAAATGCAGGACATTATGAAGCTCTCAGTGGTTCAGTAATTAGTTTTCCACAAGGCGGTACTTAGATATTAAAGTACTGGAACGCATATTTCAAACAAACTGCACGCTGTAACTAATGATGTTTTATCCCCAGACAGCCTTGTTCCAATATTTTTTTTTTTCTAAAGAAACACTTGTTGATCCTAGAAAATAAAGACAAGTGGGAAATGACATGTTAAAGAAAGTGTAGTGACTTTCATGTCTTGATTTGTATATTTGCTAATATCAAGGCTTCTGAGATATAGTCCTCTTTCTAAGAATGTTTTCCTCTTTAAGTACGCACAACAGACCTATAAAATGAAGGAAAATCATCTAAGTATGTCTTAGTGAGGCCTAGCCACTCTTTTTTTTAGAGTTGACACTAGTAAATTTGCATGTAAGACCATGAAGCAACTGGGGCGGGGAGAGGAACGTCAAAGAAGACTAACTGTTCTAGACCAATCCCAAACCACTACCATATGATTCATGTAAAAAGCACATGGAGACTTCATTTTAGTAGCGAATAGTATCAACCATGCTAAAACAAATGAGCAATTGTATAGAAATTGAAGAATAGCTACTGTATGCGTTTTTCCTTGACATTAGTCCTACCTTGGAAGATGATAGGCTGAGTATAACCAGATATTCAGACTTACATAAACGAAGAAGTTTATAAATGGAGCAAAATGTCATCTCACCTGTCTGAAATACATGGCCAAGGCTTCAATTAATCGAAAAACGATACGACCAACACAAGATCAGCCATGAAAATGCTAAAATCCAAATTTATTTAATCCTTGGAATTTTAATAGATTAAATTTGTTTTTAATCATTTGACCTTGTGCTGGTCGTATTGTTTTTCTTTTTTTAAGACTAAGTTTATGCTTGTCATTGTGTAAGGAGAAATAATGATCTGTAGAACTGCTTTACTATGTCAATAAAAAGGAAACGTAACATTTATTTTACCAAGGAAACTTCTAAGTGCATTTTTAGGTTTGTATATATTGCACTCTGGCAAATGTGAACTTCAATGGTTGGATGAATCTCTACGGCTCCCACAAAACTCCATAAACTGCAGGTATAAATCAGGCTGGAGTTTTGGACCAAACCTAGAAGTGAACTGTTGCTTTTACCTTTTGAAAATACCAGTACGACTCTTTTTTTTTATAGACTGCTACCTTTGTTTTCTGCAGTGCAAAATGAAGTAGCAAAACGTTGCTGTTCCCCAGGCAATCAGCAAGGACTGGCAAATATATGATCCTAACTGCTCCAATTATCAGTTCACCTCTAGAGAATAGCGCTGCTCCCAATGGTAGACTACAGCTACACAAGTGCATCAGTTAGCTGCAGTTTTCCAAAAAAGTGTATTAGGAAATTATTTGGAACCAAAGGGTGCTGGCAAAAATTACCTTTTCATTTTAATAGGGACTGTAGACTTTTAAAGTGCCAGTCATTCCATCTGTACATATAATGTGACTGAAAAGTTTGTACACACCTGTTGATGCAATGGCTTTCCTCATTCTTACTGAAATATGCACATTGTAATTTCAGAATTACGGCAGTTAGACAATGAAGGAGAACACATTATAAAAAGAAATTAGTAAAAAATAAACAGAATCCGCATACATTTAAACAGTGCGGTGACAGGATTGAGGCAGAGGAGCTGCTCAGCACCGTACAGCAACATACTGTCATCACCGAGGCCCGCAGCTACAGAGCAGGATGCGCAGGCACAGGTAAATGCTCCAGAGGAGTCGAAGAGGACAGTAGGCAGGAGCGTAACTACTGCAGTCGCAGAGATAGCCACTACAACCGGACCCAGGCCTGCCCCAGCCCCTGATTCAGATGGATGTAGATCTGCGGGCACGAATCCAACTGAAATACATCGCAGCACAGAGATCTGTTGGGTCCCTCTACTGCAAGGTGCCTGCCGCCAATTAAAACAATGAATATTCATTGCTCCCCACGCACACAATCATGGGCATGGGGAGCAGAGAATATGCTGACAGCTGCTGGTGCTCTAAATGGTCGCGCATCACACTGACGTCATGCGCTGTGCGCTTACAGGCTGGTAAGTTACCGGCATGCCAGTATGGCAGGAGAATGCCGGGGGAGCATAGGGTAGGTGAGTATAATCGTTTAATTTTTTTTTACTGTGTGCTGGGGTGGGACTATATACCAGGAGGATGGGGAGGCTATATACAAGGAGGACGGGGAGGCTATATACCAGGAGGATGGGAAGGCTATATACCAGGAGGATGGGGAGGCCACAATACCAGGCGGATGGGTAGGCAACTATAGCAGGAGGATGGGGAGGCTATTATACCAGGAGGATGGCGAGGCCATTAAACCAGGAGGATAGGGAGGCCCTTATACCAGGGGGATGGGGAGGCCCTTATACCAGGAGGATGGGGAGGCCATTATACCATGAGGATGGGGAGGCCATTACACCATGAGGATGGGGAGGCCATTATACCATGAGGATGGGGAGGCCATTATACCATGAGGATGGGGAGGCCATTATACAGGGAGGATGGAGAGGCCTTTATACCAGGAAGATGGGGAGGCTATTATACCAGGAGAATGAGGAGGCTATATATCAGGATGGGAACATGCTTGGGAAATATACCAGGATTTGGCTATATACCAGGATGGAGACATGATGGAGCCATGTAAACCAGGATAGAGACATAATGGGAGCATATATACCAGGATGGGGCCATGATAAGAACATATACTGTATACCAGGATGGGGCCATGATGGACCATATATACCAGGATGGGGCCATATATACCAGGATGAGGATATGATGGGGCCATATATACCTGAATGGGGCCATATATACCAGGTTATATCCATGATTGGGGATATGATATGTGATCTGGTCATAGTATCGTGGTATTTCTCCCTTGTGTGTGGTAATATTCGCATACTATGTGGTCTAATTATGGTGTGGTGATAATATTCTCTTGTATGTGCCTGTATTCGGTCAACTTCCAATCTCGAATGTGGCTCTCAAGGTCAAAAAGGTTGGGGACCCCTGGACTAGATAATGTAACACTCAGTCATAGCATTGAGATGGCAAGGTCCACAGAGCAGAGAAAAGAACATATTTTGAGATGAAGAGGTAAAAATGTCATGGGTATCAATTCTGCGACAGTAGCTGGCAATTCAAGAGGGAAAATGCTTCACGCATTTCGCCAATTTTAGCTAGCTAGCTTTAGGGTTGGAAGCTAAGGAAGCTAGTCTGTCCTTAGTACATGATATAGAGTGTATAGTAAAACAAACCAACATCTTACATGCTGGCAGTTAGATTCACATCTCCCAATGCCTTCCATCAGTTTTTAAACCGTATAGGATATTTGGATACTGATAATCGTAATCATGTTGAAAAAAATCACAGCATGCTGTGTACGATCATGTACATCACCAATACAAGTCTATGGGTGTGAGAAATAATGTAGACGGCACACGGACCATCAGATTTTTGCCTTATACACATCTCAAAGGGAAAAGAAAACCTAAAAAACCTAATATAAAGATATACAGTACAGTTGGTAGATATAATTGATCATAAAAATTGACCATTGTTGGCAACAAAGTAAAAGGCATTGCCCTGACAATTTCTTTTAAAATTCCATCCTGGTGTAATCTAGATAAGTATTGACATATAATATTTTAGAATTGTATCATTTTTACCACACAATGAACTCTGTAAAAACAAAGCTCAAACAACAATAGCGTAATTGTTTCTTCTTTTTATATCTGCCCTAATTTGATATTTATTAAATGTTTTTAAGGATATTATACCGTTTGTAAAATGAATGATGATGTCATTCAAAACTACAACTTGTCCTGCAAAAAACAAGTCCTCATGTGACTATCAAGAAAGCATAAATAAGTTATGGCTCTTGTAATATGGGAAGGAAAAAACGACAAATTTAGGGGTCTTAAGGGGTTAAAGTAGTGGATTCTACAGATATCATATGACCGGTTTGGGGCCCTATGAATTCAGTCAAGCTCTATTAGAGTAGGAAATAGATCCCCTAACAGGTTAAAGGGAACCTGTCAGGTCCAATATGCACCTAGGACCACGAGTAGTTCTGGGTGTATATTGCTAATCCCTGCCTAACTGTCCCTGTATACACTAGCAAAGAGTAAGGGATCTTTAGAAAAAGTATTTCTAAATATCTTTTATCTTATGCTAATGAGCGCGGTCACTAGTCCCAAGGGTGTTATATCCCCCGACTAGCCACCCTCCTAGCATGGCAGCACGCCCACAGGGGTGTACTAACATGTTATTCAATGCAGCGTCACTAGTGGTGCCACGCATACCTGTGTTCGCTGTGACCGCACTTCTGAATGCCGGGAACTTCCGGTCATGCGCAGTATAAAGTTGGGAGTACGTGACCCAGCTTCAGAGAGGTCTACTGCGCATGACTGGAAGTGCCCGGCATTCAGAAGCGCTGTCGCAGCGAACACAGCTATGCGTGGCACCGCTGGTGAATAGCATGCTATTAGGCGCCTGGGGTTGTGCTAATGTGCTAGGAAGGTGGCTGCTAGTCGGGGTATATAACACATTTGGGACTAGTCCCTGCGCTCGTTAGCATACGATAAAAGATCTTTAGAAATACAATTTCTAAAGATCCCTTTGTCTATGCTAGTGTATACAGTGACAGTTAGGCAGGGATTAGCAATGTGTACCCAGAACTGCTCATGGTTCTGAGTGCATATTGCACCTGACAGGTTCCCTTTAATAGTGAATGTATAGTGGGTTCTTAATTAAGGAGAACAAATGTCTTTAATGCACAGGTTGTTCATATTGTTTCTATTTTAATGGAAACCTGTTACATCAAGCAGCACTATTTACCTGCAGATATAGTGTTAATCTGCCCGTAAATAGTGTGACTAGTTCCTGTTAAGGGCTCATTCAGAAGCACGTTCAATGTTGTCCAAACTCGTGCTTCAATGCACGTGTCAACAAGTGCCTGGAGTGCAACAACCCAATAAAGAGGACTCAGTAGTGACTCACGACAAGTATCTATTTTACAGCAACAGGCAGTTAGAGGAAGGACAAGTAATCAATAAGTGATATAAGCATTCAAGGGAAAGCAAATCAATTCACAGTTTGCAATATGTAAAGTAACATCGACTGATCTATTACATACAACTAAAGATTCTAGTTAAGAAATTCTACTTGCACTAACCCAATCCGAGTCTGTCAGTCAGGGGTGCGTCAGTGTTACCCTTCTAACAGCAATGATAAACCTGGCTGACTATCTGGCTGGGTGCTCTGGAGAAAAATAGCCACTAAAAATAGAAATATAGCTCTGGCACACCTTGAAGAAAATTAGGCAGAAAGTCTTGGTTGGTGCTGAATGAATTTTTTTTTGAACACGAAAAGTAAAGTCTGTCCTCACGTTTCAGTCTAAATAGGACCTTTCTCAAGGGTTCTATCAGACTAAAACATTGGAATCAGTAATCAAATTGCACCAAAAACGAAACCGCATGGGGTCATCGTAGACTTGAAGATGTTAGTTTAGGTACTGTAACCATGTGACAAAGTTTTCACATAGGCAATTCTATGATATCGGGAGGAGCCCTACTAGGATGTCTTAAGGAAGCGGGAGACTAAAGTGTAGTCTGGTCATATATTGTAGGACGGGGTGGGCCCAATATAAACATACAGTGTGTAATATCAAGTGGGATGTCCTGTAATGACAGGGTAAACCGGGCAGTTGCAGCTTATCTAGGTGATTAAAGCCCAATGACATCCTCATCTCCTCTAAGTGATACCCCTCAGGATCTGTCCTGAAACACATGTAGCTGGCACTAACGTGAAGTAAACTGGGCCAGAGGATTCCTCTTCTGATCCAACTGAAGGCATTTACCTTGCTACACTACTGCGTTATGCTCCTCCTTACCTTGTATAAGAGACTTGATACTTAGTCCCATCTTCAGTGACCCGGCCATCCGGCTTTAATCACCTAGATAAGCTGCAACTGCCCTGTTACCCTATCATTACAGGACATCCCACTTGATATTACACACTGTATGTTTTTATTGGGCCCACCCCGTACTACAATATATGACCAGACTACACTTTAGTCTCCCGCTTCCTTAAGACATTACTGATTCCAATGTTTTAGTCTGATAGAACCCTTGAGAAAGGTCCTATTTGGACCGAAACGTGGGGACAGACTTTACTTTTCGTGTTCAATAAAAATACATTCAGCACCACCCAAGACTTTCTGCCTAATTTTCTTCAAGGTGTGCCGGAGCTATATTTCTATTTTTAGTGTTACCCTTCTAGTCACAGAATACACTTAAGCTGGAAAACTCAAGTTCTACACCGACGAGCAAAAGGGTAACAATTAGAGATGGGTGGACTCACAGATAACCGGGACCTGCGGGTCCCTGTTAATTTTTTTAAAAAAATCCGGTTCCAGTCCGGAATCCAGTTCCCACATAAGTCTACTGGGACCAGAATCCGACGATTAACAATGATGGTGGAAGGGATAGGGAAATAGGAGCACACACGGTGTACTCACCGAGGGTCCGTGTCATGGAGGTAAGCTGTTTCCAGGTTGCAGATTCATTTCCGGGCTGATAATTGAATATGTCACTGCTTTCCCCGCCCACCGGCAACAGTGATTGGTTGCAGAAAGACGCACCCCCAACCTGTATGACAGCATGTCTGATGCTTTCAATCACAGATGCAACATGCGTCTAGATCGTGCAGTAAAAATAAATAAATTAAACAATTGACGTAGGGTCACCTCATATTATGATACCAGCACAGATAAAGCCACAGCTACAGGCTGCAGCACCCAGCCATGCGCTTATCTTGGCAGTATATCAAAGTAAGAGGAACCGCATGCAACTTTTTTTTTTTAAAAAAAAACTATTTAAATAACTAATTTAAAAAACTGACGTGCGATCCCCCCAATTTTCATACCCAGCCATGATAAAGCCTGACATCTGGGGCTGGTGTTGTCCAACTGGGGAAGCCTATGGTTATTAGGCCCCCAGCCTAAAAATAGCAACTTGTAGCTACCCACAATTGTTGCATCTATTAGATGCGACAAGCTGGGCACTTTACCCGTCTCTTCCCAAGTGCCCCGATGCAGTGGCAATCGAAGTAATGAGGGGTTAATAACAGACCACAGCTGCTACTAAACCCTAGATTAGTGATGCTGGCGTCTATAAGACTCCCTATCACTAATCTGTAAGTGAAAGTAAGTAAAATCACAAACACCAAAAATATTCTTTATTTGGAATAAAATACAAAAAAACCCTCTTTATCCACTTTATTAACCCCAAACACCCCGAAGGTCTGAAGTAATCCACATGAGGTCCCACGACGATCCTGGCTCTGCTACAGCTCAGTCACAGTGAGCGGCCATAGAGCATAACTGCCCGCTGTGACTGCAAACAGAGACTGAGCCGCACGATCAGCAGTGATGTCACTCAGGTGATTTGCAGTCGCAGCTGCCAGTTCCCACGACCCTCCATCTGTGACAGCAGGTAACCTCACCTCAAGTGACCTCACTAAAGTCAGTGAACCCACCTGCATCTCCTTACAGAGAACTGTGTTTTTTTGCCAAAAGATGCAGATTTAGGGCTCTTTTCCATCTGATATGATGTGCGTATTTTTCTCACCTAGGATCCGTATGACATGTGAGCGTCATGCGAGTGCCATGTGAGTGTTATGCAAGTCTGTAGATTTTTAACACCAAAGATCCGTGTGACATGTGTATGCCATCTGTATGACATGCGTATGCCATCTGTATGACATGCGTATGCAATCTGTATGACATGCGTATGCCATCCGTAGTGCGATTTTTTTTTTTTTTCTTTTTTTCTCGCTTGCATGGGGGTACGAGAGCTGAGACTCGGTGCAACACGCAGCATGCTGCGATTGCACTGAGAGCCCGATTTGTGTGAAGAAAAAACGGTATAGAGTAAACTGTCTCATTGATTAGCCATGGTGCGAGTGCAATCCAATATTTTATCAGATCGCACTCGCACCAGCCCCAGCTGTCTGGCTTTATCATGGCTGGGTATCAAAATTGGAGAGGACTGCACATCGGTTTATTTATTATTATTTATTTAAATTAAAAAAAAAAAAAGCTGCATCCGGTTCTTCTTATTTTGATACACGGCCAAGATAAATGCAGGGCTGGGGCTGCAGCCTTTAGCTATGGGCATTATCTGTGCTGGGTATCATAATATGGGGCGACCTTAAGCCAATTGTTTTACTTTTCAATTTATTTTAATACCTCGATACTGACCCACATCACAGCACCTGTGAATTGTTGCAGTCAGATGCTGTCACACATGCTGAGGGCTGACTGTAACCAATCACAGACGACAGGGAAGCTAGTGGGCAAGGAAAGCAGTGCACATGCGATGAGCAATAATGAGTGGCAGAAAAAGTGAATGCGCGACTTGGAAGCAGTTTGCCACCATGACAGTGTGACGCCCTGGCCCAGCCAGGCAGTCACAGATAGGGCCCCGCATTACACCAGTCCCCTAACAAGGTGACAGCAGCCAAACATTTAAACCCTAGTCACCTCCCTCAGTGCTTGATGGACACACCAGGGGGCGGAGTCAGGCAGTTGGACACGCCCATCGAGGAGTTCAGAGAGCCTGAGACAGGAAAGAGTAGTAAGTCTAGTCCTGAAGTTCAAGTCTAGAAGCAGGCCTGTGTGTCAGGTATGCAACTTACTGACAGGTGCCAGGGTTGGAGCCCGGGCACCTTTGGCTAGGAGGCATACGGAGGCCTCTGCCTGCAGGAGCCAGGAAGACGGCTTGGTGGAACCGTGGTGGACCGGGACAGAGTAATGGCCCGCCTGTACCGACCCGGGGAACCCACTCGGAAACCGGAGCATAAAGGGGGGTACTCAGACCCTGAAGCTAGGTCCAGAAGCTGCTGAGGGCTAGCTAATTAACTGATTGCGGCCAGGACTATAGGTTCTGTCCCACCCAAAGTCCTGACTGAAGACAACAGCCCAACGAGGGGGATAGAAAGCCACCACCACGGCAGAGAGATCCCATGGGCCAGTATCTGCGGGCAAAGGACTCCTTTGGCAATCACAAGCCGGGGAGTGGACTCCTGGAGTTGCAAACGCAGGTAGTCCATCATCACAAAACGGGTGCAGGAGAAAGGCAGAGACCACCAACCGGGTGGGGGACCAGACTGGAGCTGGCTGTGGGCACCGACCACTATCACCTTGGTTTACCAGAGACTCATGTGTGTTTACTAATAGTGAGTACATCAATGCCCTCCGGCCGCCCATCTCCCTGCACCGCCCAACTACTCCCACAACGGGTCCCGGGGCCACCATCCCTAACCACGGAGGGGTTAACAACTTGCTGCGCAACATTTCCCCCGGGTGCCCCCGTAACCGCAGCGGTGGTGTCTACCTTCACCACAACCCGTGGGTGGCGTCACAAACTCAAACACGGCTCAGGCCATACACCTATGTCCCCCCAAACCGCCAACCCCTTTTAAATCGAAGTGACCGTTCACCCCCCGGGTCCGGAGTCCCTTGAGCCACCCACTGAAGGTCCGGACCCGAGCGGCTCGGCTGCCGCCGAGCACGGGGTGGCACAACAGATCCTCAGTACGTATGAAGCGCTCGCTTCATTCTTATTTTCTTTATTATTCCTTTATTTTTTTTTTTTAATTTCTCGAGTGCCAGATCCGGATCAAACACCCAAATCACCTTGCATCCAATCTTCTACTGTCCACTTGAGTCAGCGCTTCTTATGATATTGAAGTTGAGGCTTCTTCACCTTTTCTCAGGCCATCATTCCAGACTTGTGTTATGTGGGTCGTGCAGTGCTTGCATGGACATCTGTGATCTCCAGTATTTGTTCTGGCTGCCCATACATAATAGGATTCTATTTAAATAGCTTGTTCTCACCCACAAAGCTCTCCACTGTACCCCATTCTCCCTACATCTCCACTCTCATCTTTATCTATCTCCTTATCAGATTACAAAGTGGTGAGTGTGTGCAATCTAAGCACCTGGCCAAAAAACCCATGTGGGGTGTGCTAGCCCTGTAAGCCAGGCGCTGCTGTAGGCACAGACACTGGAGGAATAGCATGGTAATGAGTGGTGAGTACATTGACGTCCCTGCTGGTTAGTGCAGAGAACGCCAGCATTACAAGTATGTCGGGTCAGGTGCAGCAGCAGAGAGGCAGAGTTAGCAGCCTATTGCTGGGAAGTTCCAAGTAACACCTGATGTGTTCCCAGCCTATTGCTGTAGAGTACCAGGACCAGGTATTTAAGGCACCCTCCCCTATTGGGAGGTGACTGTGCAATGTTGTTTCCTTTTGCCAGTGTGCCTTGTGGCTACTAGCTCATTGTCTAGTGGCTGGATCCTGTTCCAGATCCCATTCCTGTTCCCTGTTCCAGCCTAAGTTCTGATCCCGACCCTGGTTCCAGCCTGAGTTCCTGATCTATTGCTGTGTTGTTGGTTCCAGCCTGAGTTCTTGATCCCATTTCTGGTTCCCCATTTCAGCCAGAGCTAATGATCCATTATTGTGTCACGGTACCAGCCTGTGTTCCTGTTTCTGCCCCTGTGTCCTGGTATCAGCCTGTGTTCCTGTATCCATTTCTGTGCCCTGGTACAAGCCTGTTTTACTGTATCTGTAACTGTGTCTTGATACCAACCTGTGTTCCTGTATCCATTCCCTGTGTCCCTGTACTAGCATGTGTTCCTATATCTGTCTCTGTGCCCCGGTACTGCTCTGTGTTCCTGTATCTGTTCCTGTGACCGAATGCCAACCTGAGTTCCTGTATCTGTTCCCGTGTCCTGGTACCAATCTGTGTTCCTGTATCCGTTCTTGTGTCCTGTTAGCACCCTAAATTCCTGTATCTGTTCCTGTGTCCCAGTACCAGCCTGAGTTTGGGTATCCATTCCTGTACCCTGGTACCAGCCTGTGTTGTTTTATATGTTTCTGTGTCCCAGTACCAGCTTGTGTTCCTGAATCCATTCTTGTGTTCCATTGTCAGCCTGAGTTTCTGTATATATTCATTTGTCCCAGTATCAGCCTGAGTTCCTGCATCCATTCTTGTGTCCCGGTACCAACCTGAGTTCCTGTATCTGTTCCTGTGTTCTAGGTATCCATTCTTTGTGTACCGGCACCAACCATACCAGACTGTTTTGCAGTATCCGTTCCTGTGTCCCAGAGCCAGACTGAGCTCCTGTATCTGTTCCTGTGTCTCGGTGTCAGCCTGAGCTCCTTTATCCATTCCAGTATGCCAGTATTTGCCTATGCTCCTGAATCTGTGTTCCTGTCTGATCCTAAATCCTTACGTTCTCGCTGTACCTATACTAACTTCCTTCCTGCTAGTTATCTTCATCTTGTCCCAGCAGAGGCTCTACTCCATCTTGCCTATTTCCGTCACTGTTAGCTTGCACGGATCCGGGGACTACTTTGGAGTGATACCTTCAGCACAAATCTAACCTTACCGTAAGAGGCTCTATAGAAGACCTGGTAACTACTTAGTCATGACCCTCCAGGGTAGGCCTGTGATCCATGGTCCAGTGAATCCACATTCCCGTCCTGGCCAGATCGGTCATTGCCATTTTGCCCATAACAGATTACATAGGCCATGGATTCCACTGACTCTGCTAAGCCTTGCTCTCTGAGTTTTTATAGAGAAGTCCCATTTGTGGGATTGACAAGATCAATATCTGACCATAGTCCTGCGGACGGTGCACACCTGTTTTCTGCTTTAACAATTCCACTCTGGCCATAAACTGGATTAAATCCTTGCACTCCTGCGGATGGTGCAGACCCATTTTCCATATTGGACTTTTCGTTATGGCTAAGTTAGTGAGGTCGGACCGTGGACTTTTCAGAAATGCCTGTTAAGCCTACTTTACATGTTGCAACGCCCCCATCGTATGTGCGGCACGTCAATATGTCTTTGGAGTGTGAGTGAAGGAAACCCAACACAAACCTGGGAAGTACATACAAACTCCTTGTAGATATGGTCAGTGATGAGTGGGCACTACCATGCTTGTAATGACTAGTGATGAGTTAAGCCTGCTTTACACCTTACAATTAAGCATACGATATCGTATGCAATGTGACACGCCCCCATCGTATGTGCGACACGTTTAATTTGTTGAACGTGCCGCACAAACAATTAACCCCCGTCACACATACTTACCCCTCCATACGACCTCGATGTGGGCGGCGAACGTCCACTTCCTGGAGTGGGAGGGATGTTCGGCGTCACATCGACGTCACGCGGCAGCCGGCCAATAGAAGCGGAGGGGCGGAGATGAGCGGGACTTAAACATCCCGCCCACCTCTTCCTTTCCACATTGCCGGCTGCAGCCGCGGGAGGCAGGTAAGATCTGTTCAATGTTCCCGGGGTGTCACACACTGTGATGTGTGCTGCATCGGGAACATTGAACAACCGGACGTGCAATTCTTCAGGATTCAACGACGTGTATGCCATGATCGTTTTAACGTTCAATCGCAATCGTACGTACCTGTCACACACTACAATGTACCTTACGATGCTGGATGTTCGTCACTTACGACGTGACCCCGCCGACACATCGTAAGATATATTGTAGCGTGTAAAGCGGGCTTTAGTCTTGGGGTTTTTATTTTTCCCCACCTATGGGCTTCTTGTCTGTCTCCTGTATAGATGCCGGTACTTGAGTCATATGTCTGACTCTGTCAGAATTTTTCAGTTACTGTTGTCAGTAGCTTGTTTGCCTTGGCATTCTGCTCTTTTGATTTCAGATAGTTTTTTGGCCTAGTTTGATTGAGGGGGCATAAGGAAAGGGGTACTGTAATGCTGGCGATCCCTGCACTAACTGAAATGGCTGCCAACGTACTCACCACTCACTGCCTTGCTGTTCCTCCAGCATCTGTCCCAATCAAGGTTCCCGACTTCCAGGGCCCACACATGCCACATGAGTTTCATAGGCATGAGCTTAGGTCATGCACAATCTCTGTTTCTTAAAGGGGCAGCAAGCACACACCTGATGTGTTCCCAGCCTATTGCTAGGGAGTACTAGGTGGCACCTGATGTGTTCCCAGCCTATTATTGGGTATTATTATTACCAGGTATTTAGGCACCCTCTCCTATTGGAAGGTTCCAGTGCAACATTGTGTCCTGTAGCCAGTGTGCCTTATAACTACTAGCTCATTGTCTGATTCCTGGATTCTGTTCCAGATTTGGTACTCACCCATATGCCTGATCAAGTTTCAATTTTGAATCCAAATCTGTCTAATTGGCTGAACCTTCTCCAGTGTCCCGGTCCCTTCCTGAATTCCTGCTCCTGTTCCTTGTTCCCAGTTCCAGCCTGAGTTCCTGATCCCATTCCTAGTTCCCTTTTCCAGCCTGAGTGCTAGATCCTCTTCCTGGTTTCTGGTTCCAGCCCGAGTTCTTGATGCTGTTCTTGATTTCCAGCTCCAGCCTGAGTTCCTGATCCATTCCTATGTCCAAAGTACCTGAGTCAGTTCCTCTCTCCTGGTGTCAGCCTGTGTTCCTTTAGCCTTTCCTGTGTCCCAGTGTCAGCCTGTGTTCCTGTATCCATTCTTGTGGCCTGGTACCAGCCTGAGATCCTGTATTCATTTCTGTGTGCCAGTACCAGCCTGTGTTATTGTATCCGTTTCTGTATCTCAGTGCCAGCATGAGTTCCTGTATCTATTCCTGTGTCCTGGTATCAGCCTGTGTTCCTGTGTCCTGGTAGCAGCTTTTGTTCCTGTATCTGTTCCTGGGTCCCGGTGCCAGCCTGAGTTCCCGTATTCATTTCTGTGTCCCAATACCAGCTTTAGTTTCTGTATCTGTTCCAGTATACCAGTACCTGCCCATGTGTCACGATTGTTTCTCGCGGTTGAGAGATGCGTGATGGTTCTGTGATCTGAGCTTCATTCATTTGGTAGCTGAGCATATTAAACGTATTTGCTTTTTGTTGGCACATCAGAAGTTAATTTCAGTTTTTCCTGCTAGCAGTTCCTAGCTAATCACCTCATGTGTAGCCGGTGTATTACCCCTCCCATCTCCTTTAAGTAGCCTCTCCATCTTTCAGCTTCCGCTGGAAATAGAATCTTCTGTTCCTGACCACCTAGGTGACCACACGTCTCTAGGAGCTGCTGGTTGTTGGAGTTATGTTATTGCAGCTATCAAGTTTGTGTTGTGTTGTATTCCTCTGTGTGTCTACTTTTTCCTGCTTGTTGATTAGTACAGCGGTGGGGCTAATGGCTCCAACTGGCCATCTCACTAGCCAAGGTGTTTGTAGGGCTAGTGATGGATTAGGTATCTGGCTCGCCGACGGGTTGAAACACCCCGTTTAGGTACGCTAGGGAGCTCAAGAAACAGCTTGATGTGAGTCCAGGAGGTTTCCTCTCACCCCTCTCCCCAGCTGCAGGGCCCACCTTTGTAAAGTGCCCTTTGCCCCCCTTGTTTGTTGTGTGTTGTGTATTGTGTCAGACGTCTGTGGATCTGTGCGCAGCAGTCACTCAGTGTATTCGGACACTGGCAACTCCGAGCATGACACCATGTTCCTTTCTTAACCTGAACCCGCACCTGGTCCCGTCCGGTCTGCACCTGTATCAACTTCCTCCCTGCCAGTTATCGTGATCCTGTCCCTAAAGAGGCTCACTCCGTCTTGCCTGTTTCTGTGTCAGTGTTAGCTTTGACAGATCCAGGACTACCGTGGAGTGGTACCTTGTGGCAACCTGCAGCACAAATCTAACCTCAATACCAGAGGCTCTAGAGAAGACCAGGTAGCCACTTAGTTACGCCCCTGTTGGGTAAGTTCGTGGACCAGTGGATCCACATCCTTGTCCTGGCCAAATCATTGTTGACGTCTCTGCCCGTAACAGTTGCATTCAAACGCTTCCCTGGAGGAAACACACTGGTTACACTTCAGTTCCTGTCAGTTCTGTCCCACCTGCAGATGGCGGTATTTGATTAGAAATGCTATAGAACATACGATCGTCTTCTGCTTGCCAACCCCTTTCACATGGACTGGCCATGTCTCTCCCAACCTGACCGTGACAGCTTATTATATTTATATGAGGCTGTCACACATGTTCAGGAGACCCGTAGCTAGTCCATGCATTGAAATCCGAGATTAGATATAATTTAACGGATGTCTGAATGAGTCCTTAAAGTTAGTGGAAGGGATTTATGATGTGGCCAATATATTAGATTGGTGAAATGCTGCTATAGATACAGTTATGGCCGTAAGTGATGGCATCTTTGAAACTGTTCCAGAAAATGAAGTATTTCTCCCATGAAATTATTACACATGTTTTGTTGTGCTCATGTTTATTTCCTTTGTGTGTATTGGAACAATGCAAAGTGCAGATGGTGGATAAGCAGCTCCATTAAACATTCAAAGAAATTCAAGCTGTCCTCCAGGCTCAGAGTGCATCAACATCAGTGCACACTATCTGTCAACATTTGAATGAAATGAAACGCTATTGTAAGAGACCCAGAAGGACCCCACTGATGACACAGTGACATACAAAAGCTAGACTGCAGTTTGCCAAAATATACGTGAGTAAGCCAAAATCATTCTGGAAAAACATCTTTTGAACAGATGAAATCAAAACAGAGCTTTTTGGTAAAGCACATCATTCTACTACTTACCAAAACGGAATGAGGCTCTCAAAGAAAAGAACACAGTACCTACAGTCAAATATGGTGGAGATTCAAAGATGTTTTGGGGTTGTTTTGCTGTATCTGGCACTGGGTGCCTTGACTGTGTGCAAGGCATCATGAAATTTGAAGATTACCATAGGATTTTGGGTCGCAAAGTGTCAGAAAGCTAGGTTTGCGTCCTACATCATGGGTCTGCCAGCAGGAGAATGACCCCAAACATACCACAAGAAGCGACCAAAAATGTATTGAAACAAAGCATTTCAGAGTTCTGAAGTAGCCAGCAATGAGTCCGGATCTAAATCACATTGAACACCTATGGAGAGATTTTAAAATTGCTGTTGGGAGGAGGTACCCTTCAAATATGTGAGACCTGGAGCAGTTTGCAGAAGAAAAGTGGTCCAAAATTCCAGTTGAGAGATGTAAGAAGCTTTTTGATGGCTATAGGAAGTGATTGAGGTTATTTATTCCAAAGGGAGTACAACCAAATATTAAGTTGAGGGTGCCAACAATTTTTTTTTCCAGTCCATTTTTGGGGTTTTATGGGAAATTAGCCTTTTTTTCATTGTTTGTGTTTGTGTTGTTCCAATAAAAACAAAGGAAAAAAATGTGTATAACTAAACACCTAATTGCAATAATTTTTGGGGAGACCAACTTCATTTTCTGGAACAATTTTAATACTATGTGATATAAAATGGGCTGATGCTAAAATTCCACTTTTCATAAATGTAGATCTATGTGACTTCACAAAACTTCTGTTTGTGCATCACGACTGCAGACTTGTAGCCTAAGGCAGGGCTACCCTTTTACATATTTTTTTGCATGGCGAGCAGACATTTTTATAGATACCTTTTTGCGCTACGTATGACGTTTTGATAGTATCTTTTTGTATGTTTTGGTGGAGTTGCAGAGCAGAAAACGACAATTCAGTTATTTTAATTTTTCTTTTTACGGCATTTAGCATATTGGTTAATTAATTTACCATTTTGATATAATAATAATAATGATAGTTATTCATTTATATGGCGCTATTAATTCCACAGCGCTTTACATACATTGGCAACACTGTCCCCCATTGGAGCTCACAATCTAAGGTCACTATCAGTATGTCTTTGGAGTGTGGGAAGAAGCTGGGGAAACCCATGCAAACACGGGGAGAACATACAAACTCCTTGCAGATATTGTTCTTGGTGGGATTTGAACCCAGGACCCTAGCGCTGCAAGACTACACTGCTAAACACTGAGCCACCCATAGAGCTATCTTTTATAGACATGGCAATACCAAATGCGTCTATTTTTCTTTTTAAATGGAGAAAGGGGGAGGTGGCGTCATTGACTTTTTCTTTTTTAATATTGTTTAAACGTTTTTTTCTAGCTCCATAATGTACAATCTAGGGGTACAAAGGACTAGTATCCCAAAACAGGAAATGTTGCAGATTGACTTGACTATGCCCAAGTTGTAGAGCACCAGCTGCAGGGAGTTTTGCTAATAATAATAATAATGTATATGTATGTCATGTGTCCCCCCTCTGGTTCACCTTTACCAAGCTATTCATGATTGACAGGGTGACCAAATAGTAAAACAAAGACTAATAGGAAACGTGAGGCGTCATGTAGTGGAGATTTCTCTTCTTTGTCGTCATGTTATGTTCACCTCTAGCTACAAACTGCTTGTTACAATTATACTGATTGCTTCTGTATTATACGCAAATATTCTACTTTTTAAATAACCAGCAGAATGGATATGTTATAAACAAATCCATAGTCAATCCCCAAAGACAGCAATTGGAGCTGAAAACATGCCACCTATTTATATCTGGAAGGAATCAATAAGGATAAAGTTTAGTCCTCTCGGCATTGGCTGTCAGTAGCTTAAATTCTGCCAGTTATGTTTGAAAGGGAATTTGCCACCAGCTTTTTGCCACCTAATCTGAGAGGAACACCAGGTACAGACAGAAACCCCGATTCCAGTGAATCATCACTTATTAGGCTGCTTGGTTTTTAATTTTGATAATCTCCTGCTCACAAAGTTATTTTATCATTAGAAGACTAATAAACCTGCTGCAATATAGTCGTCCATATTCACAAGTTCTGTAAGGTCTCACCCACATCACTGATTGGCAGCTTTCTGCTTATGCTCAGTATACACAGGAAGCCACAAACGGTTGTGAGGGTGGGGTTATACAGAGCTTAGCAGTAAGAAAACTGCTTGATCTGCAGCAGATAAAACATTGATTTTATAAAAACGGCAACAAGCAGCCAAGTAAATGCTACATCACTGGAATCAGTCTCAGTCTCTATATCATACGGCTCTAAGATGGGGTAGCAAACACCTGATGACTTATAGGCATTATTTATGAATATTAATAAAATATATTACAAAGTAATGTAGAATGAAAAGAGGACTTTTTACCAAATTTTTCATGCATCTTCGTTGTAGAAACACTGGCAATCAAAGTACTTGTTACCTAAACAGTAAATTTTCTTGTAAGTCCAAGTGGGCATTACCAAAGAGATTTCTCAGGGGGTGTATACGTTTTCCTTTTTCTGATGCTGGCCAATTCTAAAAAGGCAGCAACACATGGGAAAGAAGAACATGCCACCACAGCAGCATAGAACAGGCTCCATGTGAGACATGTATTACCAAACAGTATTCTTTCCTCACTACAGAATGATAACTAGAGTGCAGCAGACCTGAGGGTGATTAACTAACAGCATTCAGATCTCATAACCAGCAATCAATGTGGGGGAATTAGCAATGCTTCAGTATTGAGTTTCATTACAAACACTTCTTTCATAGTTGTACCAGTGCTGCCAATCATGAGCAGGGATCCACATACAAGGGGAATACATCCCCACTGTACTATAGCTTATAACAGATTTAATGTGTGACATAATAGCAGTCTGCTCTTTTCACAGCAGATATCTCGAATGTGCAGTAAATATGGGCAGTAATGTACAGTTGACAGCAATACACTTGCTTTTGGCAAGGCTAAAATGTATTTGGTCTTGCTAATAAAGCTCATTTGAATTTGAGAGGAACGCTACTAGAAGTGTTTGTAATGAAACTCAACTCTTCAATACTCCAGATTAAAGCTAACAGTTAATTACACTCAGTTCTACTGTGCTCCAGCATTGGTATTCACACTGCAGTCAGAAGAATAGACTGTCAATACATGTTTCACATGGAGCCTGTTCTAAGCTATTGTGGAGGTGCATTCCCTACAGTGTTACTGCCTGCTTATGATTGGTCAGCGTCATACAGGGAGAAAAGAACACACTCTGCAATGAAATCTCTCTGATAATACCCACTTGGACTTCAAAAAACCCAAAACTATTTATGTGCCAAATATACTGAACAAAAATATAAATGCAACACTTTTTGCTCCCATTTTTCATGAGTTGAATTTTGTCTTAATCTCTGTTAGTGAGCATTTAGTAAATTAAAAAAAAGACCTAGGTCCATCTAGTTAAACCTTCCTCCACCAATTATATATTTTATCAGTAAATCATTTCATAGTTACATAGTTTAAAAAAAGACCTGGGTCCATCTAGAAAAGACTTAAGGCCACTTTACACGCATAGATAAATCTTTGGCAGATCTGTGGTTGCAGTGAAATCATGGACATATTGTTCCATTTATACACAGCCACAAACCTGGCACTGATTGTCCACAATTTCACTGCAACCACAGATCTACCAAAGATCTACCAAAGATCTACCACAGATCTGCCACAGATCTGCCACAGATCTGCCACATATCTGCCACAGATCTGCCACAGATTTATCTCTGTCTGTAAAGTGGCCTTTAGGCCCACTTCTCCTTTGCAATTATCATCCTGACTGCAGGAATGTCCACTGAACTTTTTCCCATGAATTGAATGTTAATTTCTCTTCCATAAACTGTCTATGAAGGTGTTTCAGAGAATTTTGCAGTACATCCAACCGGCCTCACAACCACAGACCACATGTAGCTCGGGATCTCTACATCCAGCATCTGCACCTCCAAGATCATCTAAGACAAGCTGCTGCAACAGTTGGTTTGCATAACCAAGGCATTTCTGCAGAAGCTGTCAGAAACCATCTCAGGGAAAGCTCATCTGCATGCTCATCATGCTCAATGAGGCCTCTCCTGACTGCAGTTTATCATCATAACCGACTTAAGTGGGCAAATGCTCAAATTCAAAGGTGTGAAGCACATTGCAGAGGTGTTTTCTTCATGGATGAATCACAGTTTTCACTGTACAGGGTATATGGCAGACTGGTGAATCATGGTTACACCAGATAATGACTGGTTTTCTGCCACCACCCCGAAACCTTCCAATACTGTAACAAGTTTAGAGTGGCCTTTTATTGTGGCCATCCTAAGGCACACTTGTGCAATAATCATGCTGTATAGTCAGCATCTTAATATGCCACACCTGTCAGGTGGATGGATTATCTCCACAAAGGAGAACTGCTCACTAAAGGTGGCTTTATACGCTAAGAGATCGCTAAAGCGATCTCGTTGGGGGGTCACGGAATTTGTGTTGCACATCCGGCCGCTTTAGCGATGTCATTGTGTGTGACACCTATGAGCGATTTTGAATCGTTGCAAAAACGTTCAAAATAGCTCATTGGTGACATGCCCCCCCTCTTCTCAAATATCGTTGCTGCTGCAGTAATGATGTTGATTGTCGTTCCTGCGGCAGCACACATCGCTATGTGTGACGCCGCTGGAACGACAAACATTTCCTTACCTGCATCCACCGGAAAAGGAGGAAAGAAGGAGGTGGATCATGTTCCGGCCGCTCATCTCCGCCCCTCCTTTTCTATCGGGCGGCGGTCCAGTGACGCTGCTGTGATGTCGTTGTGACGCTGAACGAACCGCCCCCTTAGAAAGGAGGCGGTTCGCCGGTCACAGCGACGTCGCAGAGCAGGTACGTGCGTGTGACACTGCGTAGCGATAATGTTCGCTACGACAGTGATCACCACATATCGTGCCACCAACGGGGGCGGGTGCTATCGCACGCGACATCACTAGCGATGTCGCAGCGTGTAAAGTGACCTTAAGGCTATACAGCATGTTTTGGTGCAGTTATTTTTGCATGGTTTTCTTGCAAATACATACTAATAAAATTCCAGAAATCTCATACATACACAGACATACACCTGCTTATGTGTCCTTGCTGAAATGGCAAAATGCTGAATTTTTCCTGCGTTTTTGAAAGCAACAGCATTTCAATTCTTTAAGTATTTTTGCTGCTTTTTTCACCATTTAAAGCAATGATAGTATAAGAAGCTGCATTTTTTGCTGTATTTTTGCATGGTGAACAAAGCTAACTTTACATGTACTGTAGAGAAATGACACCCTAAAATGCAGCAAAACACACCATAAAAGCAGCCAAAATGCATACAAAACCATAGTCTTAGATCTTATAATTATAATTAAATGAGAGCAAAGATAAGTGTTTCATTCATATTTGTGTCCAGTATACTTTGATCGCTAATGACACCACAACAAAAAGATGAACCCCCCAGCCCTATAAATGTTATTTTAGCCTGCAGTCACTATTAAATTGTGTCCAGCTCAACATGAAAAACTTAGTGAAAAGTCCTCTTTAAAGGCAGTGTCTCCATTCACATTTCCTATTAGAAATATTAGACAGAGGTCAGGACTCTGAAAGCTCTATGTACATTTGATAGGCATAAGGAAAATTAAGCCAGTCATATGTGACGCCCCTGCGGTAATCAGGTGTCACAAAATAAGGTAACAACAAGGTAACAGCTCGGGTCCTACATGACTGTGCCAGTCATTACACACACACTAGCACACCAGGACATTTACACTCACAACCTGGCTGGGAGACCCCCCTTAGAGCCAAGTGACAGGGCTGGGCACTGTGAGCTAACAGTTAGCCAACTGGGAAGGGAGGGACCAGATCTGGGGGAGGAGAGAGTGACCTGGGATGTGTTACTTAGTGAGTCAGAGAAAGGAAGTGAAAGACACACTGAAAGTAGCAAAGACTCTGCAAAGACCTGAGTAGAAAGAACAGCCATTCAGAGGCGAAAAGTAGCTGGAGAGCAAGAGAGCAAGCTCCAAGGACAGAGGGATCCTGTTGGGTGGACATCCAGGGCTTCCAGTACTTTGTACGCACGGGGTGCAGATCCCAGAACAGACCAGAACTTCAAGCCATCTGTTCACTCTGCCAGGCGGGTGGGTTTCCATGACTCATCTGCCACCACTAATGTCCAAGGCATCAGCAGCAAAGGGAGGACTGGGACATATTCCCTTAAATAGTCCAAGCTGCCTGCGGCAGAACCCAGACACAAGGAGGACCACCAAGTGCTCCACGCCAGGGAGGACCCATATACACAGGAGTGCAAAGGTGGGAGAGTGGCACCAGGTTGGCTGGCACAGCTGTAAAGGACATGGGCGCACCTAGGATCCAGCACATCCCCAGGGCGTGAATCCAGTAAGTAAAGACAATCAAACTGCACTCCCTGTCTGGACTGACTTATTGCGCTGCGCTGCCACGTTAACCCTTCACCTACCCCTGGGGAAAAGCCCTGCTCGTGGAGGGCTCCACCATCCAAGCTGCCCCCATCCATCATCCCCAGTGGGAACCCGCAGTGGCGGCCCTATCATCCCTGGCCGCAAACCGCGAGTGGTGTAGGTGGACTTTCTTTTTCTTTTTCTTTTACTTTTCATGTAAAACTGGTCTTTGGTGCCCCTGGATCCGGTACCCCTCGAGCCATGGACCGTCCGGATCCGAGCAGCCCGGCTGCCTCAGGGCGCAATATATACATATTGTAAAAAAGAATGGCCATTTGAAAAAATGGGATGGATCATGTCAGCCAGAATAGAAACTGATGATAGTGTGAAACATCGATCTGTTTTTTGTCTATATACCCTTGTAGGAGTTGTCTTAGTATATATATATATATATATATATATATATATATATATATATATATATATATACAGGATATGTGTGTGGTTTTGCTGGGGTTGTACTTTAACTTAACACTGAAAGAAATCACTCCTCTGAAGATACTTGAGAGTTTTAAGACTTATTGTCTTTTGATCCAGTAAGTGTTATGTTATAATGTATATTTTTATATTTTACTAGCCCTGTTGAAATTTGAAAGCTTTACGAAATTTTAGTTAATAATGTCAGCACTTTTGGAAGTGAAAAGATTTTATGCTCTGTTAAACTAAAGTCCCTGTGCAATTGTATTTAATTAGACTTACTCTGTGTGAGGAATACTCAAACCTGAATTACTTCAAAGGGTCATTGGAAGTGATGCTATGAAATATATCCCACAGTGATAGTTAAAGCTGCTCATGGCAAATAAAGGTAGATGAGAACCAATTCTTCTATACAAACCTCTACTCTATGGATAACCTCCCTGTTTCTGCAATTTGCATTACTTAAATTGCTGGCCCTTATCTGTCACTGTATGCTTCTAGGCTTCTGCTGATTTAGTATTTTACTAATGGCAAATGCCAAAAAGCTACACTATCTATGAACCCAATTATTGGGTTTCGGGTTGTATTGTAAACTAACTAAATAGCAAATTGTGGAATCTACAATCCAACAATTTTAATCTGATTTTTATTGGTTCCCTGTTTCATTGTTGATCAGGAATATAATTTTAAATTTAAAACATTTTTGAGGACACTATTGGTTATAAATTGCAGGACTCGAATAAACATTACTGGTATTACTGGAGAGTCCTCCAATTCAGAAAGCAGGATTATATAGACAGCCTAATCACAGGATTGTAATATAAAACCGAACTAAAATACCAGATCTGCAAGCAAGAACTATGTATCTTCTGGTTACTATGAAATAGCATTCTGTAGTTTCTTTTGTCGAGAGCCCTCTCTCTACTATTTATTTGTTTACTAAAGTTGGCCCAGGGATTTTATGGGCATTTACATCCAAGTATCCTTATTGAAAGGAAAGGAGTGACATTACTTTTAGTAGTGGGTGCGCACTGCCATGCTGGAGTGCTCAGTACTCATAACGGGCTCGACTCGTGTACCACGTATAATGGAAGTCAATGGGAAACTCAAGCATTTTTCTGTAAGATCTTCTGGAAAAATGCTTGGGTTCACCATTGATTTCCATTATACTTGGTCCACAAGCAGAACCTGTCCGAGTGTCTGACTGCTCGTTACGAGTAACGAGTACTCGAACATGGTAGTTCTCGCTCATCACTAATCACTAGCTAGAAATGGGTCTCATCACAACCATGCGTTAGTTAGCAATGCTTTGTATAACTGTATAGCCCTTCTTACTTATTGTGTTGACAAATATAGAAGAAAAAATTCACCAAATAAAGATAGTTTTATTGGTATGCAGCCTATTTTTTTCTATACTGGTTAATCTCTATCTCTTGAAATCAAGAAATTGAAACAACATTGTTGATTGTCTGCTGTAAATGTTCTATTAATCCCTTATTAATATATTATGTACATTGTTGTCATATGCCAGTGTCGCGGGCGGGGAGGAGGGTGTCAGCACACCGCGCTCACCCCCTCTGCTCAGGTCCGGCAGCTGCTCAGTGGTGGCTCAAGCTGTGGGCCGGATCCCAGGGTTTCTCGAGCGACACTCCTCGCCCGTGAGTGAAAGGGGATTTGTAGTTGGGTGTGGGGGATTGTTATAGTTCGTGACGCCACCCACGGTTGTGGTGATTGCACCACCGCTGCTCTGAGTGAGGATCCCGGGGATGGTGATGGGGAGCAGCCAGGTGTTGTGTTGCCCCTCCGTGGGTAGAGGTTAGTGATCCCGGGGCCCGGTGATGGGTGGTGAGGTGCGGGGCCTGGTGGGTGCAGGGACGCGGGGGCAGCGCTGTGCCTTGCGGCACTGTGGTACTCACTCAGCCTGAGACACGGACACAGTTTGTACGGTAAACCAACGGCTGGTAGGACGGTCCCACAGACGGCTGCTTTGCTTTCCCGGTAGGTGACGGTGATGTCCCTCTTCCTTGCATCTGTATGTACGGTTGGTTGCGATGGGTCCCCACCGGTAACCCGCTCCCCGACTGCAATCTGGGCCGGAGGAGCACTACACTTTGCCCGCAGGCGCTGGCCCTCAGAGACTGGTGCCCTGGCGGTGGCGGTGCCTCTGTTGTACGGGTTGGGCTGTTGCCTTCAATCGGGACTTGGTTGTTGGGGGAATCTACGTCCCCTTCACTGACGGATTCGGCAAATTTGGCGACTCCAAGCCTTGCCGGGGTCCGAGAGGCCCCTGCCCTGGTGCTGACTGTCCTTCGGAACACTGCTCCAGACCACCGGGCACACAGCCAACGGGGTCCTTCCAGGAACTTCCAAACGGTCCCCCTCCGGACAGTCACCGCCGTCGCTGACCTTGCTGTTCTGGCCCTACACAAAGCTGGGCTCTCAGGCTTGCACACTCTCTGCTCTGTCACCACTTCTTGCTTTCCTCCTTTTCCACTTTTCTGTTGTTTACTCTAGCCCTGCACTGGACTTCACTCTTCCCCTGCCCGGGGCTATCTGCCTGGTTTTCCCGCCTCCAGAGTTGTGAGCTCCTCGGTGGGCGGAGCCAACCGCCTGGCCCACCCCCTGGTGTGCATCATCAGCCTCTGGAGGAAGGCAACAAGGATTTTTGGTTCAGCTTAGGTGTGCCTACCTGGGATGTGGGGTGTGGTGGTGTTGTGACCTGTGACCCCTGGCTTGCCCAGGGCGACACATTCCCCCTTAGCAAAATGCAGACCGTCCGCGGGCTGCCGTCCTACACCGGTTTTATTTTTCTGTAAAAAGGGGATAACAGGGTTAAACAAACAATAATAACATTTTTAATAACTTCTTCCCAAGACGGGAGGCACATTTTACTTTTAACGTTGCAACGGTATACGGTCACGGTTTCCGCTCTCTCCCACCCAAGTAACCTGGCCCTGATGCTGCCCCTAAAACCCAGGCAGCACCCCTTGACCCACAGTCCAGCACACGGTACCCGAGCGGGATCTGTCCTTCCCCTCCAGAGGGTAGCCACCGGTTCCTTTGGTGGCTGGGCCCTGGCCTGCTCTGCTCAGGGCCCTCCCTCCAACTTGCCTCTCCGGAGGCGGCCTGCGGAAACGGTAACGGTACCCAACATATTTACAAGCCACTAACGTTTGTGGTTGCCCTGCAAGTTCACGGGCTTGTCCATGGATAGTTCCCATGCATAACTTTTTAAACGGTCCCCACGGGGACAACGGTGCCGGCTCCAGCCGGTTGCAAATCACAAAGATAATCTGGTTACTGTTCGGTAATCATCATTTTTCTTATCATTGCAGGACTTTCAACTTTTCAAACTTTTCAACAAACGAACTGGTGGTCCCAACGGGGACGGTGCTACGGGCATTCATTGCCCTACTCCGGTTCTTCAAGCGCTGGGGCTGCTGGCAAGGGGTAGAGGTCTGCGCTCGCTCGGGCTTCCGGGCCCCTCCTGAGGTTAACGTCCAGCGCAAACCACCCTCGCTCCCCAAAGTGCCAGGTATACTGCACAATGTCTCCCGGCATCAGGTTACGGCCGGGATGTTCTTCGGGCAGGTGAGCATGCACATCCCGCCGGGCTACAAACACTTTGGCCTCCAGGCCCGGCTCGTAGATGAACCCGTAGCCCCGGCGGACATCAAACCGCCTCACCTGTCCCTCGTACAGCGGTCCCCGGTCATGGAACGTCGCTTGCCGGAGATTCTCTTCCTCCCGGATCGCTCTGGCCACCAGCTCGGCCTTCTTCCGCTCCCTCTCTGCGATCTCCAGGCCCAGCGGTACCGGCTCCCTATCCCAGTACGGCACTGCCGCCAGCGCCGGCGCACGGGTCGGGCCCCGCGGGACATCCTGGACATTGCCCACTGTTAAGAATCTGGGTGGCATGTCCCGCGGTGTCTTGGCCTTGGACGCTGCTTTACAACAACAACCCGGCGCAACCTCAGCCGAGGTTTGGGGGATGGGCCTAGAAACTTTCCGCTGCTGGGCCTTCGGCCCGGAGCGGGTCATCGGCTCCGGCTCGGGGAGTTTCTCAGGGGATGCCTCCGGTTCGGTCTTCGGAGTCTTCCACGGCAACACCGCTGACTTGCTGCGGGCTCCGGCTACAGGTTGGCCCGCTTGGGCGGGGACGCTGGGTACTGCTACCGGTTGCGGTGGTAGCAGGCCTAGTGGCGGGGTCACGGCCTCCGGGATGGGTGGCGAGGGAGGCAGCGAAGGGAGAGGGCTTGGACCGGGCCCCGCAGCCGCGATGACCGGCCCTTCCTGGGCATCGGGACGTGGGTCACTCACCCTCCCTTTCTCCGCTTCCTCCTCGCGTCTCCGCACGGTGGCTTCAACGTCCGCCATGTCGGCCTCCCACTCCTCCATGTGGAGCTGCATCTTTACCTGCAGCCGTTGGTAGAGCTGCGCGGTCCGGATCTCTACCCACGCCGCGGTTCCAGGCGCGGGGGGTACGGTGTCGCGGGACGGCATCCACATGATGGCTTTCTCTCTTTCTTCCAGGAACGGGATGTTTGCAGAGTCCTGGCGTCCCTGCTTTTATAGCCGCAGCTACATGAGTCCAGCCGCCATCGCGTCCCCCTTAGCTCTTTCCGGCCCCTCCTCTCTCGGGGCAGGGTTTTGGCCTTCGCGCCTCTACTGCTCGAGAAGACGCTCGAGCGGGAACTTTTCGCGCCAAAGATGGCGGCTTCTGAAATTTTTCTGCCGGATGCCTCCGGCGGTAACAAGGCGCACCTCTACCAGACGGCAGAGCGGTAATATCCTGTTCGTGATGCCAAGTTGTTGCGGGCGGGGAGGAGGGTGTCAGCACACCGCGCTCACCCCCTCTGCTCAGGTCCGGCAGCTGCTCAGTGGTGGCTCGAGCTGTGGGCCGGATCCCAGGGTTTCTCGAGCGACACTCCTCGCCCGTGAGTGAAAGGGGATTGTTGGTTGGGTGTGGGGGATTGTTATAGTTCGTGACGCCACCCACGGTTGTGGTGATTGCACCACCGCTGCTCTGAGTGGGGATCCCGGGGATGGTGATGGGGAGCAGCCAGGTGTTGTGTTGCCCCTCCGTGGGTAGGGGTTGGTGATCCCGGGGCCCGGTGATGGGTGGTGAGGTGCGGGGCCTGGTGGGCGCAGGGACGCGGGGGCAGCGCTGTGCCTTGCGGCACTGTGGTACTCACTCAGCCTGAGACACGGACACAGTTTGTACGGTAAACCAACGGCTGGTAGGACGGTCCCACAGACGGCTGCTTTGCTTTCCCGGTAGGTGACGGTGATGTCCCTCTTCCTTGCACCTGTATGTACGGTTGGTTGCGATGGGTCCCCACCGGTAACCCGCTCCCCGGCTTCAAGCTGGGCCGGAGGAGCACTACACTTTGCCCGCAGGCGCTGGCCCTCAGAGACTGGTGCCCTGGCGGTGGCGGTGCCTCTGTTGTACGGGTTGGGCTGTTGCCTTCAATCGGGACTTGGTTGTTGGGGGAATCTACGTCCCCTTCACTGACGGATTCGGCAAATTTGGCGACTCCAAGCCTTGCCGGGGTCCGAGAGGCCCCTGCCCTGGTGCTGACTGTCCTTCGGAACACTGCTCCAGACCACCGGGCACACAGCCAACGGGGTCCTTCCAGGAACTTCCAAACGGTCCCCCTCCGGACAGTCACCGCCGTCGCTGACCTTGCTGTTCTGGCCCTACACAAAGCTGGGCTCTCAGGCTTGCACACTCTCTGCTCTGTCACCACTTCTTGCTTTCCTCCTTTTCCACTTTTCTGTTGTTTACTCTAGCCCTGCACTGGACTTCACTCTTCCCCTGCCCGGGGCTATCTGCCTGGTTTTCCCGCCTCCAGAGTTGTGAGCTCCTCGGTGGGCGGAGCCAACCGCCTGGCCCACCCCCTGGTGTGCATCATCAGCCTCTGGAGGAAGGCAACAAGGATTTTTGGTTCAGCTTAGGTGTGCCTACCTGGGATGTGGGGTGTGGTGGTGTTGTGACCTGTGACCCCTGGCTTGCCCAGGGCGACACACCAGATCCCTGACTTTGATGCGGGCTCGCATGCGGAACCTGTAACTTTTCCCAGAAGATAATAGCTGTGTTATTCATAAAAGTTTAGATCACCCTCTTTCCCTCCTTTAAAAATAAAGAAAAAAATATATAGAAAAAGACACATATTTGGCATCACTAAGTCCATAAAAATTTGATCTTACAGAATATAAAATTAATTTACACAATCAGTAAACGGCGTAATAAGAAAATTAATCAAAATGCCACAGTTACATTTTTTTGGCCACCATAACACTGCAATAAAATGGAATAAGAGGCGATCAAAACATCAATCATATCTCCCCCAAAATTGAATAAAAAAAGTGAGCTAATGGCACAAAAAAACAAGCCCTCACATACCCCATCAACCAATGTTGCGGGTCTCAGAAAAGAGTAACTTTTGTTCTTTACAAAATTAAACATTTTTTCACACCATTTATCTAAAAAAATCTTTGCATGTTTGGTATTACCAAAATCATACTGACCTGAAAATTATATTGCCAGGTCATTTTTACAGGAAAATGAAAGCTGTAAATAAAACTTCAAAAATCATAATACGCCGTTTTTCACAATTTCACCACACTTGAAATTTTTTTCCCATTTTCCAGTACACCACATGAAAATATGAATATTGTCATTTATAAGTACAACTCGTCCGGCAAAAATCAAGCTCTCATGCCGCTATGTGATCAGAAAAATAACAAAGTAATGGCTCCTGGATGAATGGGAGGAAAAAAAAAAAAGGAAAAAAGGAAATTGGCCACGGCGTGAAGGGATTAAAGATGATGATAATTATAGCAGATCTTTTGGGTAGCTGATATTACTTCAATGTTTCTTGTACTTGTTTGATAAGAAAAGAAGAAGGATATCCAAACCAAATAACTGTAGTTAACATTTTTATAGTTAGAATATGAAAGAATAACTGTATTATGTAAAGGCACATTTTAGTTCACACATAATAAATTAATGACTCATTTAGAGAATAATGAAAAGGGAACAAAACTTTGAATACAATAAAAATACTTTGGTTGTGTGAATTATGCTCCTCACCATTGAAATTGCAAAACCAAAAAGAAGTAATGTAATTAGGAAAATAAAAGAATCAATAGACATGTTAATGATATGCAAATGATGAACCCCTCCCCCCCCAAAACAAATTTCAAAACATCATAATTTCTTATGAGCAGCATGCACAAAAATACATGCAGCTACTCACCTTGGCATGCTATCATTCAGGTTACATAATATGTAAAACACTTATCTCCTATTCACAAGATTTCAGTGCCATTGATGGGTATCTATATGGGGTTATTCCATTTCAAGTGATCCAAATCTTATTATTTATTTTACCTGACATCTTAGGATATTTACTTTTTGGGTGTTTTTTGAAGTGCTACTTGAAATTTTATCTTCATTTAGTTAAGTTTGTTGATATTTTGTTTTTGAGGAGTAAAATTTTAAATTTTGATAAGCGATTTTGGAAAAACAATATTATCGACTTAGCATCTGGCCACTTGTGTGGGGAAACAGATAGGAATTTGGCAGACATGGCTCAATTAGAGCTGCTGTAAATGAGATGATGGTCCAATCCGTCTTGTGAATGAAAAAAGTGATTTATTTACGCGTTTCAAAGTGATTCCCCACTGCTTCCTCAGAATAAGCACTCTGAGTGTTCTTGCTGGGAATGTACAATATGTTTTTTTGTCTGTTGGTGGACTAATAAAGTCTTATCAATGTGTAGCTACCTTACCCTGTGCTGTCTGAGTAGTGTTCTGCCCATGACGAAGAAGTGATAGTGATTCAGTGGGATGAGCCCTGGTCCCTATGGTCAGTTAAATAGAGCACTCACTGACCCTCATGCCTTCACAACTGGTAGCAGCGGTAGGATACTTCTCAGTCTCGCTGATCCTGGGGAGTTACAGGGGACTGATGTTCGTAGACACTGTCCAAGGGCTCAACAACCAGGGAGGCATATAGGCATACCCAGCAAGCCATAGGTGAGGCATACAGGTTTCGGATGCTGCCATGTCCAACCCCGCCAGCTCAGCCTTGGGAAGAAAGCCAAAGTGAACATACAGTCTCATCAGTAAAACGCAGCTACAGGAGCTGTGTCAGATTCAATTGATTGAATACAGGGCCACCAACACCCGATCGGATTTGATCCAGGAATTGTTCTGGTGGGATGTCCAGAACGTCATGTAGGATGACGAAGACCAAATGGTGATACAGAGAAATTACTGTGTGCCAGATCAAGGCTCTTATGGCAGTCTGCAATCAACAAATCAGTCCCAAGCAGCCTGAATCCAGGAGTTGTTGGCTGCAACTGGACCCAAAACCTCAAGCGAGGAGAGGGCTTATGTTTTGGAATCAGTTTTGGGACTTCCAGTTTGCCTACTACCAGCTACTCGAGCACGATTATCCCACTACCAACCAAAAGCCTCATCAGGACAAAGTTTACAAACAGGGCCTGTGACTTGCTCAATCCACAGCGTTGTTATACGTGCAGGCTCCTTGAACATATTAACAAAGATTGTCTCCAAAGCCTGGTGTCACGCTAGGCACATGGAAGTACCATGCAAACAGCGAAAGGGAGGGAAAGGAGAACCCTGTGTCTAGGTAAGGGGAAGATGGCAACTCCTGACTAAACCTACCGCTGGTCCCTAGGGCCCCTAACCACCCTAGATAGGTTCCTCACCTATGCGCGGAGCTGGATACTTGACCCTACGTATCTCTACTCCTGGACCCTAAATAGGGAACGGGTTGGATGTGCTCTACGTAAACCCTACTAAACACTAAAGAAGACACCAGGCTGACACACAGGGGAAAATTACTTGAACTACTTATCCACAGATGACTCAGGTAGACGTTTAGCAAAGTTTCAGCAACAATACCACAGATTCAATTCAGATATAAGAATTCAATATTCAATATTTAAGCACAAGAGGAATACTGATAATTAGCAGCTGGATGGAAGGAGAGCTCTGCTGGGTCCTAAAAGGCAAAAAATGAAAACCCAGCAGGAAAGTTACCTAGTTAAATGAATACTAACAGCAGGAACAATAGAAAGTTAGGGAGCATTTTGTGCAACCAAACTCTGTGACCTTCTATTGCCAGGAAAAACATGACTGTCACCCGTGACACACCTGTGACACTGGGGCCCCATGCCTAGAGCCCATCTTCTGGTCCAGCCAATCAACATTTGCCAAGAAGAGCCATGAGAGTCTGAGGGATGCTACCCCTGGGATACACAATCAGTGATGAAAGTGATATACTTGATTGGACATTCTAGCCTAGCCAATCTCCATTGCCCCATCCAGCCCATCAAGGTTGGTGACTTACAGACACTGAGTCTTCCATCATCCTTGTATTTTTCCCCCAGAATACCCTTTACCAGGCAGCCAAATGACCACCTCCTTGGCTGGTGTCCAGCATGTGAACATTCTTCTGGCACTTATGCATTTGGACTAGGAGACTAACCAGGGAGAGGTTGAAATGGGGTTCATTGATGACCTCCCTGTAAATTTAATTTTCTGGACTGACAGCCAGGCCAGCAGATGAGAGCATTGTGTCTCCACAATTACAGTGGTGAAAATAAGTATTTGATACACCAACATGCCGATTTTGCAAGTATTCCCACCAACAAAGAAAGGAGAGGTCTGTAATATATATCATAGGTACACTTCAACTGTGACAAACAGAATCTAAAACGTAAACATCTAGAAAATCACATTGTATGGTTTTTAAATAATTAATTTGCATTTTATTGCATGAAATAAGTATTTGATCACCTACCAACCAGCAAGATGTCTGGCTGTCTCAGACCTGTTATTTTGTCTTTAAGAAGCCTTCCTACTTTGCACTTATTACCTGTATTAATTACCTGTATTGGTCAACAACACCCTTTCCTAAGTAAGAGCATTGAAGATGGGTCATGGCTTTTACTTGCAGCATGACAGTGACCCGAAACACATAGCCAGGGCAACTAAGGAGTGGCTCTATAAGAAGCATTTCAAGGTAGTTGCCTAGACAGTCTCCAGGCCTGAACCCAACAGAAAACCTTTGGAGAGAGCTGAAACTCAATGTTGTCCATCACCAGCCCCGAAACCTGAAAGATCTGAAGAAGATCTGTATGGATGAGTGGGCCAAAATCCCTGCTGCATTGCGTGCAAACTTGGTCAAGTACTACATGAAACGTTTGACCTCTGTAATTACAAAGAAAGATTTCTGCACAAAATATTAAGTTCTTTCTATTGTATCAAATACTTATTTCTTGCAATAAATTGTTAATTAATTATTAATTATAATTAATGATACAATGTAATTTTCTGGATTTTTTTGGGAGATTCCTTCTGTCACAGATGATATGTAGCTACAATAAAAAAAATTTCTGACCTCTCCATTCTTTGTAGGTGGGAAAACCTGCAAAATCAGCAGTGTATCAAATCCCTATTTTCCCCACTGTGTTTTATACATTTTTTAAAACATGCATATGTATTACTGGTGTTCTTGGTTACATTTGTACAGGGATTAAAGTTGATATCCCTGTAGGATCATATTTTGAAGCGAGATTCTGTAGATAGAGTCTCATCCTGATCATACGTTTAATACTAAATTAAAAGAATCAATATTTTTAACACCAAGCTATAAAATAAAACAATATGAACTAGTCTTAAACAATTGGATGTATGTCTTTAAACTTATCTTTTACCATCAATTTGTCTCTTCTACTGGATGAAATTTAATCTTGTCCACAATCTCTTACTAATAATGACCAGTTCCGTTTGTGTCAGAGTACGTGCGGCCCGTTATGATATATGGATCCATCTGAGTTAATATCTGATTGTTTTTACTTTTAAAATGTCTGGTTTTCTTGGATACACAAAGGTCGGTGATAGACTAGAAGGATGCGAAAAGTCACTTTCACTACTTCATTATCATAATCTTTGGAGAGTACATTAATCAGCCACCATTGCTGATCATATTCACAGGTCACAAAACCAGTTATGTATCACGGTGGTCTCTCAGCATTAAGAGACTTGTGACAGGTTCAGGTCCGGAGTCTCACAGTGCTTTGAGGCTTTTAATATAAAAAGTATTTTCCTTCCTTTGGTGTATTAAGGGTTAATGTCAGTTTTATTGCCAGCAGCTTTCTAGCAGTTCATTTCAGGTGCAGCCATTCTGTGACCATAGCCATCACCTACTAGTAGTCGCAATACCCATCAGCCTTTCCTGGTGATTGAATTCAGTGGTGTACTGACCACCTTGGAGCTGATGGAGTTCTTCCTGAGTCCCATCGTCTGCAGCCTTGGAGTCTGGCTGCTGCTGTGAAGTTTGTGTTTGTATCCTTTTTCACCCCATCTGTCTTCCTACCTTTGATGTTGTAGCGGTGGGATTAGTGTTTCTCGCCTGCCATCTCACTACTGAGACTCACTATTTTATCCAGAGGAGTTTGTGCCGGATCCTTTCCTCTTTTTGCATTTATTCCTAAACCGGCTGGGACTTACCGGTGGATCCCTGGCACCCGCAAGGACTGGCAGCCTGAGGAACAGGTAAGCTGAGGATACCCTTATCTCTACTATTGGTTTCCTGTCCCTTCCTTCGTGCTCCCTGTGACCTTTGGAGTGGCTGCGCAGATGATACAGACATATGCTTCTTGATCCTTGATTTGCACCTCGTCCCCCTTAACGGATTTCCATTCGTGTTACATCACAAGGACCTATACCACAGAGCTCTTTTGATTTACGGACATGGACACTTTGGATTTCTTGGACAATGAAACACGTAAGAAAAGATTGGATGATGTATTTTCTAACCAACCTTCATCTCATCATATTGTGGAGGACAATCCCCAGGGTAAGGAGACACATACCTTTTGGGACCTTGAAAAAATATCTATTAAGCACCTTAAAACCTGGTGGGACTCAATTACTTTGAGTAAATATGTAGAGATGCATATGGTTCCCAGGGGCCTGAGAATTAAAAAGTCTCCTACTCACATTTTTTCTGACCAATTCCTAGAGGACTGGAATATGATACTCTCTACCTGTTCCTCCAGTTTGATGAATCTTATTATTAAGGAGGAACAGAAACGTGTATTAGAATTGGACACTCAGATCAAAACTATACATGCGTTTCTTGTTGATAAGTTTAATCCTATGGAATTTGATAAATTTAATGCAAGATTGAAAAATGCTATTGATAGAGTGGAATCAGATATTATAGACCTGAAGCAGAATAAATATCGCAGGGACATGAGAGATTATGAATCAAAACAAGTGTACACCTGGCATTTGACTAATAAGACTAAGTCTATTTTAAAAAAACGCAATCAACAGACACAGGGTGCGAAAACGGTTTATTTCTCATCCACTGACAACGAGTCTGCGGATGGGAGTGTCAGCTCATATGAGTCGGGCCGAGGATCCCATACCTCACGCCACTCAAAAAACTTAACGGGGGTAAGCACAGGATACGAAGAGGGGGTAGAAAACACAAACGGGGGAGGAAGGAGATATTATCTCCGGCCCAACAAACGCAGGTATTGGAGGAATTAACGTGTCATGGTTCTTTGAATATCCCTGTACTTAATTTATCAGCATGTGTTTTAAGTTCCATTCAGATGGAGGTTCTTCAGAAGGGTCTTAATTTTGCCCTTAATAATCGGGCAGACCTATTTCAGACTTTACGGGATGTGAATAAGTTCATTAGGAATCTCACTATTAAAAGGCATTTTTCAGATACTGATAACATTGACAATAATGACATAACTGACAGAGACACAAGAGATCCGATTGACACTGCTTCGGTTCAAGTACCTTTGTTTTTGACTTTAAAAGAACAGATTGCGACTACACAATTGTATGACTTGAGTAACACTTGTTTGAATACTCCCCCCCCCCTTTTGTTACTAAGAATTCGGCCTTTTATCCTGTCACCTCTAGAGTTCCTATTATGGACACGTTTCAGGATCTTATTGAGTCCGAGGTAAGAGGCTTACTCTCCAATAAAACTCAAATCCAAGATAATTTGTCACCTTTGGAGAGGAGAGCATTGAGGGATCTAAGGGACAATGGACATATCATAGTCCGCAAGGCAGACAAGGGGGGTTCAGTAGTAGTGCTGGATAGCACATTGTATGAGAGGGAGATTAATACTTTTCGAAGTGATACTTCTACATATAGACAGCTTTTGGGTGACCCCACTTCTGATTTTACCACGAAAATGCATACCTTGTTATCACGGGGACTAGAATGGGGGGTTTTTAATAAGAAAACCTTTGAATATCTTCTTGTCGAATCTCCGGTTTGCCCCATATTCCAGGGTCTTCCGAAGATACATAAAGGTATTTCCTCCCCCCCCTTAGACCAATAGTTGCCAGCACTGGATCCCTTACCAGTAATCTAAGTGATTGGCTGGACCATTGCATACAACCCCTCATGAAGCGGACTACTGGTTATATAAGAGACACCAAGAGCTTATTGCAGTGTTTGGATAAAATACCGTGGTCTGATAATTTCTTTTGGATAACGAGCGATGTCAGTTCATTATATCCCAGCATACCACATAGGGAGGCACTCCAAGCTCTGTATTTTCATTTGGAGAAATATAGTCCTTTGGATGATATTACTAAGGAGTTTATCCTCATGGCCACTGGTTTTTTGCTAACCCACAATTTTTTTCAATTTAATGGATCCTTTTTTCTCCAGACAGCTGGTTGCCCTATGGGGGCAAGTTTTTCATGTGCTTTGGCCAATATTTACATGGCTTACTGGGAGGAACAATATGTCTATGTAGATAATAATCCATTTCTGGATACGATTTTTTGGTATGCAAGATACATAGATGACCAGATCCTTATCTGCAAAATTGATGGTCATAGTTCCCCCCAGCAGGCCATGGAAGCCCTTAATATTTATTTTAATGGTAATTCTCTTAATTTGAGATTTATAATGAATTTGCACATGGAATCGGCCCCCCTTTTGGACATCTTGCTGTCTGGTGATCCTGTATCTGGAATTATACATTCTTCCCTCTATAGGAAGCCTATTTGTGGGAACACTTCTCTTCACGCCGGCAGCTGTCATATGCCCCACACATTGCTCAATTTACCTGTAGGAGAATTTTTGCGAGCGAAGCGTGCATGTACATTAGAAGAGTCCTACAACACTGAGGCTGCACATATTAAACATAGACTCAGTGAGAGAGGGTATTCTAACCGTACTCTCAATAGAGCGACTTCTATAGCAGCCAGTAGAAGTAGATCTGATTTACTGAAGGATCGCGCAATTATGACCACCACTAATAATCGGGTTACTTTTTCTACTCCTTTTAGTACTGACTTTTTTCAAATCAAACGGATTGTTCAACGTTTTATTCCCCTTTTGCGACAGGATACCATTTTGGATAGGATTCTCCATTCAGGGGTTAATATTGTGGCTAGAAGAGCTTGTACCATAGGCAATCTAGTGGCTCCTAGTTTATTTTCTTCTAAAAAAACTAATAAAACCTGGTTGAGTGTTACCGGCTCAAATAAATGTGGATCTAATCGTTGTGGCCTTTGTCGCTTTATGTGTAACAACAAATCCCTTGTGATTAATGGTGAGGATTCTTTTAACATTCGATCCTTCATTAACTGTGCTTCGACACATGTGGTTTATGTAGCCACATGCACACTATGCGTTAAAATTATGTGAGTTGCACTTCAAGAGCCTTGAGAGCTAGGATCTCTGAACATGTCCGAATCCCGTCAGCAGCCCTGGATAGTAATTCTTTAAATTATGTAGTGTTGGTTAAAAAGCGTTCATTATCTGGTCTCACTAGGCATTATATTGAATGTCGTTCAGCAGATTTTTCATCATTGATGATCACGGGTGTGGAGTCTGTGCCTAGACCCCCCCGTGGGGGTTACTGGTTTCAGGCTCTCTTACTAGCTGAGGCCAAATGGATCCTGCGGCTGGATTCAAGATACCCAGGCGGTTTTAATTACCGCTCGGATCTGCGATATATTTTCTGATTCCGATTTCTCAAAAGTTTTTTTATCAGCGGATGGCATTTGGTGCGTTTTTTTCTTTACATCCATTAGAGGAATTTTCTCCCTTTATTTGAAGAGCGCATGGATTGTGGTTAGCCTTAATGCAGGTTTATATTGGCATTTGCCATGTTTGAAATTTTTTTGACAGCAGAAATATATATTTTTTTTTTTTTTATAAAGGGAGCATGACATATAGATGGAAATGCATGTGATTTGAGATCAATTTGTGTCCTGGGATGAATATTCCTCTCTTTAGTGAACAATCATTTGTTTATATACACGCACAGAGATATATGTATAGATAAAGAAAAAATAAAAGAATAATAATAAAGAAATAAAAAAATAAAAAATAATAAAATTCTTTTATATACGTTTTTTCATATAATCTATGAATATATTGGAGGTTATGTGCTTACATTTGAGGATTCTCCTTTTCTGATATACACATGCATTTTCATTAGGACTCTTGCCCACCTGATGATGAGATTTAATATAAGCTGTCTTTATACCTGATTGTTCACTCATGCATACATTTGTATATTCACTGACATATTTATGTGTTTTTTGGTGGTCTGGACGGTTGGATTAATGACTTTTTTCATTATTATTGATGTATTTAGTTGTGTTAAGTTGATATGTATATATTTTTATTTAGCCTTTAACCACATATAGTCTTGCTAGTTCATCCTATTGCAATTATGTATGAAGGTTTACACCCACTGCCAGTTGCTTGCAATTAGTGATGGCCAGCTTTCCTTCTGTGTCCATATAGTGAGTTAGTCTATTTTAGTAGCTGTGTGGTGTACATGGATTACTTATGATTAAGGACTCTTTGCTTTTAATATGGAAGTCCGAAACGCGTAAAGTTTCCATGGGATAACTCCCTCCTTTTGTTTACACGGATGGAACCTTTTTAATATTTGCTAATAAAGCTTTGACATTTTATCCAGAGGAGTTTGTGCCGGATCCTTTCCTCTGTTTGCATCTCACTACTGAGGCTGAGTACAGGGCTTGTGAGGGCATTAGGTATCCTGCGCCACAATGGGATGAAAAAACCTGTATAAGGCTGGCTAGGGAGCCTAGGGCACAGCTGCAGGTAAGTGCAGTAGGTGTCCCATCTCCCTCCTACCTAGCACCAGGGCCCACTGTTGTTAAAGTGTAACCGGTGTCCTCCTTGTACATTGTGTGTTTTGTTGTGCGCCAGACATCTGTAGGTCTGAGCACAACTGTCATGCTGTGTTTACGAACACATTCGACAGTGTGCATGACATAATGTCATCCATTGCCAATCAATTACTTCTAGAGTTGAGCGCGGATCTAGGTTCGAGGTTCTCCAGTTCTAGGCTCGAGTGATTTTGGGGCCTGTTCTAGATCGAACTAGAACTCGAGCTTTTTGCAAAAGCTCGATAGTTCTAGAAACGTTCGATAATGGTTCTAGCAGCAAAAAAACAGCTAATTCCTAGCTGGCTTTCCGCTGTAATAGTGTAAGTCACTCTGTGACTCACACTATTATGAAATTTCAGTGTATAGTGTGCGTGAACAGCGCATTCAGATCACTGCTGTTTGTATCGCCATTTTTTTTTTTTTTCCTTGTCTTCCTTCCCTAAGCGCGCGCGTCTTGTGGGGCGGGCCAGCATGTCAGCCAATCCCAGACACACACACAGCTAAGTGGACTTTTAGCCAGAGAAGCAACGGCATGTGTGATAGGATGTCCATGTCACATGTCCCTGCATTATAAAAACGGACATTTTCCTCCAGCACGCCATTATCTGCCTTCTGCGTCCTTGGTGTCAGACATCACTGGCGCAGGTCCGTCCTTTGTCCTATCGCCGATACTGCTGTATGCGCTCCATACACAGCGCTGGACAGCTTAGGGATAGTACTTTCTATAAGTCCTTTTAAGGGCTTGTACCGGCAGGGTCAGAGCCATAGGTGACAGGTCCTGAAAACAGAGACAGCGTCTGTGTAGCTAAGGTCAGGGATTTCGTCGCTGCATTTCCCCATTAGGAGGGAATAGAAAGGCAGGCTTCCTTTCCTCTACCCAGAGCCCCACAACCCTGGCACTGTACCCTCCTGTCCTCTGCACACTCCAACTCATTATAACTAAGCCATTATACTAGCAAAAACTCAGTGTACCTAGTGGCATCCTAAACGTGGCTATTGGACTTTTGTCTAGTCACACTAGTGCAAAGACATTTGCAGCACGTCTGCCTGCATTGCACACTCCAACTCATTATAACTAAGCCATTATACTAGCAAACACTCAGTGTACCTAGTGGCATCCTAAACGTGGCTATTGGACTTTTGTCTAGTCACACTAGTGCAAAGACATTTGCAGCACGTCTGTCTGCATTGCACACTCCAACTCATTATAACTAAGCCATTATACTAGCAAACACTCAGTGTACCTAGTGGCATCCTAAACGTGGCTATTGGACTTTTGTCTAGTCCCACTAGTGCAAAGACATTTGCAGCACGTCTGCCTGCATTGCACACTCCAACTCATTATAACTAAGCCATTATACTAGCAAACACTCAGTGTACCTAGTGGCATCCTAAACGTGGCTATTGGACTTTTGTCTAGTCACACTAGTGCAAAGACATTTGCAGCACGTCTGCCTGCATTGCACACTCCAAAACATTATAACTAAGCCATTATACTAGCAAACACTCAGTGTACCTAGTGGCATCCTAAACGTGGCTATTGGACTTTTGTCTAGTCACACTAGTGCAAAGACATTTGCAGCACGTCTGCCTGCATTGCACACTCCAACTCATTATAACTAAGCCACTATACTAGCAATTTATGCTGCCAGTTTAAGGGCCGTAGTTGCATTGTCAGGGATATTTATTCTTTATTATTCTGCTGTTAATAAAGCTAGACCACCGCTGCAATCTACACCACCTCTCAATTTTTACTACCACATTTTTAGTGCACAATCTTGTCGCAATCACCTCGAGTGGCAAAATGACAGATGCTGGTGGAAAGGGGAAGAGGCGTGGTGGAAAAGGAAAAAAAGGGTTTGTCCGTGGGGAAGGTGGCAAAGCTCCATTATCATCTGCTGAAGATAGACCATCTACCAGCAAAAGTAAGATGTCTACTACTTACCGTGGACAATCCGATGTGCTCCCTTTTTTACGGACACGAACAACAGGAACAAAGGTAGATGATGGCCAAAAAAGGAAAATGCTTGAATGGATCTCAAGTGGTCCAACAAGTGCCCTCTCAGCCACTTCAAGTACCGCATCCAAAAAACAGCAGTCCTCTGAGTTGTCATCCCAATCAAACTTGCTTTCTCCCAGCTCTGAAGTCTCCATCAGCCCTGCACAGTATGGTGGAACTGAGATGGCTGAGTCTGCAGAGCTGTTCAGTCACACTATAGCCTGGGAATCAGAGGTCTGCTCCCAAGCTACAGTGAGTACAGAACATGAAATAGTCTGCAGTGATGCCCAGAACCTTTGTGACTCTGATTCAGGCCCTGAGGACCAAGTTTCTGAGCATAATGTTGACCCTTTGTCACAAACTGTAACACCTGTGGTTATAGACAATGAGGAACATACTGATGAAGATGAGACGCAGATACCCGATTGGGATGACAACTTAAATATTCGGTCAGGGCAAGAAGAGGCTCGGTCTGAGGGGGAGGGGAGTGCAAACAACAATTGATGATGAAGTTCTAGATCCCACCTACTGTCAACCCACAGTCAGGCACTCAAGGAGGTCAACAGAGGTGGTGGAGGAGAATGCAACTGATGACGAAGTTACCTTGCGCCTTCCTGGACAGAGTCGGAGTACTGGTAGCACGTCTACAACTGCATCCTCAGCCACCACTCTGCCTCTGAGCACTAGTCGGGGTGGATCAACAGGTCGCATGCCCTCTAAGCCTTGCCTAGCCTGGTCCTTTTTTGACATAGCAAAAGATCGCCCAAATTATGTGATCTGTAAAATTTGTCATGGTTCTATTAGTAGAGGTCAAAACCTCAGCAGTTTGACAACTTCTTCCATGAATCGTCACATGAATAAATATCATATGTCCCGGTGGGAAGCTCACCTTGCTGCAATGCGGCCTAGCGGAGCGAACCATCCACCGCCTGCCCCTTCCAGTGAATCCGCGCGCTCTTCATCTTCTAGGACTGTGGGGACAGCTGTCACACCTGTTTTTCCACGCACAACTTCCACCACTGTAACCGCAACAGGCACTTTGCTTGGTAGGTCGTCAGTTGGTTTGGAAGGGGAAACAAGTGAGTGTGTACAGCTCTCTCAGACATCGATAGCACCAACGTTGGATGAAGGCAACATCATGTCTCCGCCTGCACTTTCCTCACAAACCTGCATTTTTCCAGGAACACCCTACTCAACACCGTCTACACACAGCAGCCAGATCTCTGTCCCTCAGATGTGGTCAAATAAAAGGCCATTTCCTGCGACCCATGACAAAGCTAAGAGGTTGACTCTATCCCTCTGTAAGCTCTTGGCTACCGAAATGCTGCCTTTCCGCCTGGTGGACACACAGGATTTTAGAGACCTTATGTCTGTCGCTGTGCCCCAGTACCAGATGCCTAGTCGCCACTACTTCTCTAAGAAAGGTGTGCCCGCGCTACACCAGCATGTCGCACACAACATCACCGCTTCCTTGAGAAACTCTGTGTGTGAACGGGTGCATTTCACCACCGATACTTGGACCAGTAAGCATGGACAGGGACGTTACATGTCGCTGACTGGGCACTGGGTAACTATGGTGATAGATGTTGAAGGGTCTGCTGCACAAGTCTTGCCGTCCCCACGACTTGTGTGTCAATCCTCTGTCTGTCCAAGTTCCGCCACTGCTTCTGCCTCCTCCACCTCATCTGGGTCCTCCACCTCTGCCCCAAGCCTGCCTGGTCAGGCCACCAGCGTTCTCACTGCGCAGAAGGAATCATGCACGCCTCATTACTATGCTGGCAGCAGAGCGCAACGACATCAGGCGGTCTTTAGCTTGACATGTCTTGGGAATAAGAGTCACACAGCTGAGGAGTTGTGGTCAGCTCTGCAGTCCGAGTTTAATAAATGGTTGTCTCCGCTCAACCTGCAGCCTGGTAAGGCCGTGTGCGACAATGCTGCAAACCTGGGTGCGGCCCTTCGCCTGGGTAAGGTGACACACGTGCCTTGTATGGCTCACGTGTTGAACCTTGTTGTCCAGCAATTTTTAAACACACTATCCCGGCCTAGATGGCCTTCTGAACAGGGCACGAATACTACAGGAGGATTCATATGCGCAAGGGACAACAACATTACCAAGGTCCAGACATTCATCATCACCAACGCGGCAGGCATGGGACCATGGGGAACAGGGATCAACAAGGGCGTATGGTAGCAGGCTAAATGTTGAGGAAGGTGCAGGACAACATGAAGAAATGGAGGACGAACTGTCCATGGACATGGAAGACTCAGCGGATGAGGGAGACCTTGGTCAAATTTCTGTTGAAAGAGGTTGGGGGGAGATGTCAGAGGAAGAAAGAACGGTTAGCACCTCTATGCCACAAACACAGCGTGGACTTGGTCCGCATGGCTGCGCAAGACACATGAGTGCCTCCTTGTTGCACTACCTCCAATATGACCCTCGTATTGTCAAAATTAGAAGTGATGATGACTACTGGATTGCCACACTATTAGATCCCCGGTACAAGTCCAAATTTTGTGACATAATTCCAGCCATAGAAAGGGACGCACGTATGCAGGAGTATCAGCAGAAGCTGTTACTTGATCTTAGCTCGGCTTTTCCACCAAACAACCGTGCAGGTGCAGGGAGTGATTCTCCCAGTTGTAACTTGCCAAACATGGGACGGTCTCGTCATCTTCAACAGTCTACCCGTACCAGTAGGACCGTATCTGGTGCTGGTAACAGCAATTTTATGGAATCTTTTCATAATTTTTTTAGACCCTCCTTTGCAAGGCCACCAGAGACAACAAGTCTGACACATAGTCAACGGCTGGAGAGGATGATATACAGGAGTATCTCCAAATGAACATCGATGCCATGACTTTGCAAATAGAGCCTTGCTCATTTTGGGCTTCAAATCTAGAAAAATGGCCAGAGCTATCCAGTTACGCCTTGGATATTTTGTCGTGTCTAGCTGCCAGCGTTGTCTCTGAACGTGTCTTCAGTGCTGCTGGGTGTGTGCTGACAGATAAGCGCACGCGTCTGTCCAGTGACAATGTGGACAGACTGACGTTCATCAAAATGAACAAGTCATGGATCCAGAAGGAATTTACTACCCCTGTGTCATCCTGGGGAGAGTAAATGCTTGTGGATTTGGAATGTGCTTGATGCAAATCAAAACATCCTGTTTGCAACTAGGGCACAAGTGCTGCCACTGAAGGGGTGGGTGTGTGTGGGGCCCAATTTTTGGAAAAAAGGGAGACTCCGCTTGGAGTAACCCTTGCTTGCTGTGTTTTTTAAAAGGAGCCAAGATGAACAAGTCATGGTTCAGCAAAGACTTTTACCTACCCCGGTGTAATCCTGGGGACGGTTAAGAATGGCGTATTTTTGAATGTGCTTGATGCAAATCTAGCTGTGAAGTGTACAACTGGGGCACAACTGCTGCCACTGAAGGGGTGGGTGTGTGTGGGGCCCAATTTTTGGAAAAAAAGGGAGACTCCGCTTGGAGTAACCCTTGCTTGATGTGTTTTTTAAAAGGAGCCAAGATGAACAAGTCATGGTTCAGCAAAGACTTTGCTACCTACCCCAGTGTCATCCTGGGGACGGTTAAGAATAGCGTATTTTTGAATGTGCTTGATGCAAATCAAAACATCCTGTTTGCAACTAGGGCACAAGTGCTGCCACTGAATGGGTGGGTGTGTGTGGGGCACAATTTTTGGAAAAAAAGGGAGACTCCGCTTGGAGTAACCCTTGCTTGCTGTGTTTTTTAAAAATGATCCAAGATGAACAGAGCTGGGATCAGGAAAGACTTTGCTACCTACCCCGGTGTCATCCTGGGGACAGTTAATTATGGCGTATTTTTGAATGTGCTTGATGCAAATCAAAACATCCTGTTTGCAACTATGGCACAAGTGCTGCCACTGAATGGGTGGGTGTGTGTGGGGCACAATTTTTGGACAAAAAGGGAGACTCCGCTTGGAGTAACCCTTGCTTACATTGTTTTTTAAAAGGAGCCAAGATGAACAAGTCATGGTTCAGCAAAGACTTTGCTACCTACCCCGGTGTCATCCTGGGGACGGTTAAGTATGGCGTATTTTTGAATGTGCTTGATCCAAATCTAGCTGTAAAGTGTGCAACTAGGGCACAAGTGCTGCCGCTGAATGGGTGGGTGTGTGTGGGGCACAATTTTTGGAAAAAAGGGAGACTCCGCTTGGAGTAACCCTTGCTTACATTGTTTTTTAAAAGGAGCCAAGATGAACAAGTCATGGTTCAGCAAAGACTTTGCTACCTACCCCGGTGTCATCCTGGGGACGGTTAAGAATGGCGTAGTTTTGAATGTGCTTGATGCAAATCAAAACATCCTGTTTGCAACTAGGGCACAAGTGCTGCCACTGAATGGGTGGGTGTGTGTGGGGCACAATTTTTGGAAAAAAAGGGAGACTCCGCTTGGAGTAACCCTTGCTTGCTGTGTTTTTTAAAAATGATCCAAGATGAACAGAGCTGGGATCAGGAAAGACTTTGCTACCTACCCCGGTGTCATCCTGGGGACGGTTAATTATGGCGTATTTTTGAATGTGCTTGATGCAAATCTAGCTGTGAAGTGTACAACAGGGGCACAACTGCTGCCACTGAAGGGGTGGGTGTGTGTGGGGCCCAATTTTTGGAAAAAAGGGAGACTCCGCTTGGAGTAACCCTTGCTTGCAGTGTTTTTTAAAAGGAGCCAAGATGAACAAGTCATGGTTCAGCAAAGACTTTTACCTACCCCGGTGTCATCCTGGGGACGGTTAATTATGGCGTATTTTTGAATGTGCTTGATGCAAATCTAGCTGTGAAGTGTACAACTGGGGCACATCTGCTGCCACTGAAGGGGTGGGTGTGTGTGGGGCCCAATTTTTGGAAAAAAGGGAGACTCCGCTTGGAGTAACCCTTGCTTGCTGTGTTTTTTAAAAGGAGCCAAGATGAACAGAGCTGGGATCAGGAAAGACTTTGCTACCTACCCCGGTGTCATCCTGGGGACGGTTAATTATGGCGTATTTTTCAATGTGCTTGATGCAAATCTAGCTGTGAAGTGTACAACAGGGGCACATCTGCTGCCACTGAAGGGGTGGGTGTGTGTGGGGCCCAATTTTTGGAAAAAAGGGAGACTCCGCTTGGAGTAACCCTTGCTTGCTGTGTTTTTTAAAAGGAGCCAAGATGAACAAGTCATGGTTCAGCAAAGACTTTTACCTACCCCGGTGTCATCCTGGGGACGGTTAAGAATGGCGTATTTTTGAATGTGCTCGATGCAAATCTAGCTGTGAAGTGTACAACTGGGGCACAAGTGCTGCCACTGAAGGGGTGGGTGTGTGTGGGGCCCAATTTTTGGAAAAAAGGGAGACTCCGCTTGGAGTAACCCTTGCTTGCTGTGTTTTTTAAAAGGAGCCAAGATGAACAAGTCATGGTTCAGCAAAGACTTTTACCTACCCCGGTGTCATCCTGGGGACGGTTAAGAATGGCGTATTTTTGAATGTGCTTGATGCAAATCTAGCTGTGAAGTGTACAACAGGAGCACAACTGCTGCCACTGAAGGGGTGGGTGTGTGTGGGGCCCAATTTTTGGAAAAAAGGGAGACTCCGCTTGGAGTCACCTTGCGGTGTTTTACATGATTTTAGAAGGGCGTGCCATGCCTATATCTGTGTCTCCTCTTTTTCCTTGTCCTGCTCTTTTGTTTTCGCATGAGTATATGTCCTTGTCACTTTCCCATGTGTTTGTGTTGTGTTGTGAGTTGTTTGTCACCTTTTGGACACCTTTGAGGGTGTTTTCTAGGTGTTTTTTATGTGTTTGTGAATGCCTGCCATTGTTTCCTATGCAGTTCGAGTTCGGTTCGTTGAACGTTCGACGAACCGAACTCGAACGGGAGCTCCGTTCGGCGAACCGACCTCGAGCCGATCCGGGACCGGTTCGCTCATCTCTAATTACTTCATGGACTTCACTGTCATTGCTGAATCAAAAAATCCTTCTATTTATTTCTGTTTCACTACATGGAATGAAAGATCTTGAAGAGTCCCTTTGATGGGTTCTGTTTCATGTAACTGATGTTTTAACAAACCGTACTCTTCTTCGTACTCCTTGTTTGTACATTACATGAACTGGATGTTAGGAATATTTTTCTCCAGTTGAAAACTTGCATGGGTGTTAAGATTTGGTCTGAATATGGCCTCTGGAGGCTGGTTGGAGCTGCAAGATGTTTCACAGGGTCTCCATACCATTACCTACACATTTGCCATGAGCTGTGGAAAAAAGTATTCAGCTTCCACTCCAAAATGTTTCTTCTGATGGCAGACATTTAGAAAGTTTCCTCCTGTTTTTATACTGTACACAAGAGCCATCCGAGAAGTAGTAGACCTTGCTCAAACTCTGTAGGATGTTAGTTTTTGTCAATGAAATTAATTTTTTGGAAACAAATGAATAGCTGTTGAATCATGAAGTTGAGAAGAAAAGAGAGGAGGCGAACAAAGTCCAAGTTTTTTTATGCAAAAGTGTTTATTATGACAATAAAGATAATTCATTTAGGAGCAGCAGATGAAAGCATGTAATAAAAATCAGTGGTGAACAATAGTCAAAACCTGCAGAGTGTCACGCCCATACTAGTTAGTAAGACAAAAACACTGCATAGGGACTTATATGCATACATGAATGTCCAGACAGTAGCAAAATAGTATTTAATCATCCAGAGAATTATTGCAAAACCACCAATGTGGGGCACAGAGAGCTTTTAATATAAAATATAATATATAATGCCTAATACAAGCTCATATAAATACAAGAGTTATATTGCCAGCCACATATAGTGAAAAAGCAAGATACATTGGATATCAGATATATTAATTTATCAGCAAACAACATAAACCAGAATTATGCTGCAAAACCAATACAGTATAATCGTAAATTTGTCTATTGCAAAAGTTAATGTCTGGAGAGGAATAAACAATGTACTAACAGTACAATCGGTGATGAGTAAAACATATAAGACATATGAGGTTGTCCCTAGCAGAAAATTCATATATATCCCTCATGCACTGAACAGCTGAGCGGTAGCAGGGGGCCCAATAAGGACTTACCCAAAAGTTAACCCTTACAAAGATAGTGGAATAGTATAAACGAAGACATAACAATAATCATACCAGAGCAGCTGATCAGACACGTGGCAGGAACGCTGCAGGAGACAGCCCAACGGCCGTTTCGAAAACCTTCGTCACGGGGCAGCCTATATTAAAAGCTCTATGTGCCCCACATTGGTGGTTTTGCAATAATTCTCTGGATGATTAAATACTATTTTGCTACTGTCTGGACATTCATGTATGCATAAAAGTCCCTATGCAGTGTTTTTGTCTTACTAACTAGTATGGGCGTGACACTCTGCAGGTTTTGACTATTGTTCACTACTGATTTTTATTACATGCTTTCATCTGCTGCTCCTAAATGAATTATCTTTATTGTCATAATAAACACTTTTGCATAAAAAAACTTGGACTTTGTTCGCCTCCTCTCTTTTCTTCTCTGTATTGTTTAGCGAATGTCCAGTGATTATTGATCTTTAATCCATGATTATCATAATGATATATATATAATTATGAATTTTTCACTTTTCTCATTGTTGGGAATCATGAAGTTGTAGCGTGCCACGGGGCCTTAGGGTACTCGTCACCGGGCCAATGGTTGCTGTGACTGGCCTGACCCAGCTCCGTCGCCCCGTCGGCTACATTATAAGACAAACAAGTGCGAGGGGGGATGGAAGGAGGGCGAAGGGTCCCTGGGAAGCATGTCGCCAGTTGCAATGGCGACTGGGTCTCGACCTCCTCCTCCGCAGACCCTTTTTGTGACTTTTCCTCTTCCAGGGCGGTGTTGGATGGGAATGGGGGAGGCTTCACAGCGCCACCCATGGTGTGCGGCCAAGAATTAGCCGCAACTGCATAGTCTCTCTCTGGTAGCAAAAACTGTGGAAAGAAAGCACACGTAGGGTTTTAACCGATAGAGATAGGTACAGGGAATAGGACAGCATGATGCTGTTCCTTTCTGGCTTTTGTCCTGATGAAGAAGGCGGAGATGCCTTTGAAACACGTTGACCTGTGAAAATAAAGAAAAGGAATTCACGATATACCTCTGGATTGTGGTTTTTAGCGCAGGATTTATTCCGATTTCTTTTGATCATCCCCCATCTAGTCTCTCTCTGGGGTAGGTGTCGGGTGCAGCCAGGATGGTATCGCTCCCCTCAGGTGGAGCGGGATTGCCCCGGGAGGTTGGTGAGAATGGGGCGGCAGTCCACGGGAGCACCGGAGCGTAGGGCGGCGGCATTTACTCACAGAGTCACCGGGTGCGGGTTCCAGATGCTTTTATTTTCTGGTTATGATGGTATCCCGCCCCAGGTGCTGGTCCTCGCTGTCAGAAACTCCGGTTGATCCGGGGCAGGTCAGAGGTCTGGTCCGGTCTGGTAATTGGTGGGCGTTCTTCTCCATGAACAACTCTGTACTTGGTTTGAGTCCACATGATTAAAATATTAACAAAGATACTCTTGTGACTTATCGGGTGGAAGCCTGTCTAGTTCTGAGATGAATGGTATTTTTTCCCATTTCTCTGTCCTGGTTCTGGCCTGTTTTGAAGAAAAATGTAAAGACATACAACGTAGAAATTCACATTTTTTCAAAACTTTGAAAATTAATTTTAAGAAAATTAAAGTATATAGAAATATATAGAAATGTTTTTTATTCACATTTTGCATTCTCTAACACACAATTACCAAAGAACAAAATCTCAAAAGGATGAAAAACATAGAGGAAAATTGCATTGATTCACTTGAAATGGACTTACCCTATGATGATGACAATGGAGTTCCCATGACTCCTCTATGAAATTAGGTTCAGTGATGCATGCACGCAACCACGCCACAAATAATCCATTTATTACCTATTATGTTGATGGAAAACAGATTTTTCACTATGGTAAAACCTCTCTTAAATGAAATCTGTTACCAGGGTGTCGATATGGCATCTAAGAGCACCATAATGTAGGTAAAGAGACCCTGATTCCAATGAAGTATCATTTAGTTTACTAGGTGCAGAAGTTGGGAAACAATCAGAGTTTGATTATGTAGTATTGTAGCAAAGCTCAGAAAGTTAATCCCGCTCACAGCTTACCTTTCTGCTTATATTGTCTATTGACAGTGACCTGCTTATCAGAGGAGGGTTCTTGGAGGATTTGGCACAAGGCAGCTAATCTGAGCGGTGATAATCTCTGATCGATAAAACAATATTGTAAATAAACAACAGCATACAGCCTAATAAATTGCACATTGCTGAAATCTGTGCATCAGGACTTACATAATGCTGTCCTCAAATTACATAGCAAAAACCCACTGACAGATTCCCTTTAAAAGAAAACCTTTCAGGTCCCCAGTGGCGTAGCTACTGCTTTTGCCGCCCGGGGCGGTCGTCAAATTTGCCACCCCCCTCCGTTGGCCATCGATAATCCAGAAACTTTCAAAAATCCGGAAAGCCATCAGAATATTTATTTTTCATGGAACTACAATCAAAGATCTAATTGTAGACTGCTGCTATTAGTCCTAGACTTTCACCTTTTTACATACATATGTAGGCCTATTATACACACACTGCTGCATACATACAGACACACACACAGCTCTGCTGCATACATGCAGACACACACAACTCTGCTGCATACGTAGACACACACACAGCTTTGCTGCATACATACAGACACACACAACTCTGCTGCATACATACAGACAGACACACACAACTGCATACATACAGACAGACACACACAACTGCATACATACAGACAGACACACAACTCTGCAGCATACATACAGACTCACACAACTCTGCTGCATACAGACACACACAACTCTGCTGCATACATACAGACAGACACACACAACTCTGCTGCATACATACAGACAGACACACACAACTCTGCTGCATACATACAGACAGACACACACAACTCTGCTGCATACATACAGACACACACAACTCTGCTGCATACATACAGACACACACAACTCTGCTGCATACATACAGACACACAGCTCTGCAGCATACATACAGACACACAACTCTGCAGCTGCTGCATACATACATGCAGACACACACAACTCTGCAGCTCCTACATACAAACGGACACAAAACTCTGAGGCTGCTGCATACATGCATACATACAGACACACACAACTCTGCTACATACATACAGACACACACAACTCTGTAGCTGCTACATACAAACAGACACAGAACTCTGAGGCTGCTGCATACATGCATACATACACGCACACAACTCTGCTACATACATACAAACACACAACTCTGCAGCTGCTACATACAAACAGACACACAACTCTGAGGCTGCTGCATACATGTATACATACAGACACACACACACACACACAACGCTGCCACATAAATACAGACACACACAACTCTGCAGCTGCTACATACATACAGACACACACAACTCTGCTGCATACAGACACACAGACACACACAACTCTGCTGCATACAGAAACATAGACACACACAATTCTGCTGCATACAGACACACACATCTCTTCTGCATACATACAGACACACACAACTCTGCTGCATACATACAGACACACACAGCTCTGCAGCATACATACAGACACACAACTCTGCAGCTACTGCATACATACATACAGACACCCACAACTCTGCAGCTCCTACATACAAACAGACACACAACTCTGAGGCTGCTGCATACATGCATACATACAGACACACACAACTCTGCTACATACATACAGACACACACAACTCTGCAGCTGCTACATACAAACAGACACAGAACTCTGAGGCTGCTGCATACATGCATACATACACACACACACACACAACTCTGCTACATACATACAAACACACAACTCTGCAGCTGCTACATACAAACAGACACACAACTCTGAGGCTGCTGCATACATGCATACATACAGACACACACATATCTGCTGCATAAATACAGACACACATAACTCTGCAGCTGCTACATACATACAGACACACACAACTCTGAGGCTGCTGCATACATGCAGACACACACAACTCTGCTACATACATACAGACACACAGAACTCTGTAGCTGCTGCATACATGCATACATACAGACACACACAACTCTGAGGCTGCTGCACACATGCATACAGACACACAACTCTGCTACATACAGACACACACAGCTCTACTGCATACATACATATAGACATACACAACTCTGCTTCACATATAGACACACACGCGGCTTTTGGGGGCCCACACACGTGGCTCTTGGGGGCCCGCACACATGGCTCCTGGGGGCCCACACACATGGCTCTTGGGGGCCCGCACACGCGGCTCTAGGGGGAAAGCCCATGCAGCTCACTGGGGCCCATAAACCGGGTGGCTGGGAGGGAGTATACAGGCCGAGGGGGGTAGCACTTACCGCTCGGTCACGGAGGAGAAGGGGCCCACACAGCGTCGGTGGTCGCTGGCTGGCACTGTGCCTCCTTCATCTGTGGGACTGAGCAGGCTGCGTGGTAGCTCCGCCCACAGATGAAGTTCAAACCAGGAGGACGTTGTGGTCTTCGTGCCGTAAAGGGACGGCAGCCACAATTTCCTGCCCAGGACTGCGGTTCCCGGATCTCGGCCCGGGGGCAGCAGAACTGAAGGCGAGTGGCCAAAATGCCGCCCCCCTGACATGTGCCGCCTGGGGTGGACCGCCCACTCCGCCCCCCCTTTGCTACTCCACTGCAGGTCCCCCAAGCTTTCTAACCACCCCCACTATAATGTTAAAATGACATATCTGCATTCCAACAGAGGGCTTGATGCTCTAAAATGTGGCGATGTTCCCTGATCCAGCAGCTGCACAAGATTGCTCTAGTTTTTCAATGTGCACTCGCCATCACTGTGGCTTCCTGGTCATACACAGTGTGTCAGTGATACCAGGGAGAGTACACCCAGCTTCATTGTACTTCTCCAGGCAGGATGCAGGCTGTGCTAACATGTCAAGGATAATATAGAGGATGTCAGTCACATTTACATGGGCTGATTACAGGATCTGAGACAGGACTAGTCTGGGGGAATGATGCCCCACTTGACTTGTACTAGGTCATTTGCATATAACAAACATTATAAAAGTGGTTTTTTTTTACACTATAGATACACTTTGCATTGAATTAGAGGGCAGAGATAAACCAATTCAAGATTATTGTAGGGATTTGGCAGGCTTGGAATGGCTGACAGGTTTCCTTTAATGTTATATGCCTACTATGCGTATTTATAAACTGAACTACTGTAGAATTGAACTTTTTAAGAGGATTATTATTAACTTACATTATATATTCTTTCTATTTGTTAATATTCTTCAATCTGTCTGAATAATGATAGCAGATATAGCGTGCCAAATAAGTATTGAACACATCACCAAATAAATATATTTCTAAAGGTGCTGTTGACATTAATTTTTCAGCAGATGTCAGTAACAACCCATCCAATCCACACAGGTAAAAAAATCAAACCATGGATATCCATAAATAAAGTTACGTGTACTGATGAGAAATTACGCTGGGACAAAGAACTGAAGATGCTTACTGAAATGTAATTAATATTTTGTACTCAAACCTTTGTTTGGTAATGACAGCTTCAAGACGCCTCATGTAAAGAGAAACTAGTCACATGAATTGCTCAGGTGTGATTTTGGCCTGTTTTTAACCAAAAAAAAAACATTCTTCAAATCTGTGAGCTCTTCTATAAATGTTGAGCTTTATTTCTTTTCATAAATTTTCTATTGGATTCAGGTCAGGTGATTGGCTTGTCCATTCTAGCAGCTTTATTTTCTTTCTCTAACACCAATTCCTTGCCTATGTGTCTGAGATCATTGTCTTGCTGAAATGTCCACCCTCATTTCAGTTTCATTTTCCTGGTAGATGGCAGCAGATGTTTATCAAGAATGTCTAGGTACATTTATTCATTCATCTTTGCTTCAATTACAAGCAGTTTCCCAATGCTGTATACTGAAATAAAGCTCCACACCAAGATATTCCCACCTCCAAACACCACAGTTGGTATGATGTTAAAGGCGTCCATACATGGTGTCTATTATGTCATACAAAGAGTTCAATTTTGGTATATTCTGACACCACTATAATCTCCTAGTATTTCACAGGCTTGTCTAAATGTTATTGCTTGGAAAATTGTAAACATGCTTAAATATGCTTTTTGTTCAGGAATGGAGTCTTGCGTGGTGAGTGTGCATACAAGCCATGGAGGTTGCGTGAATTACTTATAGTTCTCTTTGAAATAGATGTACCTACTGATTCTAGGTCTTTTCTGTACCTCTCCTTGGCTCTTGGACAACTGTTCTTTTAAATTAATTTCACTCCTCTGTCTGAAATCTTGTGGGAGCACCTGGACGTAGACAGTTTATGGTGAAATTATGTTCTTTTCACTTCCAGATTATGACCCCAAAAGTGCTCAGTAGTTTAGAAATTCTGCAACCAATGAGAACAATAAGATTGCTAAGGTCTTGAGACAGCTCCCTGGTTTTACCCATTATGAGATGTTTCTTGTGTGGCACAAAAATGAGACACTTTTTGTATGGCCATCAGTCGAACTAGCTGATATTATATTTCACTAAGTGGCAGGATTACTTTCTAATTGCTGATAAATTTCAGCTAGTATCATGACTTTCCATGGCTTTTTGCACCTCTTTCTCCACGTGTTCAATACTTTTTCCCTGTGTCATTTCTCATTATTACACATAACTTAATTTATGGACATCCATGCTTTGAATTTTTTGCCTGTGTAGATAAGATGGGTTGTTACAGACATCTGGTGAGTAGTTCATGTCAGTAATACCTTTAGAAATACATTTATTTAGAAAATTACTTATTTCACTCGCTTTATATTTAGAAAATAAACCTTGGGAGACACTTACAGACCCTGGGATTCATTAGTATGTGCCGGCAGTGAACTTCACATTGTACACTACAGTGTATTGTAATCTTAATGTCCACACCAAGAAAAAAAAATACACTTGGTCTATATATTTCATTTACCACATTAGGCCAACAACTGACATTTTAAATCAAAAGCAATTACTGCATGCTTGGAAGCATATCTACTTGTTATTTAAACTTGTAAGAAAGAACTAATTTCTTTGAGGTGACTGCCCTAACCAGAAATTGATTTTAACAGCCTCATCACAGAGAATATGAGTCCCTGTTATTGCTTCAGAGTTAATAGCGTTCTTAGATACTAATCCAAATGTGAAAAGCTTTTGTTTTAATTGAGGAATAGCATTCATTTTCATCCGTATAAAATAGGATATTTAATCTATTTTAATTAGGACAAGGAAAAATGTATTTCAAAGTAATGAATGAGTTAATGGGAAGGATGATAAAACACTTTAAGTGGGATACAATGTTAACTAATGCTGAATATTTAAAAAGTTTCTAATACTTATTTTACGGATTTGTGTTTTCCTCATTTCATTCTGTATGTAAATGTTATCTATATTATTTTATTCATGCCAAATATGAGGTCAAATGGATAAAATGTATCTTTACAAAGATTGGGGGAGTAGTCTGATCAATACCAGTTTCCATAGCACTTATAGGTACTAACATGAAATATGGTCAAAAACATATGTGATTTTATAACACCAAACTTGTATTTAGACCTCCATTTTTCCAGTTTCCATGGCTGTATACAAAGTACACAGCCAGGATAGCACAGCACAGTGGGGTTGAGTTCGATCTCACCAAACACATCCATCTGATACTGATGAACTGTCCTAGTGTTAGGACCATGTGCCTAGTTGTTTCTATAGTATTACCCTTTAGTTTCCTCGTATGTGGGAATCATGGAGCCCTATGGCAAAAGTCCTAATTGGGCTCCCCAAATTATCTGGCAATCTCTTAACTTTTGAAGACACTGAGAGGGACATGTATTGCGGCATGTACATAAAAACAGTGCCCCTACTGAAGTGCTCTAGCCAACTAAAATACCCCTTTCATGGACACCACAGAGTATTATCCCCCACAGATAATTTGCTCCCACACACATTATGATGACCCCATAGTTTCACCAGCAAAGCATGATGCCCCCACAATGCCCCCAATACAGTATAATGCCCTCACAGCTCCCACACACATTATGAGGCTACAACAGTCATCCCAAACACATATGGATTCTCATAAAATTTCCTCACAGTATGATTTTCCCACATTATGAAGGTACTCACTGCCTCACCAGACAGTATGTTGGCCTCACAGGCCCCCACATAGTACGATTGCCTCATTTAGGTAAAACGACTCTAAAGATCCCCAACATAGTGAGATATCGCCCACAGACCCCCCCCATACAGTACGATGCCTCTTGTAATACATTTCCAACTTAGCAAATAATTTAAAATCACTGATGCCACATCCGTGGGAATCAATATGTTAAGATTATTCTTCAAAATCCTATTTATTGCACCCCAATAATAACTTAGACATGGACATTCCCAAAAATATTGAAAAATCTGCAAACCCAAACATTCTAAGCATTTGTCATCATCTTTTGATTTAATTTTAGTGAGGCTTAGGGGTATATTAGACTCTATGAATTACATTTTTTTTTTTAATTTATATTTAGTGAAACATGAGACATATGTCCGTAAATGTTTAGCCAGTTTAGTCAGACGATTCCCTAACCACTCATTATCTACTAGCCACCCTTTTTGACTACTACATCTTATTTTGTCAGTGTAAGCCTTACATATAGTTTTATATATCTGAGACAATCTCTTACACTTCTTGTGTGGATTAAGTAAAAAAACATATGTGATTATTTTCGTAGGATTCTTTTGCGATTTTGTTCTTTGGAAATAGTGTGTTAGAGAATGAAACATGTGAAGGAAAAAAACATTTCTATATACGTTAGTTTTCTTAAAATTAATTTTACAAGTTTTGAAGAAAAAAAAAGTGAATTTCTGTGCTGCATTCCTTTACTTTTCTTCTTATAGCTCAAGCCAGAACGAGGATAGAGAAGTGGGGAAAACACCATTCCACTCAGAACTGGACAGGCTTCCACCGAATATGTAACAAGAGTATATTTGTTAATATTTTACCTATGCAGACTCACATGCAAAAGTTTGAAAAGCATTTCCCAAAAAATAAATATGATATACAATGTTAAAAAAATTAATGTGCTCCTATGGTCCTAGCCACATCTGTACCAAAATTAAAGTTGGGATCTCAAAGCGATTATACTTCAAAACATAGCTATATGAACAGTGTCAATTTGAAAATTTTGAATTCAGATATGTTCATCCTGTGATCTAAAAGTGTAGGATCTATGTTTTCCACATAATATTAGATTTTAATAAATTACTATATTATGTTGCAGGATATCACAGAGGAATAGCTGGAGTGATGTGAAGCTGGAGGGAGGAGAAAGCTTTTCTAGAGCACAGATGATGAGAATGAACAGGGGTAGACAGAGAGTGAATGCAGAGCAGCCCTGTCAATCATGTAAAGTATCCACCCACACCACACGTATTTATAGCTCACCAATAGTTGGACTACTACAGTCTCCTCAAATAAAACATCAGAGTGAGGCAGGAATAAGCTTAGACTTTTCAGAGAACTATTCCTCTGCTCTACAGTATGAAGCACAGTCATTTCATTGGAACAAACAACAAGTAACTGTACACCTTTTTGTGGTCTATTACAATGGGAATGGAGAAATGAAATTCAAAAATATAGTTATGATATCTGAGTGCATACTTCATGATTCAATAGCTCATACAATCATAGAATATTAGCTGTTCATTTGTTTCCAAAAAATTGATTTTAGTGATTAAAACTGACATCCCACCAAGTTTAAGCAAGGTCTACTACTTCTTGGATGGCTCTTCTGCACAGTATAAAACAGGAAAAACTTTATAAATGTCTGCCATCAGAAGAAAGATTTTGGAGTGGAAGCTAAGGGGCACTTTTTTGCCACAACTCATGGCAAAGGTGTATGTGATGGTTTAGGAGGCCCCGTGAAACACCTTGCAGCTACAGCTAGCCTCCAGAGCCCATATTCAGATCAAATCTTATAATCCATGCAACTTTACAACAGGAGTGAGAAAAATATTCCCAACATCCAGTTCTTGTACTGTACAAACAAGGAGTATGAAGAAGAGGAGAGTTTGTTGAAACATCAGTTAAAGGAAACAGAACCCATCAAGAAAACTTAAATCTTTATTTTTTATAAATATTTATTTTTATATAGCGCTATCATATTCCGCAGCGCTTTACATACATCAGGAACACTGTCCTACATTGTGCAATGGCTCACAATCTAGAGTCCCTAACTGTATGTCTTTGGAGAGTGGGAGGAAACCGGAGAACCCAGAGGAAACCTACACAAACACGGGGAGAACATACAAACTCCTTGCTGATGTTATCCTTTGTGGGATTCAAATCCGGGACCCCAGCGCTGCAAGACTGCAGTGCTAACCACTGAGCCACTGTGACTTGGCAATATCACACTTTCATTCCATGTAGTGGAACAAATAAAAACAAGGATTTTTTCATTCAGTAACGACAATGAATTCAATGAAGTGATTAAATGTAGCACAAGATTGGCAATGGTTGATAAAAATGGTTGTGTCCTGTGAATATGATCAGCAATGGTGGCTGGCTTACGTACTTTCCAAAGATTATGATAATGAAGAAGTGGAAGTGACTTTTCGCATCCTTCTAGTCTATCACCGACCTTTGTGTATCCAAGAAAACCAGACGTTTTAAAAGTAAAAAAAAATAAGATATTAACTCAGGTGGATCCAAACACCATAACGGGCCGCACATACTCTGACACAAAAGCAAACGGCCACTGTAAGTAATAGATTGTGGACAAGATTAAATTTCATCCAGTAGAAGAGACAAATTAATGATAAAAGGTCAGTTTAAAGACATACTATTATTTGTTTAAAACTACTTCATATTGTTTTATTTTACAGCTTGATTTGACTATTGTACTATTCTTTTTAAAAACTTGGAAAAGGAAAGGTTTAGTAATGTAATAATACAAAAAAATCATTACATGTATATTTAAAAAGTTGCTAAAATTATTGATTCTTTTAATTTAGTATTCAATACATGATTGGGATGAGACTGTATTTAGAAAATCTCACTTCGAAATATGATTCAATAGATTCTATGGAGATCCCAACACATATGCAGTTTTTGAAAAATGTATAACATTTTGTTTTCCCGAAGTCATCAATCAAAATTTAGAATTTAACACCTCAAAAATAAAATATAACACACCTAGTCTTGTGACATATCAAATTACCCCTTTATAACCAAGGATGTACTGGTACAGCCTTGGTCGCCTTGCTCTGGTTACTGCGGGCTCCAGCGACAAGCCCATGGTAATCCCTGCACATGTCTGCTTATCTGATCAGCAGACATGTGTGGCTAACAGGTGCAGGTGGTTTGGAGATTCACCCACACTTGTTAATAATTTAGATTGCGCTGTCAAACACTGACAGCACGATTTAAATGGACGCAGCGAGGATCGCTCCGTTTTCCGCCGCCATCGGCAGCCCCATGGCACGATCATGGGGTGCCAATGCATTAGCAAGGTAGCGTCAGGTCAGCTAATGAACCCTAACCCTGCAATGACTCACTTCCTGTGGGAGTCGATAGAACGAAAGCACTCAGAGGAGATGAGCATTTCTGCTGATTAGATGGATGCTGCACTGATCAGCAGAAATGCATAGGCAATCAGATCAGATTGTGCAGTCATAAAGTAGTAAAATAAATGAAAATGTAAAAATAAGTTTTAAAAATAAGAAAAACCCAAAATTTTCAAATCACCCCCCATTCGCTCCATTGAAAATAAAACAGTTCAAAAATATAAAAAATACATATATTTGGTATCACCCTCTTCAGAAATGCCCGATATATCAAAATATAAAATCATTTAATCTGATAGGTACACGGCTTAGCTAGAAAAAAATTCCAAACACCAATATTACGTTTTTTTGTTGATGCAACATTTCTTTAAAATGCAATCACAGGTGATCTAAACAGTGCATCTACACAAATATTGTATAATTAAAAATGTCAGCTCAAGATGCAAAAAATAAGCCATCATACAGTCCCAGATCCCGAAAAATGAGAATGCTACAGGTCTTGGAAATTGGCGTCAAATTGCACTATTCTTTTTGGGCTTCTGAATTTTTTTTTTCAAACCTTTGGTAAAAATAAAAGTATATATGCTTGGTATCTACGAACTTGTACCGACGTGAGTCATCATTCCGACACATCAGTTTTACTATATAGGGAACATGGTTAAAAAAAAAGCCAAAACAATCATGCAATTGCACTTTTTTCACTATTTCTCCACATTTTTGGTAAAACTAATAAATTCATTCAAAAGTAAATGGTTGTCCCGCAAAAAATAAGCCCTCATATGGCAATATTGATCGAAAATTAAGAAAGTTATGGCTCTTGGAAGAAGAGAAGGAAAAAACAAAAATAAAAATCGGAAAAGCACCCGAGGTGAAGGGGTTAAAGCTTAAGGACCCTCTCTAAAAGAATAGGGGAACACTTCAGCAATATTAAAAAGGGCTTTAACCCCTTCACACCCCCAGGCGATTTTCCAGTCTTCATTTTAGTTTTTTCCTCCCCTTCTTCCAAAAGCCATAACTTTTTTAGTTTTGTGTCAGTACAGTCATATGAGGGCCTGATTTTTGCAGAATGGTTTGTACTATTGAATGAAACCATTAGTTTTACCCTATAGTGCACAATTTTTTTTTATTTGCCGTGTTGACTATATGGTAAAACTGACCTGGCAATATAATTCTCTAGGTCTGTTCAAGATTGTAGATGTCACACATGTATACTTTTACTTTTATCTAAGTGGTGAAAAAAAATTCTGAAGTTTGTAAAAATAAAACAAAAAATTATGTTTTTGTCACGATTTTCCGACACCCGTAGCGTTCTAATTTTGTTTACCAATCAGATGGATTGATTTTATATTTTGATACATCGGGCATATCAAATATATATATATGTGTGTGTGTGTGTGTGTGTGTGTGTGTGTATATATATGTATACACAGTATACAGTATACATATTTATTTCATTCTTTTATTCTCAATTGGGCAAAAGGGGATGATTTAAACTTTTAGGTGTTTTTATGTTTTAATATTTGTTAAAACACATTTTTTTACAATTTTTTTTAATTATTTTACTAGTCTCCCTATGGGACTTTATCACTGCACTTTCCAATCGATCGTTTGTGCTGATTGGAGTGATGCTTCAGCAACCTGATCTATAAAACTGTCACGCTAGTTAACCCCTTCAGTGAACACTGCAAAAAAAAAAAAAGAAAAAACATAGCAAACGTGTCTTCATCATGCAGCTGACAAAAAAAATGGAATAAAAGGCAATCAAAAAGTGATATATAAATTAAAAATGGTACTGCTTAAAAGGTCATCTTGTCTTGCAAGAAAAAAGCCACCATACAGCTCCATCAGTAGAGAAATAAAAAAAAGCTATAACTCTCAGAATACAGCAATGCCAAAACTGTTTGTTTTTCCTATAAAATAGTTTTTCTGGTGTTAAAGCAGCAAAACATTAAAAATAACTATATAAAACTATATAAATGTGGTATTGCTGTAATTATACTGACCCACAAAATAAAGATGTCTTATCACTTTTATGACATGTTTAACAGCTTAAACTTTCCAAAAAAAGTATTCCTAGATTGCTGTTTCTTCTTGATTTTGCCTCACAAAAAGCAGAGTAAAAATCGACCAAAAAACATTATGTACCCCAACAGGATATCATTAAAAATGCCAATTCATTCCGCAATAAACAAGCCATCACATGACTCAAAATTTGGTGATGAAAAAAAAAATCTTTATTTTGTAAAAAAGCGTTTTTAGTTTGAAAGTAGCCAAACCTAAAAAAATATAATAATCTGGTATTGCCTTAATAGTACTAACCAGAGGAATGAAGGCGTTTTAATACTTATACCACATAGTGAATGGTGTAAAAAATAAATAAATAAAGCCAATTCTTCAGCTGCTGTTGATTTGTTTTTTTTCTGCCTTCCAAAGATCGCAGTATGGTGCAGTTCATGTTTATTTTGCACTCTACATTGAGCACTTACACTGGGGACGTGTGTAAATCTGTGAAAAGTGTCATTCAAACAAAATTCCCAATGGAAATTTCACTGTAATGAGGCAGGGGGAGTCACTTTGATCTCTTACCAGGCCCGTAGTGCTGCGGTGTCCAGAGTTTTAGGGGTCTTTTTAGGTGTGTACAAAAGTTTGGTCATCAACAGTTTGGCTATATAGAGTCCAGAGTAACTCTGCTGCCTAATTATAGTGAATGCATCCATCAAGCGTTTCACCTGAATCATGCATTTTGGAGATGTAGATGGAAACCCTAATGTAAGCACTCAGCATAGAGCACATGATAAATGTGGACTGATCCAAAAGGTTCTGTACCTAAATTGCCATCAAATTGCATTCAACTCAATGCACAAAACCAAAATACCCCACTCAGGACGGTCATCTGTTAATGGAAATATAGGGCTTCCATGTTACTGGTAGCATAAAGGCTGTGGAAAAATACTATTGCTCCCCCCCTCAAAAAAGAAATTTAGCAAAATCTGCACTCCAAAATTCAAATGCCCCCTCCCTTCTGAGTCCCACAATGTACCTAAACTACAGTTAGCATCCTAATCTTTGACATTATTGTAGTGAGGAGAGTCGGCTTAATTTACAGGGTGCAGGTTTCAAGAAGCATGAGATGGGTACAATGTACTGGGCACTACAATGTACTGGGTATTATTTACATTTTTTAATTCTGCATTATTCATTGCGTTTGGCTCCAAGGGTGTTTTCCTGAGACTAAATCGTCACAACACATGTAGATGAATTCCCAGAAGAGTGTAATTTCCAAAATTTAGTCAACTGAGGGGTTTCTGATGTTCTGGTACTTAGCAGCTCTGTAAATAGAGTCCGCAAACTATTCTGGGAAAATATGTACTCCAAAAGTCAAATGGCGCTCCTTCCTTTCTGAGCCCTGTGGTGTGGCCAAACAGCACTGTACAGTCACGTGGAGATTCTCACATTCAGGAGAATTTTTTTAACACATTATGGGAAATTATTTATCTATTCCCCTTGTGAAAATTGAAGATCTGGGGTTAAAACAACATTTTTGTGGAAAAATGTAATTATTTTTTGTTAACTGCCAAATTGTATAAAATTTCTAACATACCTATAGTGTCTATGTGCTCATTATACCCCTGGATAAATTCATTGAGAGGTGAAGATTGTAAAATGGGGTCACTTGTGGGGGGTTTCTGCTGTTATGTCACCTTAGGGGCTCTGCCAATGTAACATGTCACCCGCAAACCATTACAACTAACTCTGAACTTGAATATGGCGCTCCTTCCCTTCTTCCCTTTACACTGTGCCTCAAAAGTAGTTTTCAACCACATATGGGGTATTGGTATTCTCAGGAGAAATTGCTGAACAAATTTTATTGTGCATCTTCATCTGTTACTCTTGTGAATATGAAAAAATCTGGAGTTAAAGCAACATTTTTGTGGTTAAAAATGTATTTTTTAATTTTCACGGCTTAACATTATAAAATTCTGTGAAGCACCTGAGGGATCCAGGTGCTCACCAAATAGCTAGATAAATTCCTTGAGGGGGTCTAGTTTCCATTATGGGGTAACATGTGAGGGAGCTCCACTCTTTAGGCACCTCAGGCGCTTTGCCAATCTGACATGGCACCCAGAAACCATTCCAACTAAATCTGGACTCAAATATGGCGCTACTTCACTTCTTCCCTTTGCACTGTTCCTCAAAAAGTAGTTTCCAACCATATATAGGGTATTGGCATATGCAAGAGAAATTATATGGTGCATGTTTTCCTGTTAGCCTTGTGAAAATAAAAGATTTGTGGTTAAAGCAACAGTTTTGTGGTAAGAATGTATTTTTTTATTTTCTTGACTCAACGTTATAAAATAATGTAAAGCACCTGGGAGTTCAAGGTGCTCATTAAACATTTAGATGAATTCCTCAAGGGTTCTAGTTTCCAAAATCGGGTAATTTGTGGGGAAGGTCCACTGATTAGGCACATTAGCGGCTGTCCAAATGGGACACGGCATCCGCTAATGATTCAAGTCAATTTTGAGCTCTAAAATTAAATGACGCTCATTCCCTTCCAAGCCCTGCTGTGTCCCCGGACAGTAGATTTCCACCACATATGTGGTATCTGTGTACTAAGGAGAAATTGCACAATTAATTATATGGTACATTTTCTCTAGTTACTCTTGTGAAAATGCAAAATTAAAATTGGGGCTAAAGTAACATTTTTGTTTTATTTTTCCTTCCACATTGCTTTAGCTTCTCTGAAGCACCTCAAGGCTTAATAAACTTCTGGAATGTGATTTTAAGTACTTTGAAGGGTGCAGTTTTTAGAATGGTGTCACTTTTGGGTATTTTCTGGCATATAGGCACCTCAAAGTCACTTCAAATGTGATGTGGTATCTAAAAAAAAAATGGTTTTGTAAATTTTGTTTGAAAAATGACAAATTGCTGATAAACTTTGAACCCTTCTAACTTCCTAACAAAATAAAGTATTGTTTCAAAAAATTGCACTGATGTAGAGCAGACATGTGGGAAATGTTATTTAATAACTATTTTGTGTGAAACTCTCTGGTTCAAAGGAATACAAAAACAAAGTATGAAAATTGCAAAATGTTTAACATTTTGGCCAAATTTACAATTTTTTCCCAAATAAATGCAAAAAATATCGGTCTAAGTTTACCACTAACATGAAGTACAATATGTCATGAAAAAACTTTCTCAGAACCACTGGGATATGTTGAAGCCTTCCAGAGTTAAAACCTCGTAAAGTGACACTGGTCAAAATTGAAAAAATTGGCCTGGTCGTTAAGATGAAAACAGGGATTAAATGACCACCGCAGTCTGATGATGCTCAAAAAATTAAGAGTGAGGGCGGCCTGCTGACCCTCTAAAAATTTGGAGCAAGGGCCGCAAGATGACCCTATTGATATTGTAAAGCTGATATCCTTGTACTACCTTGTGCCTCCTACCTTGTGGCTCCTGCTTTGTGACCCAATGCTGCTCCCCACCCTTAGAGCCTACAAACTCTCAGTTCATTAAAGGGACACTGCATGTACTATGGAAATATTCCCAGCCTATGGCTGCGAGGCACTAGTTATTTAAGGAAAACTCCCAGTAGGTAGTTGCCTGACCAATTCCAAATTTAGTGTGTCTTGCACCTGCTAGTGTGTTGTCAGGTCCTTGTGACCTTGTACATGCCTGAACTGGAACCTGTTGTTCCTAAACCTGAACCTATCCTGTCTGCACCTGAACCCAAACCTGTTCTGTCTTTAACAACCATCCAGTCTGAACCAGTGTCAGTATCCACCCTGCTTGTGATCATGATGTTGTCCTTCCTGATACGCTGTGCCGTACATGAATCCTTGACCCTTGGGACCAGCTGCTGTTATGACGCCCTGGCAAAACCAGGTAGTCACACAATAGTCCCCGCATAACACCTTCCCTCACCTAGGTTACATACAGCCGACCTGAAACCCTAGTCATCTCCCTCAGGGCAAGACAGGCACACCAGTGGGCGGGACCAGGCAGTTAGGAAATGCCCACCTAGGACTCTAGACAGCCCGGGGCAGGAAAACAAGCAGTTCAAGCTTGTAGTTCAAGTTGAGAGGAGTGGGCTGGAGCTAGGTGTAGCCCCAGCGGAGGAGAAGTTCAATTTGGACGGTGCCAGGGTCGGAGCCCTCGTACCTTGGCTAGGTGGCAGACGGTGGTCTCCATCAGCAGGAGACGGGAAGACTGCAGCCGGAGATCTGAGGTGGACCGGGACAGGGTTGGAGCCTGCCGGTATTGCCACCAGAGACCCAACCCGGAAACTGTGCACAGAGGGGGTACTCGGACCCTGAAGGCATGACCGGGACCAACGGCCTAGCTAATTAACCGATTGAGGGCAGGATTATAGGTCCTGACCCAACCTAAGTCCTGAAAAGTAGACAACCACCCACATAGAGGGATAGGGCCACTGCCAGGGCCTGTAGATCCCACGGGTCAGCGTCAGATGGACACGGCTCCTCAGGAACACAACAAGCTGGGAGCAGACTCCCGTGTTCCATACCGGGAAGTCCAACACAAGCAAACAGTGCAGAGGGAAAAGACGGCGACCACCAGCCCAGGTGGGGACCAGAGTACAACCGGCCGCAGCGGCCGGCCACTAGCACCTTGGTTTACCAAAAGACTCGTGTGATTCATTTAAGTGTGAGTAACCAATTATCCCCTGGTATGTCTGGGCGCATGAGCCATACCCTGCACAGAGACACTGGGCCCATGGGCAACCATCCCTACCCACGGAGGGGTTAACATTCGGCTGCCACTACATCGCCCCCGGGTATCCCACAACAGCAGCGGTGGGTGTCTCACTTCACCACACACTGTGGGTGGCGTCACAAACCGAATACGGTCAAGGCCATGCAAATACGTCCCCCTTTTTATTCGGCGTGTCTGCGTGACCCCCGGGTCTGGAAGATCTCTCGAGCCACACAGCGGGTCCGGATCCAAGCAGCACCGGCTGCTGGCACGGGGGCGGCACACCCCGAAACTGGGCGTCATGAACCCATCCACCTACCTGGTGGAAGTGCGCCTTGAATTAGACAGTCAGCCATTTTTGCCGTCATTTTTGGGCATGAAAAACTACAGCCCAGTGTCTTCTCCCCCGAGAAAGGGCGCAAAGCTGAAGCCCCGCCCCCTGGGAACACGGCCGGAAGGAAACAACACCCTGAGGCCAAAAACAAAACTAACCTGTCGAACAAGGGAGTGCTTGCAAAGGACCAAGGGGGGGTGGGCGAAGAGTCTGCAGCATGTGACCCGAGCAGATAAAAGGCAGAGACGCCAGGACTCTGCTACCCTCTTGTTCCTGGACACCGACAGAGAAAGATGGCAGACCAGTCTGGCAAGCCATCCGTGGAGGAATCCGTGCCTGGAACAGCCGACTGGGTGGAAGCCCAGACAGAACGCATGTGCCGCCGGATCCAGGTTCAGACCAGCTTCCTGCTGAAGTGATGGACAGCCGAGATAGCGGAGCTGGCTGCAGCCGTTTGGGCCTGTGACGTGGTGGCGACCTCGGAGGAGCAGGTAAGCAACCCACGCCCCTATGTCCCACGAGACTGGCCCACCAGGCCGAGGGGCCCGGTCTGTCCCCGTCCGCCACGCCGCCTCCCTCGCTGCCCATACCTGTAGCCGACACCCCACTCGGTCCGCTGCCACAAGCCACGGCAGCGGTACCCGTTCCATCTGCCCATGAGGACCCGCCAGCGGAATCATCAGGCCGTGAGCGCAGCACTGCCCCGGCACCCGTACCAGCTCCACGCCAGACTAAAGCCCGAGAGACATCCTCTCCAGTCCTCATCCAGGCCGCAACCCCAAAGATGGCCCCGGCAGTCGACCTGGCCGCAGCAGAGGCGGCGCCCGACCGGAAGTCGGCAGCGGCTGAGATGTTGACCGCTCCCCAGTTCCCAGTCCCGGCTGAGGTGCAGCCGGGATGCACCTGCAGGGCAGCATAGCGGGCCACGACACAGCGGAACCCTCCATTACCTGTGGTGCCGGTCGTAGCCGGCACGGAGGGTGTCCGGCTGGGCTCGGCCCCCGTGCAGGTGGAAGCAGAGTACGAGGCCGGCAGCGGTGCCAGCTGGGGAAGGAGATCACAGCCCGAGAGAAGAGAAGGCGGAGGTGCTGACCCAGACCTACACTGAGAAGGACCACCTCCGGAATGCCACCTTCCGGATGCGGGGCCCAACCTATCAAGGGCAGGTCCGGCACTTCAATGCCCAGAAAGGATGGGGCTTCATATATGAGCCGGGCCTGGAGGCAGAGATCTTCGTATCCCAGAGGGATGTTGCCCCTCATCTGCCCGTTGGCCACCCAGACCAAGACCTGGAGCCCGGAGAATTGGTCACGTACACCCAGCATTGCGGAGAGAGGGGGTGGTTCGCCCTTGATGTCAAAAGATGGGTGAGCGATGGAGAAAGATTCTACCTCCGCCCCTCTCCGCCACTCTCCAGCACAGAAGATGATGAGTAGGTAGCGAAACCCCGGCTACCCCAAGTGCAAGTCCCCGTTGGGACCATACACCGTTTACAGTTAAAAGGTTGTAATCTCTTGAAAAAGTTTTAAAAATGGACCACGGCTTTGAACTGACAGACCAACCCAAAAACTATTGGGCCTTGTAAATAGTCCCTGACCAACCTTCTCACCCTGCTGCAGTCTATGGAGAGGCTGGTTGGAGAAAGGGCCTGCGTAGAGTCGGCCGAGGCCCAGTCACCACCAAAACCGGTGACTACCCTCTGGGTCAGGGGTCCTCTGGACGTGGGGCGCTTGAAAAAGACTGACTGGTAAGGAACTTTTTATCCGGCCCGTAAGGGCAACACCCGGACCTGTCCTGGACTTGGGAAAGGGGTGCACACCATTGCTTAGCGGTGGCACCAGGGGGCAGGTTGTTTTGAGTGGGGGAGAGGTGAGAAGGACCAGGTTCGTCCCGTCCCGGTTTTGCATGTGTAACGTTTAAGAAAAGTGCCTCCCGTAAGAGAAGAAACAAATGTACCACTATTATTATACTTGTAACATGTTATTTTTCTCTTTTCAGTTCCTGTTAAATAAATGTTGGGGGTCGGACAGCCCTCGAACAGTCTGTATTAAACCAAGGGGGAATGTGACGCCCTGGCAAAACTAGGTAGTCCATATTAGGCCCCCGCATAACACCATCCCTCACCTAAGTTACATACAGCTGACCTGAAACCCTAGTCACCCCCCTCAGGGCAAGACAGGCACACCAGTGGGTGGGACCAGGCGGTTAGGAAACGCACACCTAGGGGTCTAGACAGCCTGGGGCGGGAAAACAAGCAGTTTGAGTTTGTAGTTCAAGTTGAGAGGAGTGGGCTGGAGCTAGGTGTAGCTCCAGTAGAGGAGAAGTTCAAGTTGGACAGTGCCAGGGTCGGAGCCCTGGTACCTCGGCTAGGTGGCAGACGGTGGTCTCCGTTAGCAGGAGATGGGAAGACGGCATCCGGAGATCTGAAGTGGACCGGGACAGGGTTGGAGCCCGCCGATACCGACACCAGAGACCCGACCTGGAAACCATGCACAGAGCGGTACTCGGACCCTGAAGCCAGGACCGGGACCAGCGGCCTAGCTAATTAACCGATTGAGGGCAGGATTATAGGTCCTGTCCCAACCTAAGTCCCGAAAAGTAGACAACCACCCACAGAGAGGGATAGGGCCATTGCCAGGGCCTGTAGATCCCACGGGTCAGCATCAGACGGGCACGGCTCCTCAGGCACACAACAAGCCGGGAGCAGACTCCCGTGTTCCATACCGGGAAGTCCAACACAAGCAAACACAGTGCAGAGGGAAAAAATGGCGACCACCAGCCCGGGTGGGGACCAGAGTACAACCAGTCGTGGCGGCCGGCCACCAGCACCTTGCTTTACCAAAAGACCCAAGTGATTCATTTAAGTGTGAGTAACGAATCATTCCCTGGTATGTCCGGGCGCGTGAGCCCCTGTCATCGTCATACCCTGCACAGAGACACTGGGCCCCGGGGCAACCATCCCTACCCACAGAGGGGTTAACATCCGGCTGCCACTACATCGCCCCCCGGTATCCCACAACAGCAGCGGTGGTGTCTCACTTCACCACACACCGTGGGTGGCGTCACGAACCGAATACGGTCAAGGCTGTACAACTACGTCCCCCTTTTAATTCGGCGTGTCCACGTGACCCCCGGGTCCGAAGGATCCCTCGAGCCACACAGCGGGTCCGGATCCGAACAGCAGCGGCTGCTGGCACGGGGGCGGCACACTGTAGTTTGGGGACTGTCCTGAAATGGTACCTGATGTCTACTGGCAGCCAAAGCCAACCTCACTATCAGAGTATCAAGTGAATACCTAGCAAGCATTTAGTCTTGCACATCTAGGGAAAGCCTGGCCTATGGTGCACTTGGTCCACACCCACACTTGTTACACATATGGTGTAGGAGGTGATGGAAACCCTGATAGAACTAGGGCCAAAAAATCCTCAGCATCGGTAGAATGTGTGCTGTCTCTCAGGGTCAGACTTGGTCTCGGCCTCCACAAGGTTCACCCAGTTTGCGATCAGGGAGATGTAGCATCCCTGGCCACAAGCCCTTAATTCATTAAGTAGGCCATCCCAGTAACTGCGTTGGTCAGGGCATGGATGATGTTATGGGACATGTGCTAATGTGTGAGTAGTAACAAACTAAAGGCCAAACATCACTTGATATACATCAAAATATATATAACATAGAAATAGCAGATACCTGGATTAAATGTTGGCAATGTATAAAGCGCCATAGTGTGGACCAGAGCTGGGGCTAGTCATGGGTGACTGCGCTACCACCTCATGAGGTGGTAGCACAGTCCTCCATTTAACCTCACCATCTCGCTTTATTGTTGCAGGCCCACCATGGCTCAAGGAATTTATGGCTCTTACTAATTCAAGGATCTGCTATTTCTATGATTTATACATTTTGATGTATATGAAGGGATGTTTGGTCTTTAGTTTATTACTATTCATATGCACTATATGATCATTGTCTTGCTTCACACGTGTATACCCATGACTAGCCCTAGCTCTGGGCTACACTATAGTGATTTATATATTGCCACCATTCTGATACATTGTCACCATTTAAGTCCATATGAGCTGATTATTTTCTTTATTGCTCATCTGAGCTCTATGTGTCTCATTATTGTACCAGCTTACCAGCTGTTCTATGGCAATGCACACTGCACTTTTTGATATACTCTATTTTGTAGATTGAGTTTGAGCCTGTTCACCACAATAATATTTACAGGGGTCTTTGTAGGGTATTTTCCTGCCTCTTGATTCAGGGTAGCCCATATTAAAATAAATGTATGCATATACATTTTTTTATTCTTTCGATCTATCCTGTACCTATTCTTTAGCCAACCTTTTTATTTGTATTACGGTCAGTACATGTTTTTAATTAAATATAATAAAATTTGTACTATTAATTTATTTATTATTAGTGGTGTTTTTTTCATGTCTATGTCTTATTTGGATTGTTAGGTATATAATACATGCCTGCAAACTTCCTGGTATTAATAGGGAAAAAAAAGTCTATAGCGCTGAAAATGCCTTTTGTTTTCAGGTTGCAGAAGCAATATACAGTGGGTACATAAAGTATTCAGTCCCCTTTAATTTTTTCACTCTGCTTCATTGCAGCCATTTGGTCAATTCATAAAAGTTCATTTTTTTCTCATTAATGTACACTCTGCACCCCAACTTGATAGAAAAAAAAAACAGAATTGTAGAAATTTTTGCAAATTTATTAAACAAGAAAATCCTGAACTATCACATGGTCATAAGTATTCAGACCCTTTGCTTAGTATTGAGTAGAAGCACACTTTTGAGCTAGTACAGCCATGAGTCTTCTTGGGAACGATGCAACAAGTTTTTCACACCTGGATTTGGGGTTCCTCTGCTAGTCTTCCTTACAGATCCTCTCCAGTTCCGTCAGGTTGGATGGTGAACATTGGTGAACAGCCATTTTCAGGTCTCTCCAGAGATGCGCAATTGGGTTTAAGTCAGGGCTCTGGCTGGCCCAGTCAAGAATGGTCCCAGAGATGTTCTGAAGCCACTCCTTTGTTATTTTAGCTGTGTGCTTAGGGTCATTGTCTTGTTGGTAGGTGAACCTTTGGCCAAGTCTGAGGTCCAGAGCACTCTGGAAGAGGTTTTCTTCCAGGATATCTCTGTACTTGGCCGCATTCATCTTTTCTTCAATTGCAACCAGTCATCCTGTCCCTGCAGCTGAAAAACACCCCATAGCATGATGCTGCCACCACCATGTTTCACTGTTGGGATTGTGCAGCACCCTAGAGTATGCTACCCCAGTGGTCTGCAGGATCCTAAGGCTTTCTGGAATGCCCTCTGCTGACAACCCACACCTCACATACAGGTAGGGGCACATTCCCCGAGAACTGGGCGCAGCATGTAGAGGGTTAACAGTGGGCAGATGTGAGAACCAATCCCTTAGCTGTTAGCCTGGGGAAGGGGTGTGGCTTGTGGGAAGCAACAGGGGTTGCTAGGCAGAGTAGCCAGAGGAAAAACGACAGTTGAAGGAGTGACAGTTAAAAGGAGTCAGTGAGTGAGAAAGGTGTAAGGATTGTGAGGAGACCCCAAAAGGCGACTAGGAGGTAGTAGCCTGAGGGTAGAAAGAAGATCCAAGGTACTATGCACAACGAGCTACTGGACTCCAGAGTAGACAACAGCTCCAGGGACACAGCCTCATATATAGGACCTGGGAGAGGGCACCGAGAAGTAGCCTACCCCACAAGGGACCGCGAGGCCTGTCATACTGGGCCTGGATAAACAAAGGAGCGGAGCGTCGCAAGTCACCAACAGCTTCAGTCAAGGGGACCATCAGTCACACGCTACGATATATCGAGCGACGTGTGAAGGGGGTAAACGACTTTGTGCGACACGGGCATCAAATTGCCCGTGACGCAGAAACGACAGAGGCGAGTGTGATCGCTCATGCGATCGCACGATAAATCGTCTCGTGTAACGCCGCCCTTACTTTGACAACAAAAAAGTCTGTATTATTAGCAAAGATGAAGGAAAAACATCAACAGCTGTTTCTAGAGATGATTTAAAGAAATGCATAGAACATTTAGCGCCAAAAGAAAGTACAGAAAGAATTGTAAATCTGCCCAACCTGAACCAAAGAAGAAAATGATCCATACTGTATTAGGAGATTTCCCAGAAGATTGGCCGCAATACAATGGAGCCATAATCATACATTGTATCGCCTTTCCACAAGTACCAGAAGAACCTGTACAAAGACAAGAAGAACTTGTACCAGTACAAGAATCAGAAGAAATCTCAAGGGAAGTTGAACCAGAACGTTCTGCAAACATTGACCTTGTCAATCCTACAGTAAGGGTAAGAACACGTAGATACTTACCAAGTCAACCTACTGTACCAAGTGTAGTACAAAACACAGACAACATTGACACACCAGAGTTGCGTAGGTCAAACAGAAGCAACATTGGTCATCCCCCATCCAGACTAGGAGAGGGGGAATACTACTAAAGATGGTCATTAAATACATATTAACTGTATGTAAAATGTAAATAATGTATATTAAGCATGTTGACCCTACAGAGACTGACCTGTATTGTCTTTTGGGTCACTAACAACTGTTCATAACGTTTGTTTAAGAACTGTGCCTCCCTTTGGGAAGAATCCAGGTTTTTCCCCATGCTTTGTTTTTATGGACCTAAGCCACAGGATTGGACTTAAGCCACAGGACAGGTGTGGCACAAAAACATTTGTATATAGTTGCACATGTTGTGCTTTTCATTGGGATTACCCAGGAACTAAACTTTTGTTCCCAACACCCTAAAGGAGAGCCGGAAATCACATGGAGAGTCTGTAGCAGAGCAGACTGAGATCCCCATCACCATCATAATCGGTGATGTGCTTCCTAGGACAGTCCCCACAGGGAACAGTCACCAGGACGTTGGGAGAGGTCCACCGGATAGTGGCCTCAGAGACTGTGGGTGTTGGGAAGGAAAGTGTATGGAGTACTAACCTGTTGCAAATGTATATATGTTATTTATTGCCGTTTTAAAAATATATATTTTGCAGATTTTCTTGTTTTGCAGCCCGCGGATGTGCTGGTCTTAACCAAGGGGGAATGCAGCACCCTTGAGTATGCTACCCCAGTGGTCTGCAGGATCCTAAGGGTTTCTGGAATGCCCTCTACTGACAACCCACACCTCACACACAGGTAGGGGCACATTCTCTGAGAACTGGGCGCAGCATGTAGACGGTTAACAGTGGGCAGATGTGAGAACCAATCCCTTAGCTGTTAGCCTGGGGAAGGCGCGTGGCTTGTGGGAAGCAACAGGGGTTGCTAGGCAGAGTAACCAGAGGAAAAACGACAGTTGAAGGAGTGACAGTTAAAAGGAGTCAGTGAGTGAGAAAGGTGTAAGGATTGTGAGGAGACCCCAAAAGGCGACTAGGAGGTAGTAGCCTGAGGGTAGAAAGAAGATCCCAGGTACTATGCACGATGGGGTACTGGACTCCAGAGTAGACAACAGCTCCAGGCGGTCTGCTGATCCAGCCGTATGTGGTGACTTCCAGGGTACCACACCACCCATAGGCTCAGGGACACAGCCTCATATATAGGACCCAGGAGAGGGCACCAAGAAGTAGCCTACCCCACAAGGGACCGCGAGGCCTGTCATACTGGGCCCGGATAAACAAAGGAACGGAGCGCCACAGGTCACCAACAGCTTCAGTCAAGGGGACCATCAGCTCTGAGGGCTCAACTGGGTCTCAAGTCAGCACTGGGACAAAGGAAAGTCAGTTGACCAGCCGTACCAAACTGCACTTGCAACATCCAGTGAGTAAATACCAGTTAATCTGCAAGAACTGTGTCGTGTCTATTACTGGCGCACCACAAGTCGCAGCACACCTACATGGGACTTAAGCCCCTACTGGCGGAGGGTGCAAACACACTTGCTGCTATACCATCGATTCCTAAAACCACAGCAGCTTGGGACATCTTATTACCACGACCCGCCAGTGGCGTCACAAGTGACATACAAAATAACCCTGTTGCCAACCGCCCCCCAGGTCACACAACTGGGCACGGCCACCTGTGACGGTGATCCCCATTATCCACCACTCGGAACCGAGTATCACAAGGGCCTGGGGTGTGGCCGCTCTCTACAATTGTATTGGGCAGGTGATCAGCAGTACCTGTTTTTTTCCTCGCATACCGCTTAGAACTATCATCAAAAAGTTTTATCTTCTTCTCATCAGAACAGAGAATATTATTTCTCATAGTCTAGGAGCCCTTCATGTGTTTTTTTGCAAACACTATGTGGGCTTCAATATGTCTTGCACTGATGAGAGGCTTCCGTCGGGCCACTCTGCCATAAAGGCTCGACTGGTAGGGGGCTGCAGTGATATCTGACTTTGTGTCACTTTCTCACATCTCTCCACTGCATCTCTGGAGCTCAGTCAAAGTGATCTCTGGGTCCTTCTTTACCTCTCTCACCAAGGCTCTTCTCCCATAATTGCTCAGTTTGACTGAACAGCTAGGTCTGGAAGAGTTTTGGTGGTCCCAAACTTCTTCCATTTAAGGATTATGGAAGCTAATATGCTCTTAGGTACCTTGGGTACTGCAGAAATTTTTTTGTAACCTTGGCCAGATCTGTGCCTTGCCACAATTCTGTCTCTGAGCTCCTTAGGTAGTTCATTTGACCTCATGATTCTCATTTGGTCTGACATGCACTGTGAGCTGTGAGGTCTTATATAGACAGGTGTGTGCCTTTCCAAATCAAGTCCTATCAGCTTAAACACAGCTGGACTCCAGTGAAGGAGTAGAACCATATCAAGGAGGATCACAAGGATATGGACATCATGTGACTTAAATATGAGTGTCTGAGCAAATTGTCTAAATATTTATGACCATGTGATATTTCATTTTTTTACTTATTAAATAAATGTGCAAACATTTCTGTTTTTTTTTTCTGTCAAGATTGGGTGGAGAATGTACATTTATGAGAAAAAAATTAACTCTTTTGAATTTACCAAATGGCTGCAATGAAACAAAGAGAGAAAAATTTAAAGGGGTCTGAATACTTTCCGTACCCACTGTATCTATAGGAAGGACTGTAAGGATATGTGCACACATTGAGTATTTTGTTGCAGACATTTCTGCACCATTTCTGCATCTCTTGGCAGGTAAAATGTAGCGGAAAAAATAAGCACTTTTTTTTCGTGTTTTCCATGCGTCTTTACATGCTTTTTTTCACTTGCATTTTTAGACCATTTTTAGCTGGCGTCATTGAAGTCTATGGGCAGCAAAACTGGTGAAAGAATTGACATGCTGCAGATTATTTTCTGCATCAAATCTGCAAGCTATAAATAAGCAACATGTGCATGACACTTCAGGATTTTCATTGACTTTGCTGGCATCAGGATTCCCTTTAGGTTTTGTGACAAATCTGCACTGGAAAACGCATAAAACAAGGAGATAAAACACAACTTGTGTTCACAGCCTAATTCTGACAATATTGTTCCCAGCAGTGACCTGGGAGTCAGAAATGCACCCCGGCGTCTTTCCCATACTGTTCCCATTCCATTTGAGTGCTGTTTCCATCCATCTAAGCAATGTTCCTGCCCCCTCCAGCCCTGGCGGTGGAGGGGCTTCCATGAACATACTCAAGTTTCTTATTGACTTCCAGTATACTAGTTAGTTGAGTGGAGCCCACCTGCTTGTTTTGAGTACTGAGCACCCAGGCATTTTAGTGCTGACTCATCATTAATCACTTGTACTGTGTACTGAAATAGTACAGTATATGAGGAAATTAATAATCTTCTGTGAAGCCTAACACCTCAGTAGGTACCAGCTTCCATGTGTTACACACCTCCAGGCATTCCAACTTTCCCTTCCTTCCCCTGGGTCCGCTGCCATTTGTTGTGCTCCATGTTGAGCTTTGGAAGTGGCCTGGCATTACTTGCTGACCTAATTTGTCTATGCTTATTTAACGCCCACTAAGACACATGCCAGTATTTTAGGATTAAGATTTATGTGTTCGATTTTAGTGTAAACCATCAGATCCTAGTCTGCATCTACCTTTGTGACTTTGCATACCATATGCCTTGCTGTTAAACCCTCTGAAATTGTCCTTCTGGATTTACCCCTTGGTTGCAGCAAGTCATATTCTGTTGTTGGACTCTGTTCATATTGCATATTTACTGCGGCGCTACGCCTGTTGTTGCACGCGGAATTAAGGATTCATAAATCCACCTTCGCTGGAAAGCCTACCACCATGGCCACTCTTGACCACCCCAAGATGTAGTCACGACGAAAGCTTGACATAACCATTTAAATGCCGGTGTCAGTGATTAACATCTAAACCATGGGTGGGCAATTAATTCTCCTAAGGGGCCACATGAGAGACCGTGACAGATGTAGAAGGCCGAACCAATACGCTGACCCTAATTCTGATCAATATTAACATATTATTATTGTTTTATATTATTGCTTAATATTGAGCAGAATTAAGTATGCTGTCCCTCTGCTACTGCTAATACATGTTACGATAGGGCTTATTGAAAAATATATAAATTACTGATTATTACAAAGTTTACAAAAGCAGTAAATAATACTTCTATTATGCAATCTTAAGTATATATAATAAATATAGATGTACTTTAATAACCAGCTCCTATCACACAATATAATGCCCCCCATAGCCTCACTGCACAGAATTTTGCCCCCTTATCTATCCCCATATAGCATGATGCCCCAATAGCCCCCTAAACCATGCGATTTGAGAAACAGATTTTGCTGTGATGAGAAGTTGCTGTCCTTTTCCTAAAATTGCTCTTGCACAGGACCCTTTTATAATATATTTATGTGCATAGTTATATACTGTATACTGAACAAAAATATAAACCCAACACTTTTGTTTTTCCTTCCATTTTTCATGAGCCGAACTCAAAGACTTTTCCTATGTCACAAAAGGCTTTTTTATCTCAAATATTGTTCACAAATTTGTCTAAATCTGTGTTAGTGAGCAATTTTCCTTTGTAGAGATAATCCATCCGCCTCATGGGTGTGGTATATTAAGATGCTGATTAGACAGCATGATTATTGCATAGGTGTGTCTGTGGATGGCCACAATAAGAGACGACTCTAAAATGTGCAGTTTTGTCATATAGTACAATGCCACAAATGTCACAAGTTTTGATGGAGCGTGCAGTTGTCATGCTGACTGCAGGAATGTCCACCAGAGCTGTTGCCCGTGAATTGAATGTTCATTTCTCTACCATAAGCTGTCTACAAAGGTGTTTCATAGAATTTGGCAGTACATGCAACTGGCCTCAGAACCACAGACCACGTGTAACCACACCAGATCAGGACCTCCACATCCAGCATTCTCCCCACCAAGATTGTCTGAGACCAGCCACCTGGACAGCTGCTGCAACAATCAGTGTGCATAACCAAAGAATTCCTGCACAAACGGTCAGAAACCATCCCAGGGAAGCTCATCTGCAGGCTCGTCATCCTCATCAGGGTCTCCACCTGACTGCAGTTCATCGTTGTAAGTGACTTGAGTGGGCTAATGATCATATTTGATAGCATCTGGCACATTGGAGATGTGTTCTCTTCAAGGATGAATCCCGGTTTTCACTGTACACGGCAAATGGTAGATTGGCAAATGGTGGTCACACCAGTTATTAACTGGTTTTCTGACTCCCGCCCCACCAGACCCTCCCAATACTCATTTTACAGTGGCCTTTTATTGTGGCCAACCTAAGGCACACCTGTACAATAATCATGCTGTGTAATCAGCATTTTGATATGCCACACCTGTGAGGTGGATGGATCTCCGCAAAGGAGAAGTGATCACTAAAGTTTGCTTTACACGCTGCAACATCGCTAACGATATATCGTCGGGGTCACGGTGTTTGTGACGCACATCCGGCGTCGTTAGCAACATTGCAGCGTGTGACAGCTAGGAGCGATGATCAACGATCGAAAAAAGGGCAAAAATCGTTGATTGTTGACACGTCACTCCTTTTCATAATATTGGTGATTGTGCAAGCCGCCGGCTGTTCGTCGTTCCTGCGGAATCACACATTGCTATGTGTGACACCGCAGGAATGACGAACATCTCTTTACCTGCATAACCTAAACAACCTTCCTATGACTGGAAATGGGTCCACAAGAATATAAAACCTAAAATATGTAGCCCCAAGATACCAATGAATTAAGTAAAGGTGGGGATACAAAGAGAAAGGACCACGAATAATCAAAGTGAAATACAGACTTTATTAAATATACGGTGATACACAGTAGTTGATGCACAGTAGTTGCAGGCTAGATGGAAAAAGCCTGCCAGAAACAACCCACAGCAATACCAGGACAGACCACCAGATGGCAAAACCTGATGACAGGCAGCAATAATACTAAGGATTATGCAGAGTGTATAATAGCCCGTAGAAAGTCAAATAGGGACAGTGTAAAGTTACCAGTTTATGAAGGAGATCTGTAGAATCTCATAAAAGTCCCAATAGCAAAAGGGGCATAAATGGTTAACAAATATTACCTTGCGTCATGTCAGAGCAGGAATGGTGGATGTGTCCAGGCGTGGGGGCGGGGCCTCAAATATCTCTTTACCTGCGTCCACCGACAATGAGGAAGGAAGGAGGTGGGCGGCATGTTAGGCCCGCTCATCTCCCCTCCTCTTTTATTGGACGGCTGCCATGTGACATCGCTGTGACGCCGTACAAACCGCCCCCTTAGAAAGGAGGCGGTTTGCTGGCCATAGCGACGTAGCAGGGAAGGTAAGTCCGTGTGACGTGTGTTAACAATGTTGTGCGCCACGGGCAGTGATTTGCCCGTGACACACAACCGACGGGGGCGGCTACGCTCGCTAGCGATATTGGTAACAATATTGCAGCGTGTAAAGTGGACTTAACACAGATTTAGACAAATTTTTGAACAATATTTGAGAGTAAAAGGCCTTTTATGTATATAGAACAAGTCTTAGTTATTTGGAAAGTGGGAACAAAGTCAAAACTGTTGTGTTTATATTTTTGTTCGGTGTAGTTACATATTCCTTCAGGATCTATATTCTATGTCGTTTCCTTCCAGAGTAGATAACATTAATGTTACGCGAGTGGATTACAATGGCTTTGCACAGTAGATACCGCAAATGTAAAAGAAAAATATTAGTATGTTTATCAAGTGATAAGTATGCATTGTGGTGTTCACTGCCTATGTGATCACCGCTACGAGGACCACCTACCAATGGATATCTCTGAACGTGTAGGTTTTACTGGTTTTGTAACAACTGAATGTTCTTCGCATACAATGAGGCGGAATCAGAAGCCGGAGACCTTAGTTTTAAAAACCTATTACCGCCGTCACTTTTAAAATTTTAGGTGGGATTTATTTTATAAGGAGGTAAAATTGCTCTTATTAAAAAGCCGCCATTGCTCGATGGACGCAGCAGTTTAATATTTTCTGTGCCACACAAGGCAGATTTTACTTATGTGGAAATGGTTTCCAATCTCTACATTATTCCCTTGTCAGCTCTTCTAGCAGTCTTTTGTTCATAAAGATGTTACTTTGGAAATGCTTTGTGATGCTCCTATCTTTTCATTATTGCTGGTCAACCATGCTGTTTTTTCATTGCCTAAGGGCATGTCTCTTCAATTTATTCTTATTTAATCATTTTCTATTTTATTTTGATAAAGGAGCTTTATTTTCTTTGTCAGATCACTTAATTAGGCTCTCTGCAATATGCTTATCCCAGCAGTTACTTTTCAGTGTTTCATCACAAACAAATCCATTAAAAACACTTTAGGTCCGTGACTCATATGAGCTGTAAATCCTCAGCACACTGTCCTGAGTGAATTACAGTAGAGGAGAGATATTTCATATCACACAATAACTGCACAGTACGTGACCCTCTGTCATAATCAAGTCATGTTTGAATTGTGTTGCCTTTCTTATAAAGCATCCCAGTATTTCTAGACATCTTCCATCTATGCCTAGTGTTTATAGATGAGCTGTAGTTTGCATAATAATAAGCAATTTCTACCGAGGGTATTAATTACATAACTTATTTGCATACTAAATAAATATTCTCCCATAAACTAACCACTTTAATGGCAATATGTTCAAAACTGCTATAATACAGCCCAATGGATACATTTAAGTGTTATAGTTTGGGTTCCTCAAATTTACAAATTTTCACCATCTGTCATTGTGGCTGGGAAAGATTGAAAGATGGTCTCATCCATGATGTCTTTTATAAAATTCAGAAAATATTATTTAAAAAAAGGCCCTACTTTCTGATTATGGTAAATCCAAACCTGATTGGTCAAAAAGCACCACATGATTGTGGGTGGGACTCCTTTAAGCCACACCTTTTTAAAGGAATGTTTATTACATGCACAGATGAGGCAGGTGTGCTTTCCTTAAAAGGGTTTTGCCACGAACAAAGTAAATTTTAATGCAAAGATCTTGGAATAATAGTACGTACCAAAATTTGATGTGTTAAAAAAAATCTTCCTGTGAGGAGATAATCTTATATATGGGTCCCTGCTATGTATTATGTAATGGCAGTGTCTGACCATAAAGGGACATGGTCTGATCATATCACATTTCCTGGGCCAAGGATGAAAAAAAAGAGTGTACAGACAGGGCAGCAGGGGATAACAGCTGCTGCTTTCTGTGAGGTAAATGATCAAAAAAAGGGCATGGAAATGTTTTACCTCACAGAAAGAATCAGCTGTGATCCCACACTGTGTTATATAATCTTTTGCTTTCTTCCCTGGCCAGTAGCTGTGGTATGATCAGATCATGTTCCTGTATGGTCAGACACGGCCATTACATAGTACATAGCAGGGGCACATATATAAGATTATCTCAGCACAGGAACATTTATTAACACATTCAATTGGGGAACTTTTTTTATTTCAAGATCTTTTGATTAAAACAAACTTTGTTCATGGAACAACCCCTATAAAAAATATATGTCAAAATGACTGTATAAATATGATGTTACAATTATTGTTTTATCAGTCCAGTTAGTTGCTTAGAGGGCTCATAAGCCTAAGTAAACTCAATCTTCACTTACCCAGTCTGAGTAACACCTTTAACTTGTACTAAGTAGCAACAAAGAGGCGGGACATATAGGAGCTGTCAAGCTGTCTAGGTGGGCACGGTTTGAGTTAAAACTTTCAAATAACATTTTACAGCCACTGTAAGGCCCGTTTCACACGTCAGTGAAAAACAGTGACGTTTTTCACTGGCGTGTAAAACACGCACATGTCCCTGCGTGTGCCGTGATTCACGGCACACGTGAGTTGTCTAAGTGCAATCCGGGCTCCGTTCTCCGTGGCCCGTGATTGCACTTAGAAAACAACTCACCTGTACGCGCTCCCGCTGTCCATGGTGCTGATCGCTCCCACGGTGCAGCATCCGGCCGGCGGTGACCCCCGCAGCAGCTGCTTTCGGGTCGGCTGTGTCGTGCATAATGAATATGCGCGACAATAATGAGCCGGCTCAGAAGCAGCAGGGAGAACGGGCTGCAGAGGACATCGCTGGACGCCGGGTGAGTAAAAATGATTTTTATTTTAAATGCACATTTTTTTCTGGCACGTGTTTCACGGACCACACCACTGCGTGGTCCGTGGAACATCAGTGATGCCAGAAAAAAATGGACATGTCTCCGTGCAGCAATCACGGACACGCGGGTACGCCGCACGGAGACACGTGCAGTGAAAAATCACTGACGTGTGAGCAGACCCATTCATTATAATGGGTCTGCGTATGTCAGTGATCCTGGTACGTTTTAAAAAAAGCACAAACGTCCCAGAATTACTGACGTGTGAAAGGGGCCTAATATGGAGTAATGATTTTTCCGGCGCTTCTACTCAGGTGAACCAATTGAAGCTTTTCAATGTGGGGAAAGCCATTCATATAAAGGGAATGTGTCATCAGAAAGTGACCTATTGTTTAAGTCAGGTTTTTATATTAAATGCATTTTTTTAAGCTTCTGTTTTTATTAAGATTTTGACAAGTTTGATTTTTCTTCTTGCTACGTCCTTTATCAATCAGATTACTTGATTTTATATTTTGATAGAGCATTTCTGAACACGGCAATACCAAATGTGTGTATTTTTGGAGCAAAATTGTGTCTTTTTCTCAGTTTTTTAAAACCTTTTTTTATATTTGTTATTCATCTTATTAGACCCCTTAGGGGACTTTATGACTGTATTATCTGATCACTTCTGCAGAAGAATCGCTCTGAACAGCAGAAATGCTACTCTCCTGTAAATATGCTGGCGCTCGGCCTGCATTCACAGGAAGTGAGTCATGACAGCAACAGCTGACCCCATGCTGCTATGACAATCTATTGGTGCCCTGTGATCCTGCCTATCACGGGTGAGAATGGTGCAATCCCAGCCTGCATGATCTAACCAGTTAACAGGTTAGGATGGATTTCTTATCCACCTGTGCCTGTTAGCGATCAGCAGACATGTGTGGGGAATAATGTCGGTTCGTCGGGCGAACTCGCATTAAAAAGCCCGATATGACGTAGGACGTACAGGTGCGTCCCAGGTTGTAAAGGGGTTGAGCAGATAGGAGATAAATATTTATTTTTTTCTGAATAGTTTCCCAATTAGTAAGAAATAGTTTTCATGCAGTGTAGGAAAGACTTGCAAACCTGGTAGTTATGAATCAGCGTTCTCTCATGAGACCAGCCACAATCCTGGCCCAATAATGTTTTTTTTACATTTTTTTCTTTTTCACTATATTAATAGAAAATAAACTGTTTTTGCAATTTTCACCCTAGCCACTAGACCTAATAAGTTCATACTTCCTGTTCAGTTTAGCTGCCACTTGGGCAGCAATAGATGGGCTGTGTCTGACTGACGTATATAGAAATTTTCTAGGCTAGGCATACTCTGATATTGGCATAAGGTTTTATATGAAGGGAGGGGGACACGGTGTCCTGTGACCATGACCTACAGTGTTACTGACTGCTGAAAAGTGATTTCCACAGAACAGAAAGAATGAGTCCAGTATTAGTGTCGCGGGCGGAGGAGGGGACGCTGAGCTCTCCCACTGCTCGGGTCCGGCTGCCACGGCTGCTGCGGTCGCTGCTGCTGCTCGGTGGTGGCTCGAGCGGTGGGCCGGATCCCGGGGACTCGAGCAGCGCTCCTCACCCGTGAGTAAAAAGGGGGGTGATTGGTTGTGGGGGTTTTGATTATGGATATTGTCCGTGACGCCACCCACGGTTGTGGTGATCTTGGTGACACCACCGCTGCTCTAGACGGGGATCCCGGGAGCGGTGACTGGGAGCAGCTTTGATGTTAGTTCTCCCCTCCGTGGGTAGGGCGTTTGGTTGTCCCGGGGCCTGGTGATGGGGTAGGGATGGATGGCAGGCAGGTTATGGGGCCTGGGGAGGTGCAGGGTCGCGGGGGCAGCGTTGTGCCGCACGGCACGGTGGTACTCACTCAGCCCAATGATGAAGACACAGTTCTCGGTAAAACACACGGCTGGATGGACGGGTCCCACAGACGGCTGCGGTGTTGTTGCTCCCAGCAGGTTGGTGGCAACTGCCTTTCCCTGCACCTAAGATGTCTGTACGGTTCCAATGGGTTCCCACCGGTAACCCGCTCCCCGGCTTGGATATTGGCTGGAGGAGCCCCTTTTGCCCGCAAGCGCTGGCCCTGAGAAACGGTTGCCTTGGCGGTGGCGGTGTCTCTCTCACTCGGTTGGACTGTTTCTTTCTGTTGGGACTTGACTGTTTAGAAACCCAGGAGGTCCCCTTCACTAACGGATTCGGCAAATTCACAGCGACTCCTAGCCTTGCCGGGGTCCGAAAAGCCCCTGCCAGATGGTGCTGGCTTCTCTTTATGTACCGGTCCGGTACCGCCGGGCCACCGCCCGTCCACGGTCCTTACGGTAGACTCCAATCAGCCACTCCTGCAGACGGTCACCACCGTCTGCCAACCTTGCTGCTCTGTCCGGGCCACACACCCGGACCAACTTCAGGCTGCTTAGCTGTCACTTTTACTTCCAAACTCAATCTGCCTGGTTTTCCCGCCTCCAGGACTGTGAACTCCTCGGTGGGCGGGACCCACTGCCTGGCCCACCCCCTGGTGTGATCATCAGCCCCTGGAGGAAGGCAACAAGGGTTTTGTGTTCTGGCTTTGGTTTGCCTACTGGGAGTGTGGGGTGTGTGGGTGTTGTGCTCTGTGGCCCCTGGCTTGTCCAGGGCATCACATTCCCCCTTAGTTAAATGCAGACCGTCCGCGGGCTGCCCGTCCATCACCGGTTTTATTTTCACCAACTGAAAAATATAGAAAAAAAAACGGTAACAGACATACAATTATAATAACATCTTCCCACATCGGGAGGTACTCTTACTTAAACGTTACTAACGGTTGCAAACGGTTACGGCTTCCGCTCTCTCCCACCCAAGCAACCTGGCCCTGATGCTGCCCCTAAGCAAACAGGCAGCACCCCTTGACCCCAGTCCTGCACAAGTTGCCCGAGCGGGTTCTGTCCTTTTCAGGGGACCCACGTCCATGGGGAACCCCTGAAACCCCCAGAGGATTGCCACCGGTTCCGGTGGTGGCTGGGCCCCAGCCTACTCCACTGCGGGCCCTTCCTCCAATCTGCCTCTCCGGAGGCGGTAACGGTGGGAGCTGTAACAAACATTTTTATTTACATGCCACTAGTTTGTGGTTGCCCTGAAAGTTCTCGGGCCTGTTCATAAGTAGTTTCTTATGTAAAGTGGTGAAGGGGGTCCCAACGGGGACCAGCTGCCGGCTACGACCGGTTCCAAATCAGAGTTGACAATCAGGTAACTTTCTTCTGTTTCTTTCACTTATCATTTTCACAAAAACTTTTAAACTTTAAAACACACATATGGTCCCAACGGGGATGGTGACAACGGCATTCCGCTGCCCTTATGGTGCACCTTCGTCCTCCCCACTCGGCTCTGGGAGGAAGAACACGGGCACCAGCCCCTCCAGCGCATAGCAGGCGTGGCGAGGAAGGGCCGCCCGATACCCGTTATTTCCACTCTGGGGGATGTAAGTGGCCTCCATGTCATGCAGGGCGACGACTCCTTCATCTTCTTCCGAAACGGGCTCGGTGTCAGGCCCGGAATCACTATCGTCCGTGCCTGCGCCAGGCGGGTTGCCGCCAGCTGCTGCAGCTTCCAGGCTCGCCACTCTCTCGGCCACTGTTACGAAGGGGTGTACGCCCGATGGGCCAGACGTAGCGCGGTGCACGGGCAAGGAGGATGGAGGAGGCATGAGGGCCAGGGGCAGACCGGGTCCCTCAGCCGCAACGGCCGATCCCTCGGGGACACAGGGGCGTGGGTCACTCACCAGCTCCTCCATCATGGCCTCCATTCCATACACCCGTGCAACTGCAGCTACCTCCTCCACCTCCGCGGTCCACTGCTCCATCAGCCTACAGATCTGGCTCCGGTAGTGTTGGCAGATCCCTGCCGTTCGGGCCCTCAGCCATGCCGCTGTCCCGGGCACCGGCTCGGTAGCCTCCGCATAGCTAGGTGGAGCGGACATTCTTTGCAAGGGTCAGCGGATCGTGGGGTTCCGGCGTCCCTATCTGTACAGCCGCGAGCTACATGCGGCCAGACGCCATTTCGTCCCCCTTAGCCTCTTTCCGGCTTCTCCTCTATCGGGGCGGGGTTTAGGCCTTCGCGCCTCCACTACTCGAGGAGACGCTCGAGCGGGAACTCTTCGCACTCAAGATGGCGGCTTTTCAAAATTTCCGGCTGGACACCTCCGGCGGTCACACAAGGCGCACTTCCACCAATCGGTAGAACGGTAGGATCCTGTTCGTGACGCCACGTTGTCGCGGGCGAAGGAAGGGACGCTGCGCTCTCCCACTGCTCGGGTCCGGCTGCTGCGGCCGCTGCTGCTGCTCGGTGGTGGCTCGAGCGGTGGGCCAGATCCCGGGGACTCGAGCGGCGCTCTTCGCCAGTGAGTGAAAAGGGGGGTGATTGGTTGTGGGGGTTTTGATTATGGATATTGTCCGTGACGCCACCCACGGTTGTGGTGATCTTGGTGACACCACCGCTGCTCTAGATGGGGATCCCGGGAGCGGTGACTGGGAGCAGCTTTGTTGTTAGTTCTCCCCTCCGTGGGTAGGGGGTTTGGTTGTCCCGGGGCCTGGTGATGGGGTAGGGATGGATGGCAGGCAGGTTACGGGGCCTGGGGAGGTACAGGGTCGCGGGGGCAGCGCTGTGCCGCACGGCACGGTGGTACTCACTCAGCCCAATGATGAAGACACAGTTCTCGGTAAAACACACGGCTAGATGGACGGGTCCCACAGACGGCTGCGGTGTTGTTGCTCTCAGCAGGTTGGTGGCAACTGCCTTTCCCTGCACCTAAGATGTCTGTACGATTCCAATGGGTTCCCACCGGTAACCCGCTCCCCGGCTTGGATATTGGCCGGAGGAGCCCCTTTTGCCCGCAGGCGCTGGCCCTGAAAAACGGTTGCCTTGGCGGTGGCGGTGTCTCTCTCACTCGGTTGGACTGTTGCCTTCTGTCGGGACTTGACTGTTTGGAAACCCAGGAGGTCCCCTTCACTAACGGATTCGGCAAATTCACGGCGACTCCTAGCCTTGCCGGGGTCCGAAAAGCCCCTGCCAGATGGTGCTGGCTTTTCTTTGTGTACCGGTCCGGTACCGCCGGGCCACCGCCCGTCCACGGTCCTTACGGTAGACTCCAATCAGCCACTCCTGCAGACGGTCACCACCGTCTGCCAACCTTGCTGCTCTGTCCGGGCCACACACCCGGACCAACTTCAGGCTGCTTAGCTGTCACTTTCACTTCCAAACTCAATCTGCCTGGTTTTCCCGCCTCCAGGACTGTGAACTCCTTGGTGGGCGGGACCAACCGCCTGGCCCACCCCCTGGTGTGATCATCAGCCCCTGGAGGAAGGCAACAAGGGTTTTGTGTTCTGGCTTTGGTGTGCCTGCTGGGAGTGTGGGGTGTGTGGGTGTTGTGCTCTGTGGCCCCTGGCTTGTCCAGGGCACCACATTAGTATTGGTGGATAGTATGAAAACAGCAATATTTCCAAATTTTTTTATAATAAAAATAGTGATATGCAGCATTGAGAATAGCTCATTTTCTGATAAAACATTTCCTTTAAATTGCTACCATATAAAACTACATTTATCTTACTGGTACCTTGATATAAATGTGTAGTCAGGTATGTCTACCCCTGACAATAATAGCTTAAAGTGATTAGTTGTGTGAATAGTGGACACTTTTCATTTTGTATTTTGCCCCACATAAAATAAAAACAGCTTGTACTTTCCTCTGCTGCTGGCACTGTTCAGCGACATTGATGCAGTGTCTGCCAGGGTTCATATACTTTATATCCCATGAGCTGTGTGGCCAATGAAAGGCCTCTAATGGGCATCTTCCTTCATATGAAGCTAACATCTTGAAGAAATGTCAGCTTCTGCTGCTCTCCAACTTCCCCTGGATGTCATATACATCTGATGGAAGTGAGAGTGATGCTTCTCATTAATAGCTGCTGATTGGCTACTGGACCCACGTGACATAACAATGTCACACAATCCCCAGGAGAACTGACTTCATTTGATCTATGCAAGCACTGGAGGTTAGTATAGGCTATTTTTATTTTATGTGGGTGTATGTAGTAATTTAGAAAGGCATGTCCAAATAGTGGATAACCCCTTTACCACTGGGGGTTAGAGAACACGAACTTGTGGCAATACGCTGATTGCCATGCTACTTTCTATTAAAAAAATGCTTAACATTCTTAACATTCCTTATAATATTGTATGTACCATAATCCTTATATGTGAAGATGCATAGTAATAAATTTACCAGAATTTTCAATTTTCTACTGCCCTTATCTACCACCCTCTAAATTCACTATTGGATTCCTTATTTTATATTATTAGGAGTAGTTATATGTTTTGGTATATACTGGGATAATTAGTTTATTAACATTAACAAAAGTCTTTCCATGTTTAGTCTTGTCCTTGGTTCTTATGAACACTTACTTGTTGTTACTCACATAGATACAGATAGACAGCAAGTCCAACTCACTTCCAGGTCTCTCTTCCAATAAACAACATAGACATAGGAGCGTAGAAACCAGTAACATACATCAGTAGAGCCTCAAGGCTAGGAACTAGTACTTGATTATTTGTGTTGAAGCAATCTATCTAACATGAAAGCTTTTTCACCTGGTTAGTATTCTGTAGTCCCTGTAGCTATGATCTAGCAATACACAAGGCTCCTTATGTGGTAAGAGTTTGAGCTTGGTTTACTTGAACTTCAATTGATTTCTGATTGTGCTATTGTTACACAGCCCTACGTTCACACAACACATTATTAACTTACAAAATGATTGTTCTCCAAAATATTTTCACCTTGCAGCATCAATATATGGTCAAGACATTGCTATGTGTCAAGACAATGTACTGTAGTTATTACTTTTTTGACAAAAAAATATAATACAAATATAGTATACTGTCAAATTTCTTTAACACCCTTCTTTCACCATAACACTTGAGGTCTGTCACAGGTCTGCCATATTTTATATCACTGACAGTATAGCATCTATGTTACACAGCTACTAGCTATTGTTACGCTCACCGAGGGGAGGCAAGCGTCCGGGGGTGGACCCACTGGACCATGCACCGGACTCCCTTGAGGAAGCAACCAGCAGCAAACCCCTATACAGGGACTGTGTGGTGCCTCCTAAGTGCACGGTAGCCAGGAACCAGAAGCAATAGTCTCTTTAAGGCCAGGTATAGTCTCTTAGACGTCCACAGCAGGTATGGCCCAGGTATGACACAGGTGTGACGTCCACAGCATCTATGGCACAGGTATGGTGTTACAGCAGGTATGGCACAGGTATAATGTCCACAGCAGGTATGGCACTAGGACGAGACAAAGGTTAGGATAGGGTAGCAGGTGCAAAGATACACTAGAATAGTACACAAGAGCCTGGATACTAGCAATGCACTATAAGCAGCATTGCTCGGGCGCCTTCTGTCAGGGAAGGCGAACTTAAATACCCTTTAGGTAACAGGTGACCTCTGAGGTCACTTCCAGGTAATGGGACGCTACCACTTTAAGAAAGGGGGCGTGGCCTCGAGCGCAGCCTACAATCACTTACTGCAGATCTGCGTGTGGCCTGGAGGCAGGAAAAAGCTGCAGCAGAGCGCCCGACCCGGGAGTGAGAGGAAACCACAGCAGGACTTCAATCAGGAACAGAGCTTGCAGAGCCATTGGACAGGTAAGAGGAAGTGTACCGCCCCGCGCTCGGCTGCAGCCGAGCCACTCGGATCCGAGCTCATTGCTCGAGCGCCTCCGGACCCGGGGTCACTTCGCTCTGAAAGGATGCTGGCACTACGAAGGGGGGTGTACGGCCGGAGCTGTGTTTGAGTTCGTGACGCCACCCACGGGATATGGTGAAGGTGTAGACACCACCGCTGCAGTTACGGGGCACCCGGGGGAGATGGTTATGTAGCAAGATGTTAACGCCTCCGTGGGAAGGGATGATGGCCCTGGGACCCATTGGGGGGGAGCTGGGCGGTGCAGGGCGATGCGCGGCCGGATGGCACTGTTGTACTCACTGTTATTGACACACACAAGTCTCTGGTAAACAAAGTTGATGGTGGTCGGTGCCCGCAGCCGGCTGCGTCTGGTCCCCCACCCGGTTCGGTAGTCTTTGCCTTTCTCCTGCACCGTGTAGTGTGTATGTAGACTGCCTTCGCTTCAGCGACGGGAGTCCGCTCCCCGGCGGTATGTGTGTCGGGAAAGCCCGTTTTCCCGCAGACGCTGGCCCGTGGGATCTTTCTGCCTGTCCGATGGCTTTCTATCCCCCTCGGTGGGCTGTTGTCTTCAGTCGGGACTTGGTGGGAAAGGACCTATAGTCCAGACCTCAATTAGTAAATTAACTCAGTCCAGTGGCTTCTGGACCTCGTTTTAGGGTCTGAGTACCCCCCTGTGTGCTCCGGTTTCCAGTCGGTTCCCCAGGTCGGTACCGGCGGGCCACTACCCTGTCCCGGTCCACCACGGTTCCACCTGGCCGATTTCCCGGCTCCTGCAGGCTAGGCCACCGTATGTCTCCTAGCCGAGGTACCAAGGCTACGACCCTGGCACCTGTCAGTTACCGCGGCAGACCTGTCACCACAGGCCTGCTGCACTTGAACTCTCCAACTCCTCACAACTCTCTGACTACAACTGAACTGCTGTTTCCTGCCTCAGGCCCTCTGAACTCCTCGGTGGGCGTGCCAACCGCCTGGCTCAGCCCCCCTGGTGTGTCCATCAAGCACTGAGGAGGGTGACTAGGGTTTATGTGTTTGGCTGGTGTTACCTGTGTGGGACTGGTGTTGTGCGGGGCGCTATTTGTGACTACCTGGCTAGTCCAGGGCATCACAGAAGGATGCCACTGCCAGAGGCTGGGAGCAGGAGTGCGCGTGGGGGCCATGCTGGGGCTGGGCAGGTGAGAGGAAGAGCGTCCTCCTCATAAAGTCCAGAACCCAACATCTAGCTATCTAAGTTCTGTGACTAAAGTAGACCAAAGGGGAGTTCACGTATTTATTTATTTTTCCTGCTATTTACTGTGGGGTAAAAAATACTCCGTTAACGTTCCGCTATAAATATGGCAATATAAATCAACTATAGGTTTTTATCGTTTCAGTTCTAAATAGAAAAAAACTTGTTTAGTGTGTGTGCCCATTGTCTTTTCTTTACGTGTGCCCATTGTCTTTTCCCTGCATGTGCCCATTGTCTTTTCCCTGCTTTGAATTCGCCTGACAAAGCACCACAAAAGCACTGGAAAAAATGAACATCATGCACAGTAATGTCAAAACGACATCGCTGTGCGCACGTTCCATTTTATGCCACTTCCTTTAACAGCTTCAGGGGTTGAACGCTTTAAAATGGTTAAAAGAAGTAACATGTTCATTCTATAAACTCCTTTGTTTTGATGCAGCCCTCTTTATATACCTCAAAGTACAGATTATAGATGCTGAAAAATGATTGAAAAGATGAAAAGGTGAAGAGATTTCAAGAAAATGAGTTCCGGCATTTGATTGAAGAGTTTCCCACCTTGGAAAGCTCTGCAGTTCTGCTGATGTCTTAAACATGCCATGTGCATGAAGCCTTATAGAAAAAAAATGGCATTTTTACCACATTCCGAAAGTCATATTGTTTTTTTCTTGGTACTCATTGGTATTCTTTTTCTGATATGCCACTGTTAATATGCAGCGCTTCAGGAGAAATCCCAAACAGCTGTGGAAAAAACTGTAAAATTGTCATTTAGAGATTTATTAGATAAATTATATTACTGTTCCAACATCTTTAACCCTAAAATTAAGTGTGTAACAAACAGTGTTAAAAAAGCAAACGGCTATCTCTCCCGATTCCCCCTACTTTATGAGATTGCTGGTGCCAGAATCATTTTGCAGCACCTTATCTTCCTGTCAAACAAAATGATCAGGTGATTAAAATCAAAGTTCTTGATCCTCATGTCCCCCAATATAATCTGTTGGGGAACAGTCGGGACATCCACATACACATTAGATGACCATCCAATTCCATAGAAACTGTCGGGTTTAGATGACTTTTTTCTAATGTGTTTGGGAGCATTTATTGCAGCTGTTGGGTGCATATACTTAGGGGTACTTCTCACATAGCGAGATCGCTGCTGAGTCATTTTTGTGACGCACCAGTGACCTCATCAGCGATATCGCTGTGTGTGACACTAAGCAGCGACCTGGCCCCTGCTGTGAAATTGCTGATCGTTACACACTGCTCTGGTTCATTTTTTGCTCGTTGCTCTCCCGCTGTGAAGCACACATCGCTGTGTTTGACAGCGAGACAGCAACATTCTGAATGTGCAGGGCAGAGGTTCCCAACTCCAGTTCTCAAGGCACACCAACAGTGCATGTTTTCAGGATTTCTTTAGCATTGCATGGGTGTTGGATTCAGCACCTTTGCAGGTGATTAAATTATCACCTGTGCAATACTAAGGAAATCCTGAAAACATGCACTGTTGGTGTGCCTTGAGGACTGGAGTTGGGAACCACTGGTGCAGGGAGTAGGGAGCCGGCTTCTGACAGCTGCGAACGCTGGTAACCAAGGTACACATTGGGTAACCAAGCAAAGCGCTTTGTATTTACCTTGGTTACTAGCGTACGCCGCTTTCAGGCTGCCAGTGCTGGCTCCCTGCACACGTAGCCAGAGTACACATCGGGTAACTAAGCGAAGCGCTTTGCTTAGTAACCCGATGCGTACTCTGGCTACGAGTGCAGGAAGCCAGCGCTAAGCGGTGTGCGCTAATAACAAGGGTAAATATCGGGTAACCAAGCAAAGCATTTTGCTTAGTTACCTGATATTTACCTAGGTTACCAAGCGCAGCATCTTTTCCATGAGTCGCTGGTGGCTGATCACTGGTCGCTGGTGAGATCTGCCTGATTGACAGCTCACCAACGACCATATAGCGACGCACCAGCGATCCTGACCAGGTCACATTGTGGTTGGAATCGCTGGTACGTCGTTTAGTGAGACGGTACCCTTAAGAGTATATGCACAATCAGGCATCTGTCTTTCATAGGGACTAGAGATTAGAAAATCTTGCAAAATTTGTTTCAAACAGAGTTTCTTTGCAGATTTAATTCAGATTAATTTTATTAAAGGCACTCTGTCAGGACATCTTTGCTATACTATATAAGCTGAAGCCAGCATGATGTAAAGGTGGTGTCACACATAGCAACGCAGCAGCGATCACGTCCAGCGATCTGACCTTAACAGGATCGCTGCTGCGTCATTACATGGTCGCTGGTGAGCTGTCAAACAGGCAGATCTCACCAGCGACCAGTGACCAGCATCCAGCCAGCAGCGACGCGTGGAAGCGTAACTAAGGTAAATATCGGGTAACCAAGGAAAGTACTTCTCTTGCTTACCCGATATTTACCTTAGTTACTAGCGTCCGCCGCTCTCACGCTGCCAGTGCCGACTCCCTGTTCCCTGCACTCCTAGCCAGAGTACACATCGGGTTAATTACCCGATGTGTACTCCAGCTACGTGTGCAGGGATCAGGGAGCCGGCACTGGCAGCGTGAGAGCACACCGCTTAGCGCTGGCTCCCTGTGTGGCGCCCTGGACTAGCCAGGTCGTCACAGGTACTGCAACAACACACCCCACACCTCGAGATAGGCACATCAGTCACACACAAATCCTTGCTGCCTCCCTCCAGGGGCTGATGTCCACACCAGGTGGGGTGGAGCCAGGCGGTTGGCCCCACCCACTGAAGAGTTCACAGTCCTGGAGGCGGGAAAAGGAAGTCAGTGTTCAGTTAGGGAGCGTGAAGTGGCAAGTGAGGAGCAAACTGACCGTGTCCGGGTACGTGGCCCGGGCACATACAGCAAGGTTGGCAGACGGTGGTGGCCATCTGCAGGAGAGGCCGATCGACGCGGAACCGTAGGACCGGGGTTGGGCAGTGGCCTGCCGGTACCAAATCGGGGAGCGAAGAGAAGCCAGCAAAAACCAGCAGGGCCTACGGACCCCGACCAGGCTTGGAGTCGCCGTTAAACCGGTCAAATCCGTTAGCGACGGGAACCTCCGGGGTTTTCTAGCAGCAAAGACCCGATAGAAGGCAACTGTCCAAACCGAGAAGGGAAATACAGCTACCGCCAAGGCTAAAATTCCCAGGGCCAGAGCCTGCAGGCAAAAGGGGCTCTTCCAGCCCATATCTACGCTGGGGAGTGGGTTACCGGTGGAAAGCCATCGGGACTGAAGATACACAACAGGTGCAGGGAAAGGCAGCCACCACCACCCGTCCGGGAGTAACCACCGCAGCCGGCTGCGGGACCCGTCCATCCAGCCGTTTGTTTTACCGGAGACTCCGTATACGTTATTGGCTGAGTGAGTACCTCCGTGCCGTCCGGCATCGTGCTGCCCCCGCGACCCTACACCTCACCTTCCCTGCCTCCCCGTCTCATCATCGGGCCCCGGGACCACCGACCCCTACCCACGGAGGGGGAAAACAACATCCCAGCTGCTCCCTACTATCGCTCCCGGGATCCCCGTCACCAGCAGCGGTGGTGTCCCAACCTCACCACAAACCATGGGTGGCGTCACAGACGAACTTCCCAAACCCAAACTCCATCCCCCTTTCACTCACGGGCGAGGAGCGCTGCTCGAGTCCCCGGATCCGGCCCACCGCTCGAGCCACCGAGCAGCCATCGCAGCAGCGCCGGACCCGAGCGTTAGCGAGAGCGCAGCGGCAGCGGCCTCCTCTCCGCCCATGACAACTTGGCGTCACGAACAGGATCTTACCATTCTACCAGCTGGTAGAAGTGCGCCTTGTGTCCCGCCGGCGGGGTCCAGCCAAAAAATTTCAGAAGCCGCCATCTTAGGCGCGAAGATTTTCCCGCTAGAGCGTCTTCTCGAGCAGTGGAGGCGTGAAAGCTGAAGCCCCGCTCCTAAAGAGGAGGTGCTGAGAAAAGACCAAGGGGGGACGCAGATGAGGAGATGGCGGCGTCCTCAGGCTGGAGAGTGGGAGCGCCCGCCACCGGAGCATCTAAGCTCTGGGGGAGCCGAGGCGGAGTAGCCTTTGAAGATTGCGGCCCGGGTGAGCTCCCCGCCGGGACCGCTGCTTGGCTGGAGCGGGAGCTGGGCCGGTTCTGCTTGAAGGTAAGGGCGCAGAGCTTGCAGCAGCTGCTCGATTGGAAGGCGGAGATGCGCAGAATGGTTGCCGTGGTATGGGCCCGTGAGCAAGGTGCCGCGGCGGCCATGCCGTGTCGCGACCAGGCCACCCAAGCTCCTGAACCAGCCTTGATTGCGTGGGAGCCGGGTGCCAGTACCGTGGCAGGAGGTCCAGAGAGAGTGCCGCTGATGGAAGAGGGGGGCCCGAGCACGCTGCCCCCACCTCCGTTCCCAACGGCAATCAGTGGTTCTGGACTGCACTGCCTATGGAAAGAGAACCTGATGTACCGTCCGGTCCCTGAGTGGGCCGACCCCTGCGGTGGTAGCCGCCCCAAAGTCAGCGGTCCCTCCGCTGCACCGTTGTCTCCGTTGGGATCACCAGTACCGTTGTTAAATGAATGAAAGGAATCAACCAAGAAGTTCACCAGATTATCGACCGTGATTGAACCGGCCGTTGCCGGCAAGTTGTCCCCGAAGGGACCCTTTGCACCGTGCGTAAGGAACTACTTATGGACAGGCCCGAGAACTTGCAGGGCAACCACAAACTAGTGGAATGTAAATAATTGTTGGCTTAATTCCGTTGCCGCCTCCGGAGAGGCAGATTGGAGGAAGGGCCCGCAGCGGAGTAGGCTGGGGCCCGGCCACCACCAGGACCGGTGGCCAACCTCCGGGGGTCAGGGGTCCCCCATGGACGTGGGTCCCCTGCAGTGACCGTAGGGTATGAAATACCGTACCCGTACCCGCTCGGGCAGCCTGGAAATGGACTGGGGTCAAGGGGTGCTGCCCACTTCTTGGGGGCAGCATCAGGGCCAGGTTGTTTGGGCGGGAGAGAGCGGAAGCCGTATGTTGTAATAAAAATGACTACCGTTAGTAATGTTTAAGTACCGTGCCTCCCGTTAAGGGAAGATACATAAAAATGCTTTGTTTTACATGTTTTCTACCTTTTTTTCTACAGTTTTACAAAAAAAAAAACGGTGATGGACGGGCAGCCCGCTGACGGTCTGCATTTAACCAAGGGGGAATGTGGCGCTCTGGACAAGCCAGGTCATCACAGGTACTGCAACAACACACCCCACACCCCGAGATAGGCACATCAGTCACACACAAATCCTTGTTGCCTCCCTCCAGGGGCTGATGTCCACACCAGGTGGGGTGGAGCCAGGCAGTTGGCCCCACCCACTGAGGAGTTCACAGTCCTGGAGGCGGGAAAATGAAGTCAGTGTTCGGTTAGGGAGCGTGAAGTGGCAAGTGAGGAGCAAACTGACCGTGTCCGGGTATGTGGCCCGGGCAAATACAGCAAGGTTGGCAGACGGTGGTGGCCGTCTGCAGGAGAGGCCGATCGACGCGGAACCGTAGGACCGGGGTCGGGCAGTGGCCCGCTTGTACCGAACCGGGGAGTGAAGAGAAGCCAGCACAAACCGGCAGGGCCTACGGACCCCGACCAGGCTTGGAGTCGCCGTTAAACCGGTCAAATCTGTTAGCGATGGGAACCTCCGGGGTTTCCTAGCAGCAAAGACCCGATAGAAGGCAACCGTCCAAACCGAGAAGGGAAATACATTTACCGCCAAGGCTAAAATTCCCAGGGCCAGAGCCTGCGGGCAAAAGGGGCTCTTCCAGCCTATATCTACGCTGGGGAGCGGGTTACCGGTGGGAAGCCATCGGGACCGAAGATGCACAACAAGTGCAGGGAAAGGCAGCCACCACCACCCGTCCGGGAGTGACCACCGCAGCCGGCTGCGTGACCTGTCCATCCAGCCGTTTGTTTTACCGGAGACTCCGTATACGTTATTGGCTGAGTGAGTACCTCCGTGCCGTCTGGCACCGCGCTGCCCCCGCGACCCTGCACCTCACCTTCCCTGCCTCCCCGTCTCATCATCGGGCCCCGGGACCACCGACCCCTACCCACGGAGGGAGAAAACAACATCCCAGCTGCTCCCTACCATTGCTCCCGGGATCCCCGTCACCAGCAGCGGTGGTGTCCCAACCTCACCACAAACCGTGAGTGGCGTCACGGACTAACTTCCCAAACCCAAACTCCATCCCCCTTTCACTCACGGGCGAGGAGCGCCGCTCGAGTCCCCGGATCCGGCCCACCACTCGAGCCACCGAGCAGCCATCGCAGCAGCGCCGGACCCGAGCGTTAGCGAGAGCGCAGTGGCGGCGGCCTCCTCCCCGCCCGCGACACCTGCACTCCTAGCCAGAGTACACATCGGGTTAATTACCCAATGTGTACTCCAGCTACGTGTGCAGGGAGCAGGGAGCCGGCACTGACAGCCTGAGAGCACACCGCTTAGCACTGGCTCCCTGCACTACTAGAGAGTACACATCGGGTTAATTACCCGATGTGTACTCCAGCTACGTATGCAGGGAGCAGGGAGCCGGCACTGGTAGCGTGAGAGCGGCGGACGCTAGTAACTAAAGTAAATATTGGGTAACCAAGGAAAGGGCTTCTTATTTACCCGATGTTCACCGTGGTTACAGCTTACCGCAGGCTGCCAGACGCCGGCTCCCTGCTCCCTGCTCGCTTCAGTTCGTCGCTCTCTCGCTGTCACACACAGTGATGTGTGCTTCACAGCGGGAGAGCAACGTCCAAAAAATGAAGCAGGACATTCAGCAATGACCGGCGACCTCACAGCAGGGGCCAGGTCGTTGCTGGATGTCACACACAGCGACAGCGACGGGACATTGCTGCTATGTCACAGAAAATGGTGACTTAGCAGCGACGTCGTTGTCATCATCACTATGTGTGACACCACCTTAAGAGTTAACATGCAGCTTACAGCCAGCTGTCTCTTATCTCAAAGTCTGTTTTTCTTTACCTATAATGTTTGTTTATGCGCATAGCTTTATCATTAGTGGGCTGAGCTGTAGTGCAACTCTGCCCCCCTCTGTGATTAGCAGTTTCTGTTTATGGAAATGTACATTGAAAGCCTCATGTGGGCAGGGGCAGCTCCTAGAGCTCTGCTACATGTTAAAGATAATATCTTTCAGTGTGTCAGAATAGCTGCCCCCAGTAATCTAAGTGATACATCGTTAGATTCAGAATCTCTTAAGCGGGCTATACACGCTACGATATATCTAACGAGATGTCGGCAGAGTCACATCGTAAGTGACGCACATCCGGCATCGTTAGTGATATCGTAGCGTGTGACAGCTATGAACGAGCAGAAATATCACCTTTTCGTTCATCGCTCACATGTCACTCATTTTCTAAAAATCACACGTCCTGTTGTTCATCATACCTGAGGCAGCACACATCGCTCCGTGTGACACCCCGGGAACGATGAACACAGCTTACCTGCGTCTGCCGGCAATGCTGAAGGAAGGAGGTGGGCGGAATGTTTACGTCCCACTCATCTCCGCCCCTCTGCTTCTATTGGCCGGCCGCTGTGTGACGTTGCTGTGACGCCGAATGTCCCTCCCCCTTCAGGAAGTGGATGTTCGCCGCCCACAGCGAGGTCGTTTGGAAGGTAAGTACGTGTGACGGGGGGTTACAGCATTGTGCGACACGGGCAAGAAACCGCACAAACGATGGGGGCGGGTGCGATCGCAAATGTGATCGCACGATTAATTGTAACATGTAAAGCAGGCTTTAGCCTACATCATGCTGCTCTCAGATGGGACTTGCTGACAAATTCCCTTTAAGACCAAACTGAAAGTAGCAAGATGGCTGTACATAGACATTATTATACTATGCTCTGTTGTCTCTCCAATCCCCAAAACATAGTAAATGGATGGGAGACCACACATCATACTCAAATATAATAAGCCCTCACCTCTCCTTATGCCACAACCAAATGACATGCATCAAACCCCCTCACGTCACCTGACTGTAGAAGGTGAACCACTCAGCAGTGGAAATGACCACCAGAAGATCCTAATACCAGAGAGGAATACTGGGAAGCTGTGGCGGAGCAGTCGTAGGGACAGGTGAGGACTTAGAGCAGCTGAATTTAATATATCTAACTCTTTTAATGCCTTCAATGCTCACAAAATGAGATGGTAATATTTGAGAATGTGAGAACTGGATAACACAAACTTCAATTTTGCCAAAATTGAACATTTTTGATAAATTCGTAACAAATTTGAGTAATTACAGCTTGACTCACTCATCTCCAATAAGTACCAACAATAAAATTACAAAAATATTGCAGTCTATTGCACTTACCTATACAAATAAACAAGCATTACATACAAGCAGTAAATGAGTATTCCCATCTCCAAGATCCTATCCCAATATGTAGCAGGTGTAATTATAATAATATCAAATTTCTTCAATTAGAAATGTAGTATAGTTCTAAAGCTGTCATTTACCTCATGTGCAGGTTATTGCAATCTAGATATCCATGGTCATGACCACTCATAGTGACAGCTAGTTGCTAGTCTTCGTAACCATGAATACCTAAGCTACTGTGATGCCCTGCACATGAGGTAATTAACATAGTTAATCAGGAGAATTATACTACATTTCTAATTTACTAATATTATTACTATTACACCTACAACATATTGGGATTGGATCTTGGAAATGGGAAAAATCTAGGGATAATCGAATACCTCAAATATTCGGCTTCATGAATATTTGCCGAATAGGTCGCTGCTATTCGAGTATTCGCGAATATTCGATACGCAATGTAAGTCTATGGGAAACCCGAATAACAACTGTTCGGAACTATTCGGGCTTCCCATAGACTTACATTGCGCATTGAATATTCACATAGTGGCAACCTATTCGTCGGATATTCACGAAGCCGATATATATTCGATCATCCCTAGATAAATCCCTTTAAGGCCAGACAAAACAACCATGGAGAATATGGGCCTTAGGCAATATTAAAGTACTGTATATCTCAGGTAAAGATCCTGATGTATACGTTAAACTCTCCTTGTCAAGGCACTAAGGACATTTTCTCATTGCATTAACTACTCAGTTGCTCAGTATTACCAAACAAAACATAGCTAAGCAATATATATATATATATATATATATATATATTTTATTATTTTTTTTTAACGTTAATAAAAGACATACAGGTAAGAAATTTCTCTGCACTTCCATTTTCCTATTCTGGGTGTGGATCTTGCACTCACAGTAATAAAGAACTCCATAAGAGAATATATAATGGAATTCTTTCTCCTTTGCATTTAATGACCTAATACCATTATTGTACAATGTAACTAATATAAAATTAGGGATGAACTGAAAAAGATTTCTCAAAAGGAGCTACAGATTATTTTCTACACCTTTGAATCTTCTGAATGTTTGCCAGTATCCAGCAGATGGCAGAGCAGCTCCAATAGCCGCAGCATTGTGAATGTGAAAATGAGCAGAGTGAACTTAACACTTTAATGTGGTAAAAGACCAAAGTAAAATGCAAATTTTGTAACTAGATGAAATTAGGAATATCACTTTCCACGCAATTTCTTTATCCGACTCTTTCGGTAATATAAACCTTTAAGGGGATTTTCCCAGCTTCTGCTAATAGTCTGCAGTCACTCTGTGGCTGAGCACGTATAGTTGACCGGTGGCTGGAAGTTTGCATATCGTCTACTTGTGGTCACATCACTGTCCGCTCTCACCGGATAGTGGAAGGTGTGCACAATCCAAGGATTCAGAAGTCTGCAGTCACATAGAGTGACTGACTGCAGACTTCCAACAGAGAAGACCAGACAACCCCTTTTAGTGACTGCAGAGACATATGCAGAAATTACCATAGCAAGAGTCCATATTTAGCCCCCAAAACGTCACCAAAGAAAAAAAAGGCTGAGGGCACAAATATGCAGTCACAAAAGGGAAAATACCTCCTAAATTTCAAACACAGGGAGAGGGACAAGTTTTGAAGCTTGTTCACAGACATAATGCAACTGCTAAAGCCCCTTAATTTTCTCACGCATTACAATATATCTTTCATATAGTATGATGCTCCCAAAAATGACTATACACACAGTATGATACATTACAGTGAATCACCCCACATACTTTGCTTTCACAGTATCCTGCACGCACAGCATGATAGCCCCACCAGTATGATTTCCCAACAGTTCTCTCCCAAAGTTTGATGACCCACAGCCACCTACTCAATACAGTATGATGGTCATACAGTTCTCCAAACAGTATGATGTCCCCCTCAGTTCCCTGATACAGCATGGTGGCTCCACAGCCCATTCCACACACTGTGATTCCCCAAAACAATGTATGATGGATCATCACAACTAGCAACAGCATGTATGATAGCCCACACACACCCTCACAAAGTATGTGGGGTTCCCACAACTCCCTTACACAGTATACTGGACCCTACAGCTCCCCACACAGTAATATAGCACACACTATACCATGTATAATGCCCCGCCAGCTTCTGGCACATTATGAAGCCCCCACAGACCCTACCATGCATGATGGACCCCACAGTCACCTACATATGTATAATAGACCCCATAGCCCCACCTCACATCTCCTCACATCATGAATAATGGCCATCACAGCCCCCTCACACAGTGTGATGGACCCCACAGTCACCTACACAATGTATGATGGACCCGCCAGCCCCCCAAACAGTATGATGGTCCTCACAGCTCCCTACAGCATGTATGATGGATCACACAGCCCACCCACAAAATATAGTGACCTCCCCATTACCCCACACTATGTATGATGGCCCACACAGTGGTCCAAGTCATACATATATAAAGGCTCTTACAGCCGCACACACCATGTATGATGGCCCCCACAGCCTTCCAAGCAGCATGATGGCCCCACAGAATCTTCTTTTCAATTGACAATTAAAAAAATGCTCATGTTTGCCTTACAATAAAAGGCTAAAACACATACTCTTGGCTTATATTGCATGTGTGGGGAAAATGCACTGTGTAACCCCCCAAATATTCTTACCATGTGATGTGAACTGAACATAACAGTGAACTGTGTGCTGTGTTGTTTTCTAAACATCTCAATAACAATCTGTATTATAGGCAGAATGTGGTAGTACACATAAATACACAGTGGGCTACATTAATGAAGACCAGGGTTGTTCATGCGACTCTTAATAAGAGGGCATGCTGAAGTCACACAGTCCTGATTGATGAAAAGGTTGACGCATGCCCGTTCATGAAACAAGAGTGCCTGATGAGTGGCATGCACCTCTGTGAGCAACACTAGAAGCCTCACCAGTCAGATCCTGGAGTGAGATTTCTGGCCTATGAAATTATACGGCTCACATGAATTAGATGAGCTGTGCCTCCCTCCAGACGTGCCCCATCCTGCTTCAGCTCTGCCCATATTGTCAATACTGGGGGAACTGGTGTGAATGCCAAAGTCACCAAATTTAGGTGCAACTTTGAGCTGCGCTTACATTTTGTTTCTTTTCAAAGCTTTTAAGCCAGAATTCTGGTGTGACAGCTTTGATGAATTGGGCCTTATATGTCTATCAGATAGTACATTTATGAGGGAAAAAAGATAGAAAACGTAAACTGTATATGACTTAAAATAAGGTGTAAAAGTTTCTTTTTTAAATACATAGAAAAAGTTGAATAAAATGAACTCTTCCTACAATGATGGAAGCATTCAGTTGTCCAAAATGTCTTGCTATTCAGAAGTATTAGGCTATGTTCACACAGTGTGTGACGCCCTGGCCGGGCCAGGTAGTCACAAATAGGGCCCCGCATTACACCTTTCCCTCACAGGTGACAGCAGCCAACCCTTAAAACCCTAGTCACCCCCCTAAGGGCTTGATGGACACACGAGGGGGCGGAACCAGGCGTTTAAGTGACGCCCACCGAGGAGTTTAGACAGCCCAGGGCGGGGAAAAGTAGACAAGTTTTGAGTTCAAGTTGGAGAGGTGTGGGGGCTGGAGCTGTGTCCAGCTCCAGCAGAGGCGAATATCCCAAATTGGACAGGTACCCGGGTAGGAGCCCTGGTGCCTTTGGCTAGGAGGCAAACGGCGGTCTCCGTCTGCAGGAGCCGGGAAGACGGCTCGGTGGAACTGAGGTGGACCGGGACAGGGTAGTGGCCTGCCGGTACCGACCCGGGGAACCGACTCGGAAACCGGAGCACACAGGGGGGTACTCAGACCCCGAAGCTACGCCCAGAAGCAACTGGAACTAGTTAATTAACTGATTGCGGCCAGGACTAGAGGTCCTGTCCCACCCAAAGTCCCCAATGAAGGCAACAGCCCACCGAGGGTGATAACAGGCCACTGCCAAGGCTCAGAGATCCCACAGGCCAGCGTCTGCAGGCAAGGGCTCCTTAGGCCACAACCAGCCGGGAGCAGACTCCTGAAGTTGCAAGCACAGGCAGTCCACCATTCTAAAACAGGTGCAGGAGAAAGACAGAGACCACCAGCCGGGTGGGGGAACCAGAAAGCAGCCAGCTCCGGGCACCGACCTCCATCACCTTGGTTTACCAGAGACTCATGTGTTTTTCTAATAGTGAGTACATCAGCACCCTGCGGTCGCCCATCTCCCTGCACCACCAACCCCCAATGGGTCCCGGGGCCACCATCCCTGCCCACGGAGGGGTTAACACTTTGCTGCGCAACATCTCCCCCGGGTGCCCCGTAACTGCAGCAGTGGTGTTCAATATCACCACCGTGGGTGGCATCACGAACTCCGTAAGGCTCAGCCCATACATATACGTCCTACATCCACCATCCCATCACTCCCCCTTTTCATTTGACGTGACCGCGAGACCCCCGGGTCCGGAGACCTCGAGCCACCCACAGAAGGACCGGACCAGAGCAGCTCGGCTGCCGAGAGCGGGGCAGTACAAGTACATCTTTGCTAACCACAAAGATGCAGTGTTTTTGGCCCCAAAAAACGCACCCGTGGCAAAAACGCATAAAAAAGCATGTGTTTTAGCCGCACTTTTACCAGATTTTGCTCAGTGTGTTTTTTAAATCAAGTCTATTGACTTGAAGGGCTCAAATACGCTGATAAAACGCAAAAAGAATTGACATGCTGCATCTTCAAAAACAACAAAAAAAAGATGCATAGGGTGGACAGCAAAATAGAAATCTCATAGACTGTGATGGGAGAAGGAAATGCATGCATTTTGGTGCATCTTTGTGACCTCAAAAACGCTTCAAAAATACAGCAAAAGATGCACTGTGTGAACTTAGCCTTAAGATTTCCTTTCATTGTAACTAAAAGGCTTAGGCCAACCCCTCAAAAATATCCCCACAGTATAATTCCTTTTCCATGGTACTTTACAGGTGGTAAAATGCCAACAGACAGGTAACGTTACTGGCATTTGTGTAACCCAGACTCATCCATCAGACTGCCTCTCCTTAGCTGTACTCTTCTCCCCACACTGGCTGCCTATGAGATGAAAGCTGAATAAGTTTTAGTTGTAAGCAGTCACAGCTCTACAGCAGAGCTGACAGCACTACGAGGGAAGAGTCGCAGCTGCAGATTTGTTTGTATTGAAACAAAGCCCAACTCTGCTGTATTGTGTTAATTGTAATCATACACAGCTCTGCAGTTAGATCAGGAGAACAGACTGTCAGTTATTACATCATTTATTTTGCCAAGTATCCTGTATATGGCAGAATAAATGATGTCTTGTTTTCTTATCAACTGATATGATGTCTCAGACTTCTATAATTTTATTTATGCTGCATGTGGGTTCCTTGGTGCTTTGGACTGTGTGTCCCTAGAGAGCGTTCTATGCTGCATCTTTTTCACAAATAAAAGTGCTGTGAGCTAATTTGTATTTTTTTGGGATGTCAGTCTTTATATGTCTCAACATAATAGCATTCCATTTCATTTAAAATAAGCCCTAGAGCCAGATTCCCCAGGAGATCTATGTTTAGTCGATAGATCTTAACAGCTCAATTACATATGAAGAAAAATAAGGACTTTTCTGAAATAAGACAATGTTCCAAAGCATTTGGAAAAGCCAGCCAATCAGAATGTCTTAAGGCTGCTTTACACGCAGTAACATCGCTAGCGATGTTGCTGGTGAAAGCACCCGCCCCCGTCGGTTGTGCGTCATGGGTAAATCATCGCCCGTGGCGCACAACATCGCTAGGACCCGTCACACTATACTTACCTGCCTACCGATGTTGCCGTGGCCGGCGAACTGCCTCTTTTCTAAGGGGGCGGTTCGTGCGGCGTCACAGCGACGTCACACGGCAGCCGTCCAATAGAACCGGAGGGGCGGAGAGTAGCCAAAAGAAAGTGACACCCACCTTGTTGCCGGAGGACACAGGTACGGTGTTGTTCCTCATTCCTGGGGTGTCACACGTAGCGATGTGTGCTGCCTCAGGAATGACGAACAACCTGCGTCCTGCACCAGCAATGATATTTGGCATTAGAACGACGTGTCAACGATCAACGATTAGGTAAGTAATCGCTAACGAGGCCGGATGTGCGTCACGAATTCCGTGACCCCAACGACATCTCGTTAGCGATGTCGTTGCGTGTAAAGCGGCCTTTAGGCTCTGTTCACACTAGAAAAAGGATGTTTCTCAAGAAATTTCTTGAGAGTCTGAAAGATTAGCGCACTTGCGGTCAGAAAAATGCACCAATAACGCACCAAAAATGCATGCGTTTTTACCACGTTTTTGTGTGTTTTTTTATGCATTTTTTTTCCACAGGTTGGTCCCTGCGTTTTTTTACCATTATCTATGGCAAAAAACACAGGTACCTGCAGAAAAGAAGTGACATGCTCATTCTTTTTCTCAAGAAATTCTGCAGAAAGAATGTTCTTGAGAAAAAAACGCAGTGTGTGCACAGCTATTGTTTTTCCATAGGTTTTGCTGGGAAATGTCTGTGGAAAGGTTACAACCATTTTCTCAAGAAATTTCTGCAGCAAAAACGCAAAAAAAGCGGGTAAAAACGCAGTGTGCGCACAGGGCCTAATAGAGAAAAGAGACGTATTTCCAGTGCTCTAAAGTCTGGCGTGCTTTCACAAGTGTCTGTAAAGACTGGATGGCTAGGTGCTTTATTTTATACCCTTGTGGTAATAACACTAAATGGTAAACCTGAATACAATACCTTTTTATTATATTTGTTATCCCTGTAACTATACCAAATATATATATATATATATATATATATATATATATATATATATATATATATACATATATATATATATATATATATATATATATATATATATATATATAGATATATATGTGAACAACAACAAGGCAGAATCCAGCAATAACGTGAGCAATCCAGGATGCTGTTAAAAAATTTTTTCCTTCTTTTTATTCATAAATTCATTAAAATATAATGGTCCAAGCAATTCAGAACAGCATTATCGCAGGAAAATAGCGCAGATAGGACTACGCGTTTCAGCGGTAAAATCCGCCTTCTTCACGGTCCATAATCTGATCTGCTTTCCAAACATAGAACCTTATATACAGTCAGGGCCAGAAATATTTGGACAATGACACAAGTTTTGTTATTTTAGCTGTTTACAAAAACATGTTCAGAAATACAATTATATATATAATATGGGCTGAAAGTGCACACTCCCAGCTGCAATATGAGAGTTTTCACATCCAAATCGGAGAAAGGGTTTAGGAATCATAGCTCTGTAATGCATAGCCTCCTCTTTTTCAAGGGACCAAAAGTAATTGGACAAGGGACTCTAAGGGCTGCAATTAACTCTGAAGGCGTCTCCCTCGTTAACCTGTAATCAATGAAGTAGTTAAAAGGTCTGGGGTTGATTACAGGTGTGTGGTTTTGCATTTGGAAGCTGTTGCTGTGACCAGACAACATGCGGTCTAAGGAACTCTCAATTGAGGTGAAGCAGAACATCCTGAGGCTAAAAAAAAAAGGAAAAAATCCATCAGAGAGATAGCAGACATGCTTGGAGTAGCAAAATCAACAGTCGGGTACATTCTGAGAAAAAAGGAATTGACTGGTGAGCTTGGGAACTCAAAAAGGCCTGGGCGTCCACGGATGACAACAGTGGTGGATGATCGCCACATACTTTCTTTGGTGAAGAAGAACCCGTTCACAACATCAACTGAAGTCCAGAACACTCCCAGTGAAGTAGGTGTATCTGTCTCTAAGTCAACAGTAAAGAGAAGACTCCATGAAAGTAAATACAAAGGGTTCACATCTAGATGCAAACCATTCATCAATTCCAAAAATAGACAGGCCAGAGTTAAATTTGCTGAAAAACACCTCATGAAGCCAGCTCAGTTCTGGAAAAATATTCTATGGACAGATGAGACAAAGATCAACCTGTACCAGAATGATGGTAAGAAAAAAGTTTGGAGAAGAAAGGGAACGACACATGATCCAAGGCACACCACATCCTCTGTAAAACATGGTGGAGGCAACGTGATGGCATGGGCATGCATGGCTTTCAATGGCACTGGGTCACTTGTGTTTATTGATGACATAACAGCAGACAAGAGTAGCCAGATGAATTCTGAAGTGTACAGGGATATACTTTCAGCCCAGATTCAGCCAAATGCCGCAAAGTTGATCGGACGGCGCTTCATAGTACAGATGGACAATGACCCCAAGCATACAGCCAAAGCTACCCAGGAGTTCATGAGTGCAAAAAAGTGGAACATTCTGCAATGGCCAACTCAATCACCAGATCTTAACCCAATTGAGCATGCATTTCACTTGCTGAAATCCAGACTTAAGACGGAAAGACCCACAAACAAGCAAGACCTGAAGGCTGCGGCTGTAAAGGCCTGGCAAAGCATTAAGAAGGAGGAAACCCAGCGTTTGGTGATGTCCATGGGTTCCAGACTTAAGGCAGTGATTGCCTCCAAAGGATTCGCAACAAAATATTGAAAATAAAAATATTTTGTTTGGGTTTGGTTTATTTGTCCAATTACTTTTGACCTCCTAAAATGTGGAGTGTTTGTAAAGAAATGTGTACAATTCCTACAATTTCTATCAGATATTTTTGTTCAAACCTTCAAATTAAACGTTACAATCTGCACTTGAATTCTGTTGTAGAGGTTTCATTTCAAATCCAATGTGGTGGCATGCAGAGCCCAACTCGCGAAAATTGTGTCACTGTCCAAATATTTCTGGACCTAACTGTATATCTCACACCCATCAGGGTAATTACAAACATGTGTGAGAGATTTAAAAACATAAGCTAGAAAAGCAAATCAAACATGTAAGCTATCCGCATATTAATCAATATACAGCATGCATAAAAGTTATAAGGAAAGGATTCAACATTTTGGAGAAAAATACTATCAGAAAATCCAATAACTTGACCATAAAATTATTTTTAAAGTAATGCAAAAAGCCTAACACAGTAGTAATAGCCAGCAACATATAATGCAACAATGTATCAATAGTGCATAATGATATCCATACGATTGTTAAAGCCCTGTGGCATGCGGGTCCCCAGCTCAAATATCCACCTACTCTCTTTATTGATCAACTGAATACAGCATGTTACCATCCAAGGATTCCATGGGAGATACACAGGACCATACGGTACGTCTCAATAAGCTTGCCAGTATTTTTCAGGAAGATATTAATGAAAATTGTCCTGTTGTTGAAAGTACTAACTCCATACTAAATAATTTGGAGCAATCCTTACGCAAGGAGCAAAAGCTCTGGTGGGACCACAATTCCCTTAATGGTTATTTGGAAAGGAAAATGATACCGCGTGGTCTCAGATTGAAAAAACAATCTACTACTGCTTATGGAGCGGACTTTCAAAAAAACTGGGACATTATTCTGAGTGAGTGTTAACTTAAATTGATTAAATTGATTATAGAGGAGGAAGATAAAGAACTTGTTAAAATGAATAAAGAAATTGAAACTATTAACTCTGTTAAGGATCTGGAAATTTCAGACACCATTACTAAATTCCAGGACCGTATGTACAACAACTTAAAGAGAAGGGAGAATTCCATTATAGCCATAAAGAAAAGAAAATTCTTGAGAGATCTTGAGGATTATAAGAATTATAAAATATATAATTGGGCTAGTAATCCTCCCTCCATTTTGAGAAAATACAAGCCTTGCTATAAGAAACCTAAGGTATCTTTCAACTCCACGGCCAATTATGATACCTCTTTTGGAGAAACATCGGATGAATTAACGGACTCCTCGGTTGCTTCAGTAGCCAGTATTCAGACTGGTGGCAAAAAACACCAAAAAAGGAACTTCCAGCAAGAAGGTGCCTTGCCAAAAAAACGATCTTGCAAGAGGGGAGGAAGGAAACATAAGTCCAAAAGTCTATCATATGATGTTCCGCAAGCGCCGTTAACAGAGATTCCTGTATTTAATCTTTCTAGTTATATTTTGACAGATTCACAAATTGGACTTTTGTCTAAAGGACTAGGTTTCTCTCCAGTCAAAAAATTCAATTTATTTGACACTATTGTTGATATCAATAGATTTGCACGTAATTTGACCCTTAAAGTTCATTATAATGAGGATAATATTCATGTGTATAATGATTTATCATCTACCAGTGTATCATTGGATAATAATTGTATTCATTTTAGTGAACAGGTAGCGGTCTCCAATCTAAGACAACTAGAGGGGGAGACAGAGCTGGAGCATAGGGTGAATTTAAATGACAGGTTTCAGACTCGTAATCCTATATTTTACCCAGTAAAATCGAGACCTCCTTTCCTTGATTTTTTTCAAGAAACAATTGAAAGTGAGTTGGTGTCTCTTTACAACCAGGTGGAACATCAAGAGGTTAAATTCAATCTGAGTACGTCTGAACATAGGGCAATTAATGAGCTGAGAGCAAACAGCGATCTCCTTATTGTCCAGGCGGACAAGGGGGGCGCTGTTGTAGCTCTCAATGCTGGTTTATACAGGAAAGTGAACTTGTTGGATCTGGAAAATAGTAGCACCTATGTTGAATTGCCATCAAATCCAACTAATTCATTTAATTCTGAATTATTACATCTGTTACAGGAGGGGATCAGTATGGGTGCTATTTCAGATAGAATTAAGAAGTTTATCTTTTGTGAAACACCGATTGTCCCAATATACCACTCACTCCCCAAAGTTCATAAAGAGGTTTTTCCTCCCCCTCTCAGACCTATTGTGTCTGGGATAGGGTCATTCAGTGAGAAACTAGGGGAGTGGGTGGATTTTTATCTTCAACCCCTAGTGCCATTAACACCAAGTCACCTTAAAGATTCCAAAAGTATGATACAGATTATGGAAAAATTTCACTGGCAATCTGACTATATGTGGCTATCTTGCGATGTGGTGGGGTTATATCCCTCTATCCCCCATCACGTCACGATACGATGTATCACATATTATTTGTCCAGATACAGTAATTATGAGGATTCCATCCAGAAGTTTATTGTCTCTTCAATTCAGTTTCTTTTGGGTCACAATTATTTTTCGTTTGATGAGAGATACTTCCTCCAGACACAAGGCGTGAGCATGGGCGCTAAGTTTTCACCTTCCCTAGCTAACCTGGTTATGTCCGTGTGGGAGGAAAATTATATTTTTAACATTGATAACCCATACAAGGATAATATTGTTTGGCTGGATAGATTTATTGATGATCTGATATTTGTCTGGAGGGGTAGTCTCTCGTCTGCGAGGAGTTTTTTTTCTTATTTGGATTCGAATGATTTCAATCTAAAATTTACGAGTAGTAGTCATGAGGTATCAACAAACTTCTTGGACCTAAAATTGACCGCAGATTTGGATAGCAATAAGGTTTTGATATCTCCCTATAAAAAACCTACTGCATGCAATAGTATTTTAATGGCTTCCTCTAGTCATCCCAAACATGTCATTCAGAATATTCCTGTGGGGGAGCTTATTAGACTAAAAAGGAATACCACATCTAGTGATAGATTGGAGGAAGAAATTGAAATAACTTGTAACAATTTAAAAAAAAGGGGGTATCCCAATTGGTCTTTGGAGAGAGCCAAGAAAAAAGTAGCAGGCATTGATAGGATTAAGCTGTTGGATTCTACTAAGAAAAAAAGACAATTTGACTCCAAAAAATCTGGGGTAGTTTTCAGCACCAACTATAGTCCCCAGTTTAATTCTATTGTCAAAATTATCAGAAAATATCTTCCATTATTATCTCAGAATGATATTTTGAAAAACATTGTGGAAAATAATGATATTGCCTTTGTGGCAAAAAGAGCCCCAACCTTAGCTACATTATTATCACCTAGCATGTTCAAAGATCCAGACAAAATCTCCCCTAGCAACTGGTTAAAAACAATAGGATTTTTTAAATGCGGTGCTAATATTTGTAAGTGCTGCAGTTTTGCTAATAAGTCTAAAATATTTACATCTATTTCCAATGAAAAACAGTTTAATGTTCGTTCTTTTATAAACTGTAATACGGAGAATGTAGTTTATTTAATTAATTGCAATATATGCTGCATGCAATATGTAGGCTGCACGATGAACCCCCTTAAAACCAGAATCCGCAAACATCTTTTAGATGCTAGCAATTTGCCAATGGTTGGTGCATCAGTAGTATCCCGACATTTTTCAAAAAAACACAATGGGGATTTACGCGGTTTTTCTTTTATATGCATAGAGCATGTAAAAAGACCATTGAGAGGGGGAGATTTTCATAAAAAAGTGCTTGCAAGAGAGAGTAGGTGGATATTTGAGCTGGGGACCCGCATGCCACAGGGCTTTAACAATCGTATGGATATCATTATGCACTATTGATACATTGTTGCATTATATGTTGCTGGCTATTACTACTGTGTTAGGCTTTTTGCATTACTTTAAAAATAATTTTATGGTCAAGTTATTGGATTTTCTGATAGTATTTTTCTCCAAAATGTTGAATCCTTTCCTTATAACTCTTATGCATGCTGTATATTGATTAATATGCGGATAGCTTACATGTTTGATTTGCTTTTCTAGCTCATGTTTTTAAATCTCTCACACATGTTTGTAATTACCCTGATGGGAGTGAGATGTATATAAGGTTCTATGTTTGGAAAGCAGATCAGATTCTGGACCGTGAAGAAGGCGGATTTTACCGCTGAAACGCGTAGTCCTATCTGCGCTATTTTCCTGCGATAATGCTGTTCTGAATTGCTTGGACCATTATATTTTGATGAATTTATGAATAAAAAGAAGGAAATTTTTTTTTAACAGCATCCTGGATTGCTCACGTTATTGCTGGATTCTGCCTTGTTGTTGTTTACATTTGTATGGATGGACTCCTACGTCCTGATCCGGGCACAACGGAGTTAACCAGGTGAGCTGAGGATCCAGGTGATTCACTGGAGTGAGCTGGTCTACATTGTTGGACTCATAGATATATATATATATATATATATATATATATATATATATATATATATATATATTTTTATATATATATATATATATGAAAAGCACAGTGAATGCATCATGTACAAAAAAGACGACATTAATAATAACTGAAATGATTTTTTTTTTAATTAAACCCTTTTCCCGAAGATAATGCAAAGAACGGCCTTTCTGCATAGCAAACAACAGCTTGTTTCAAAGTAGGACTTCACTCAGCTATGGTGACGCAAAAATTAAAATGTTATGGTCATTTATTTTCAAATATTTAAAATAAGCTCAGGAGGCAGATTCTAAGGAAGATCAGTGTCCGGATCATAGATCTTAGCAGCTCATCATATTAAGAAAATGTGTATTTCTGTGGATTAACACATTGGATCACAGATATCAAGATATCATCTCATTCAGCTTCCTATGACCTACATGCCCTTATAGATGGCTTAGGAGGGTTGATTCTACTGACAGATTCCCTTTAAATACCTAATACTAACATTTAGAGACAATACCTTAACGGAACATACATTAAAAAGTAAAGTTAAGGCAGTTGCTGAAGTTATTTCACATACATAAAAATATCCCTAAGAACCTTTTAAGGAATTTTGTGGAAGAAAGTAGAATGTTTTGATCAGTGCTGTATTTTGTTTTTACTTTTGTTGCTTATGTAAATGTAGGCCTTCAACTTTTACATTAAAGTTAATACTTATTTCTTTAAATACACGTTTTTTAGTAGTTAAATGCAGCGCATCCAACAGTTTGGACAAGCTTGCACAAGTAGTCAAAGTTAAAGTAGTAAAAATGTGTAAGTAAGTGACATAACAACACAAGTGGTGCTACATAAGAATTTAGTTAATTGCATCCATTTGCTTAAGTAATAACAAGACTTTCTGTAAACACTTCACAAAGTTAAATCACGCCATTAGCTTTTACCATGTTTCCGTAATAACAATCTATTCAAAGCAAAGCTGCATCACATCCATGAAGAGACAGATGACTTAGAAATAGTGACATCCAGTGGCTGCGCCGTACTCATTAAAAGAATTAGGGAAAGATTTACAGAGTGCTCAGAGTTCCTATGCCTCCCTTCACATAGTATTATAGTGCATCGCTTTTCTCATTTAATTGTTCAGCTTTACTGCAATTCTGCCCTTATTGCTTTTGTCATGGGTCCGCAGTTCTGAAATCTCTGAATCATGACACAGGAATAGCATTCACATATTTATCATCCTCAGCACTGCTCTGCACAAATAGCTTCACACAATGAATGGTAATGAATAATAGGTCTATCCATATATCTATTATCTATCTATCTATCCCTCTATCTATCTATGTGTTATCTATCTATCCATCCATCTAAAACCCGTTTCTCATATATATATATATATATATATATATATATATATATACATTTTATCTATCCATCTTTTTATCTATCTATCTATCCATCTATCTATCTATCTATATCCATCTATCTGTTATCTATCATCAGTTTATCTATCATCAATTTATCATCTATCTACATAATATCTATCTATATATTATCTATCAACTAATATCTATCGATTATCTATCTAACGATTATCTATCTGTTATCTATCTATCTATCTATCTATCCCTCTATCTATCTATCTATCTATCTATCTATTCATTATCTATCTGACGATTATCTATCTATTATCTATCTATCTATGTATCTATCTATTATCTATCTATTTATTATTTATCTATGTACTATCTATCTATCTACATATCTATTATCTATCTATCTATTTATTTATTATCTATCTCTCCATCTATCTATCTAGAAAAAAGATAATGAAAGCAGCATTCCAAAATGAGCAAAAATCAAACTGTTATTGGCCCATGATGCAACAGACAACGTTTTGGTCGAAACACAAGCTTTTTTTGTTTTTTTGTTTAGACCGAAACATTGTCTGTTGCATCATGGGCCAATAAAGGTTTGATTTTTTGTTCATTTTGGAATGCTGTCTTCCTTATCTTTTTTCCATACATTGGGCATTTGAAAGACTGGTAGGCACCCATATCTGACATTTTATGTGCTGCTTTCAGCTTTTTTCTCTATCTATCTATCTATCTATCTATCCATTATCTATCTATCTATCTATCTATCATCTATCTATAAACTATCTATCTATGTATCTATCTATCAGTCTATCTATCTATTATCTATCTGTAATCTAGCTATATATCCATTTATCCATCTATCGATCCCTCTATCTATTATCTATCCATCTATCTATCCATCTATTATCTATCCATCTATCTATCCATCTATCTATCTCTCTATCTATCTATCTATCCATCTATCCATCTATCCATCTCTCTATCTATCGATCTATCTATCTATCCATCCATCTATCTATCTATCTATCTATCTATCTATCTATCTATCTATCTATCTATCTATAATATCTCCTTAGACTTTAATTATGAAATAACATGGAATCAGAGTAGATATACTCCTATAAAGTGAATATTTGGTGGAATATTTAGTGTCTGTTGGATAGGCCTCTCTCAGCTTTATGCAGTGATGTTACGATCTAGACTTGGACTTTTACACTTTCCGATATTTGCATTGTGACGTTGCTTTCAAATATTCAGTGTAAAAAAGGCATAATTAAATCAACTGTGAATAAGCATCATTATACAAGAAAACAGGCTCAAAGGCTACTTAATTCTTTTTTAATTGGCAATATGTACTGTATATATTACTGCTAATATATAACGTCTATGTAACTAATGTGTTCAGAAGAAATTAGTGTCACTTGATGCTGAAGAATAGTGCTGATATTATTGAAGTGTATACATACTACATCAGGTAGACATCATACATACATATAAGCTAAAGGAAAAGGGTGATGGATATCCAGCATCACCGTCTACAAGGAAAGTTACGTAAAGCCAATTTTTTATTGAAAAATCCATTTAAAAACAAGGGATAGTACAAAAAAGTAAAGATCACCAGGATCCAAACATATTACGCTTTTCGTACATAGAAGTTCTTAATAATAGTGTGACTCCAATAATGGGTAATATGGTTTAAATAAGAATAAAGTAGAAAATGACGATCAAACCAGCATATCACATGAAAATCAGGTCCTGAAATAACATGGGCATAAGAGCTGTTATTTAATAAATATACATTAAATCCAATGTAATGTTCATACCCTGAGGAATTCTGGTATCCATAATAAAAATCCACAGGGATTCTCTACTATGTAAAATTTGAGATTTATCACCACCTTGTTTAAGTGAGAACATTTTGTCACTGGCATTAACCCTAAGGTGGTGAAAATCACCTTTATATATAAATATATATATATATATATATATATATATATATATATATATATAGTTGAGAAACACCCGATAAACTGCGGGTCATTATATTCAATACATCGTAGATGTGTTCTACAATATGTTTCCGAAGGGGAAAGGTAGTACACCTTACATATTGTATATTACACTCATCACATGATATGACATAAGTAGCATGGGTGATACCACAGTTAAAATGAGATTTAATTGTAATTTCCTTATTTTTAACAGAAGAACTGAACATTTTTGTATTTTCCATCTATGAGCCCATGGTTGATAAAGAGTTTCCAGATTTGATTCTATTGTTGTTATTTTCATTTTTATTTTTATTAGTATGGTCACTAGGTGACACCAAGTTGCCAGTAGTAGTACCTCTTTTGGATACAAATTTAACTCCATTTTGTAATATATCCTTGAAGATATTATCACTAGACAGAATCGGTGGGGATGTTTTAACAAAATCTATGACGTGATGATAGTTTTTACTATATTTAGTTGAAAAAATAATAAGGAAACCCCTCTATTGTTATATTCCCCAGATTCCTTCTTTCAAGTATTGTGGAGATATTGTTTATTTGTTTTGGAATTGGCTCTGAATTTGGCACAATCCAGAGTTGGACTAGAATAACTCCTATGATGAAAATGCCCATCAATAATTGTGCGATCATTTGTATACGCAATTTCATTAGAGCAATATCTTCTAGCCCTTTTATGTTCCCCAACTGGTAGGTTATTTATGAAGTATTTATGGTGGCAGCTTGTGGCCAAAACAGGAGGCAATTGCCTGCTGTGGGTTTTCAAAAAATGCCACAGTCAAAAGTGTTGTTTTTGTGTCTTACCTTAATGAAATGTGAAGAAAAGAAATTTGTGAATTATGATATTGATAGGAAAACAAAATATTGCAGGGGTTGTTATTAATGTAATTCACAAAGGTGGCTATAGAGATTTCAGGGCCACACAAAATACTGAGCACATCATCAATATACTGCACATAGATATATAAATCTGTTATAAAGGGGTTCAGATCCCAACAGCTCATGAAGATGTTAGCTAGCCAGAGGAAGAATATGGCCCCATTTAACATCCTTGACATTGTATGCAAAATTCTTCCATGAATGGGAAATAAAATGGGAGATAATTGCTTTTCAATAGGAAATGTGTGATATTAGGGATATATCCTTTTTTTTTTTTCACCATAGCCTCAAGGGTATAATGTCGGTATAATCAGCACTATTGTTCAGCTTCAAGAGCCACTGTTTTCTTCTGAACAATATGGACTGTGTTTATATGTAAGCTCTGCACCCATGCGTTCATGCAATATATCTGGTCTTGGAATATTTAGTCGATTATTGTGAACTTATTCTATTGTTGGTGCATTTTTTCCTTTGGGGTTGTTAGAAGCATTTCAAGGTCCTGGAGTGTCCTAGTCAGTCTCCAGACCTGAACCCAATAGAAAATTTTTGAAAGGAGCTGAAACTATATGTTGCTCAGAGACAGCCGTGAAACCTGAACGATCTGGGGAGTGTGCACAAATCCCTGCTGCAGTGTGTGCAGACTTGGTGAAGAACTACAGGAAATGTCTGATCTCTGTAATTGCAAACAAAGGTTTCTGAACCAAATATTAAGTTCTGTTTTTCTATTGTAGCAAATACGTATTTCATGCAATAAAATGAAATTAATTATCTAAAAACCATACAATGTGATTTTCTGGATTTTTTTTATTCTGTCTGTCACAGCTGAAGTGTACCTATAATATAAATTACAGATCTCTCCATTCTTTGTAGGTGGGAACACTTGGCAGTGTATCAAATACTTATTTTCCCCATTGTATATGCTTTGTAGTTCATTTTGGAAGATTTGGTTTTTAATAATTTGCAGCAGCCACAACTTATTTCCTCATGGCCCTTTTTACAATACCATTTCATTATGCCTATGTCATCTTTTCAATCTAAATTAAATAAAATGTAGCAAAAAAATAGTAGTAAAAGCAACAGCTGTAGGTATGATCTGTTATTATGACCAAGGGAAACTTTAAGCATTGCATGCCATGCCAGTCATTCAAAAGAATCATGAAGGGTTGGATCTGCCCATCAATTTCTGACATTCGTTCTTCTTTGTTTTATATGTGTAATAAGGAAAGATAGTATTAACAAATGTGCACAATAGATAGAGAAATAGTAAATATTGAAAAAAGAATAAATCGAAGTAGAAATTTAGAATGAAACATATGTGTTTTACCTTGTTTCCTTTTTATCTAAATGGAATCTACGGACTGGACTTTATCAGTCTTTCCCTTCCGAAGGACTACGAGGTTGGGTCTGGATGAAATAACTATTGAAAGGACCCTGTTATGAGATTCATGCTGCCCAAACCACAGGCAGTAGGAATCAGCGATAGGATGCCTTATTACAAAAATCTATGTTTCACTAGCAATTTGCTAGATGGGTCCTTGCTGCTACAATGGTAGATACATTTTTAAGAAGACTATTTATAGAGATATTTAACTTTACATTTAGGAAGCAAAAGGAACAAAAAAAATTAAATCACTGTGAAGGTGTATAAAGCCTTTTGTTTCTTAATCCCCAAGTTGTCAAGTTCAAATGATACACATTAAATAGTCACTTAAAAAGTATTAAAAAGAAGAATTCTATAACCACAAGATCTCTAGAAATTATCAAATGGTTGGATGACTTCCATTTCTGTCACCTATGAAAATAACAACTTTTAATTTCATCACGGACTAAAAATTACACTGACGAGCAAATGGGTAACACTGTTTTGAACTTTTGACTTTCAAGCATCATATCTCATTCCATATTTTATCCACTACAGCTTTGAAAGTGACACTATCATTATTTTTTACACAATCATCTTGGCTAACTCATACATAAATTTCACTTGTAACTATTTAGCATATTATTAGTTATGCAGATTCTTGTCATGTCACTGTATTGTTACTGTTTTGCTCTTGGTGGTGGAAAAATATATTCTTCCTGTATACTACAAATTACAACCTGTTCTCGCATTTCCTTATAGCTCGGTGTGTTATTAGGTTGATTCCTGAGCGAAAGGTCCCTGGTTCGAGTAGCCATGAAGAAGAATTCCCAAGACTAGAGAAACAACATCATCCAGCTATTCATAGCAGTTTGTTGGCCAAGCAACTTGCTAAATTACATGATGTGAGTGTCATGACCAGTGGAAGAATACGAAATGAAGTCCATTCATCCATTCAAAAGCCAAAAGGGGATGTGTAGGCAAAATATTAGTTATGGTGCAACAAACACGGGAGTGAAGGTGGCTCGTATGCTTCATGAAATCACAAACGTCCCTGCATGTACTGTGCAGTGCACATTTCAGAAGACTGAATGGTGGCTAGAAAAAAGGTGAAGAAGCCTCAACTTCAATATCGGCTAACGTTTACAAAAAATACAAAAAGTGGACAGTAGATGATTGGAAACGAGTGATTTGGTGCAGTGAGAGGAAAGTCAATAGGCTAGGCTCAGATAGGTGCAAATGGTCTGCAAGAAACAAGGGAAAAGGGGCTAACAGATTCAGAAATTGAGTGGAGAGCAAAAGGTGTTGTATACTTGACAAGGAGTGATTGTGGTCTGATTGCTGGCCTATATGTGAGCATCCTACAAGACAAGTTACTTCATACGCTCGAATACTATAGGTATGAAAAGGACAACATAGTGTTCCAGTAGGACAATCACCCAAAGCATATGTTGAGATTGGTGAAGAAATGGTTCAATGACAATGAAGAAGAGGTACAGGATTGACCACCACAGTCCCAAGACCTCAACCCAATCTAACACTTGTGAGTAGAGTTGAAAGAAAAGCTGTATAAATACCCAAGTAAGTCAACCAGTATGCACCAACATTGGGAACACGTAGAAGAGACTTAGGGGTCCTTTACACCCTGCGACATCGCTGCCGATATATTGTCGGGGTCACGTCGTTAGTGACGCACATCCGGCGCCGGTAGCGACATCGCAGCGTGTAACACAAATGAGCGACGATCAACGAGCACAAAAATGTGAAAAATTGTTGCTCGTTGACACATCGTTCATTTCCATAATATCCGTGCTGCTGCAGGTACGATGTTTTTTGTCGTTCCTGCGGCAGCACACATCGCTATGTTTGACGCCGCTGGAACGACAAACATCTCCTTACCTGCATCCACCGGAAAAGGAGGAAGGAAGGAGGTGGGCGGGATGTTCCGGGCGGCGGTTCAGTGACGCTGCTGTGATGTCGCTGTGACACTAAATGAACCGCCCCCTTAGAAAGGAGGCGGTTCACCGGTCATAGCGACGTCGCAGAGCAGATATGTGCATGTGAAGCACCACATATCGCATGTGTGACGGGGGCGGGTACTATCGCGCTTGACATCGCTAGCAATCGCTAGCGATGTTGCAGCGTGTAAAGCCCGCCTTAGGATCAGAATTTGGTTAAGACATGCTTGAATCTGAATGAGAGCATGCCCAGAAGGATTCAGGCAGTGGTTAAAGCCAAAGGAGGATTTTCAAAATACTAACAAAATAATAAAAAGTAAAATGCAGATTTTTAGGAGCAAGATTTTAACAATGAAATGACATGAGAAGAATCTACAGAACTAATCATATGCTAAATAGTTGCAAGTCAAATTTATTTATAAGATAGCCAAGATGATTGTCAATAAAATTATGATCGTCTTGCCTTCAAAGCTGAAGTGGATGGTGAGATATGAAGCCTGAATGTCAAAAGTTCAAAATATTTTTGCTCATCTTTGTACATTCCAGACTGTACCCAGTCATCACTTTATTCAGATTTACCAGGTTTTGCTTAGCATTATCCAAAATATGAAGTTACTACCAGGATACTTTTTCCAGTCAAACAGATAAATTAATTCTGCAGTGAACCATAATATAACCGGATCAGCTAACATCATCAGAAGTAATTGAAGAAGCAATCTGGAAACATCAACAAATATTCCCCTGAAACGATACTTAAACTGATAGAGATTCTGTGACTTTTCCTTAAAAATACATATTCAGATAATCTTATAATTTCTTTTGGTTCTCTCCCCCAAAGAAAAATAAAAAAAAATAAAATACATCTTACACAGTCAAGAAACAAGACAATCTCTCACAAGGTAAGCTACATAAAAGTAGTGTTTGTTGACCATGACTGCATTGTCAAAAATGCCCTCTTTACAGTAATTAATTATTAATTAGGCGTCTAATATACACAAGTTAGTTTCCTGGCCTGGGTACGGCATAAATAATGCATTACGAAGGATACCTGAAGGCTGTGCCTGAAAAGCTGATTGGCCACTTTGGATTTGTGGAATTATGAAGTTTCATTATTAAGAGAGTAGGCAGCTGAGAGATACGCTTAGCTTCGGGGACTTTGAAAGCATAAGCTGTCTCATTAGGGAAAAGGGAATGAGGCAAAATATGCAAACATGTTAGCTATAGAAAAAAGGTAAGCTTCAACGCTGAATATTTTTCTAAATATAGGGTTTTCATTTTATGCAACTTAAATTCCACAAGCCTATCTATTTCAAAGGGACCTTATTTCATCAGAGAAAGCTTCTCTCTAAAGCATTTTGTTTTGTATCAAGAGCAATCTTTAATATTTTACTGAAAAATCCACAGGTAGCTTAATAGGTTCTGCAGCCGAGCTGGCACTTGGAAATGAGAGAAAGAAGACAGTCCAGGGTTCTCGCTAGAACGTGTGTTGTGCATGCAATTAAATCTCAAGGTCAAACAATTTACAGACAATTACTTTTCTCACATCTCCAGAAATGCCTGCTTACGCGTCTTTAATTTTAAATGATACTGATATTCCAATTCTCCCCAAAGGTTAATGCTGACTAAATCCAGCTGTGACCTGACACGATACGACAGCACAGTAGCTAATTATCCTCTGGATAGTCATTTACTTGAAACCATTAAGAAATAGAATGTGAGGGAGATTTAGGACCCTGACAAAATGTTTGGCAGACTTTATTTTATTTTTTTTTTTCCCTTTAGGAGAGGACAATGGAAAAATAAATAAATAAATACAAAAATAAGATATTGGCTAAATGTACTGCATTTGCTTTGATGGCAGAAAATTGTTCATCCTGTTGTGTCTTTCTCAGGTTAAGTTGCTAACTAGCTAATTTCATCCGTTCCCCGAGGCTGCCACTAAATGTCAGTGACAAATTTTGTATATCTGAAATGAATTATGTCGTACACAAAAGCAATGAATTGCGCAAAATTCTCCCAGACTATCAAAGATACCTTCTAATATAATGGTGTGACAGCATTTTAACTGATCTTTGCTAGTCCATATCCATTACTAGAGCTCTGTGCAAAAGACAAACTAAAGATACATTCAGTGATGTATTACTATTATTATCACATTGTTTTTTATGTTCCTACCTACATTTACATGAGATTAGGTATTTTACCAACTTATATGTTTTTCAAACCACATTTTCTTACTGGAATGAACACATCCCAAGGGGTGTCTGTGTTAATTCATAATTGTTGTTCAATGTGTATCTAGCGAATTCATTTTCTTTGTTGCCCATTTAGCTATTACTAAGTTACTAAGTTAAACCTTTTTTTTTTTATAGAAAACACTGTTTAAAGTATGCAAACAAATTAAAATGAATTAAAAAAAATGTCCAAAAAAATTGGCTGCAGAGGTGGGTCAACTCTTTCACCCCATATTTCATGTTGAACTGGTCAGTCACACTCTGGTCTGCTGTGCATCATCACTCTGCAGTGAAGGACAGAAGCCTGTTCTAAGCCATTGTGGTGGTGTATTCTTTTTTCCTCAGTGTGTTGTTGTATGCTTATGATTGGTCAGCATTGCTCATTATTCCTATTATCTGTGTTCTCCTTTCTTGGTTCACTCCTTGCCAGGTGTCTCTTTTTTCTCCTTTGTGGTTTGCCCTATCACATCCTGGGTTGGGTTATACATGTTCGTCTTTCACTGTACTTCCTTGCTAGCTAGGTGGACTTTCCAGATGGACTTGTTTCTAGGCACTCCAGCTCTTCAAGAGAATAGGTTTTTTTTTCTCAGTTCCCTTTAATTGTTTATGAATGTTTTTAGTGTGCTCACTCTGGGTTTTTTGTGTCCTCCGGAGCACCTTCCTTCCCCTTGTAGGCAGTGTGTGGCATCCTCCCCACTGGGCCTTCAGGAAGTAAGAGCAACCCTTTGATGGCCTTTTAGGAAGCCATGTCCAATGTGGTGTTGCTACGTGTGCGGCTAGGGTCTTACTAATCTGTACAGGGACCACTTAGTGCAGCACGACTTCAACCAGTAGCAGTTGTTATCCCTTTTCCGTTAGCAGATTGTATGAGTTTGAGTGTGGGCACGTCTTCTCCCTGTAGAAGTTCTTTCCTCTTTTCTACTACCAGATTGTATGTATTTGAACGTGTGTAAGTACATAACAAAATATAGTATTCCAAAATGTCTATAGATTTAGATGTGTCCCTTCATAACTTTTCTCTTGGTTGAACATATCCCAAAATGTGTAGAGTGAGATGATTTCTTATATATATATATATATATATGTATATATATATATATATATATATATATATATATATATATATATGAGGTATACATCTCAAATGTTTCTGTCTTTGGTAAATCAGTGGTTGTAATTTGAAGTGTAGGCTGTCTAGGATTTTGCTAGCGTGTTGCGATATTACATTGGTTTTGTTTTGTGAATAATTAGAGTTATTAGCCAAATTTCAAAAAAGGTAAGGATAAATACTTTTGTTCATGCTTCAGTGTGAAATTTTTTACTCAGCATATCTGTAAGTTAAGGAATCTTAAAATGTTGAAAGGTTTTCTTTTATTAACATAAGTCTCAGCAGTTCAAGACAATGAGCCCGATTCATCATTTCCTATTGAGGTAACTTCTTTATTTGTTTTGTGGTATTCGCAGATGATTTATGTGCCAAATTCTTTGAAAAGACACACGTGAATCATGAATTTGTCACAAAATTTAAAATGCATTTTATTTTTCTGTGTAACCATTTCTGCATCTTTGTAGCACCAACAGTTGCAAATCCTATAAAATGTCGAATGTTTGTCTGAAAATCCACCAAATTGAAAACTCTGCCAAAAAGCCTTCATTAAGCTAGAAACTGGACTTAAGGCAACTTTACACACAGAGATAAATCTTTGGCAGATCTGTGGTTGCGGTGAAATCATGGACATATTCTTCCATTTGTACACAGCCACAAACCTGGCACTGATTGTTCACAATTTCACTGCAACCACAGATCTGCCAAAGATTTATCTCTGTGTGTAAAGTGGCCTTTAGGCTGCTTTCACACATCTGTTTTTTGCTGAGCGGTACAATACGGCGCTTTGCAGAAAAAAACGCAACCTTTTTTTTGCCGCCGGTTGTGTTTTTTTCCGCATAGAGTTGCATTAGCACCATATTGTGCCGCATGGCCTTGCGTTGCGTCCGTTTTTTGCCGTATGTGACATATTTAGCTCATGCGGTGGCCGGATGGAACGTTGCCTGGCACGTTTTTTTGTGCTGCGAAAAAAACGCATTGCGACAGATCCGGCGCGAGGCGACGCGATTTACAATGCAAGCCTATGGACACCGGATGCGGTGTCCTGCGGCCAAAACCGCATACGGCCACCGGATGCGATTTTTCGCACTGCGCATGCTCAGTATCAAGCCGCATCCGTCACAAAACGGACAGACCTCATGGAAAAACGTATACAATGGATCAGTTTTTTTTGCTGCATCCGTTGCATAGGTTTTTGAGCCGGATTGAGCCGCACTGCAAAAAACGGATGTGTGAAAGCAGCCTTAGAAGCTCCTAAAAAAGGGAGACATTTGATGAAAGTTACATTTCATGAGCCTGTCTAAAACATTTGAAAAAGAAACATTGTTGAGAAAAGAGGCTTACAAATGAATGACAACCTAAAAAGTGATGCAAAACATATAAAGAATAAGGCCCAAATAATAATGCCAATAAAAAATAGCAATTTACTATAGAGAATTGAAGAAAGAACAATGAGGAATCAAGGACAATGACTGAAAAAAGTGCCACCAAATTTCGATTCTGCAGGTTGAATATAGCAATTTGATTTCCAAAACCAATAAAACGTAAGGTTACCTGAGCTCACAGCCATTGGTTCTCACGACCCATGACTCGCGACAGCTTTCAACCCGGTTACTTTAAGGGAATCTTTAAAAGAGCCTTTAACATTTAGAGAGCCTTTAACATCCCTTGAGTTCCCATCTGCTGGGACATCTGGAGGCTGTGAGCTGTTACCAGAGTTCAAAGCCTCAAGGTGTCCCAACAGCTGGGAAGTGCAAGAAACTTAAATGCTCTTTTAAGGTTTCCAGGCCTCACAGCTGCTGGGAGACCTAGTGGCAGTGAGCTCCGGTAACCTTTAGGTTACCAGAGCTCATAGCCATCGGGTCTTGCAGCAGCTTTCAACCTGGTAACTTTTAGGGAACCTTTAATGTCCATTCAAATCCCAGCTGCTGGGAAATCTGGAGGCTGTGAACTGTTACCAGAGTTCAAAGCCTACAGATGTCCAAGCAGCTGGGAACTCAAGGAACATTAAAGGCTTTCTTAAAGGCTCCCTTAAAGGTTATGAGTTGAAAGCAGCTGCGAGGCCTGATGGCTGTGAGCTCTGGTAAAGGTTACCAGAACTTACAGCCACCATGTCTCTCCTTAGCTGTGAGGCCCAGAAACCTTAAAAGAGCCTTTAAGAGAGCCTTTAAGTTTTTTGCAGTTCCCAAATGTTGGGACACCTGGAGGCTTTGAACTATGGTAACAGTTCAAAGCCTCCATATGTCCCAGCAGCTGCGAACTCAAGGAACATTAAAGGCTCTCTTAAAGGCTCCCTTAAATTTACTGGGTTGAAAGCTGCCGATGGCTGTGAGCCCTAGTAACCTGCCGGGAGACCTAGTGGGTGAGAGCTTTGGTAACCCTTGTTTTCTCTCTTTTGCAGCTCCCCTACACCATTTGCAGCCGCCTACACCATTTTATAATAAATATATTTTGCCTCCCATTGAATCCAATGGGGTTCTGTATGATTGTCAAACTGGCAAAAATTGTGATGTGCATTTGTATTCAGTCTCCTGTATCAGATATCCCTAAATAAAATCCTGAGTGACCAATTATTTTCAGAAGTCACATGATTTAATAAATTGTGTCCACCTGTCTCTAATTTATTCTCAGGATAAGTACAGCTGTTCTGTGAAAGCCTCATATGTTTTGTTTGAGAATATTATTGATAAAAAACCATCATGAAAACTAAGAAACACACCAGACAGGTCATGGATAAAGCTGTGGAGAATAGTACATCAGGGTTAGGTTATAAAATAAAAATATAAAATTTAAATAATGAAATAGCCCAAGCTCTGACCATCGCCCAGAGCACTGTTCTAGCCAACATTTAAAAATGAAATGTGTATGACACTATTGCAAATCTACCAAAACATGGCATTCTACCTAAACTGACATTAAAAGGAAGAGCACTAATTAGAGAAGCAGCCACGAGATCCATGGTCTCTGTGGGTGAGCTGCAGAGATCCACAGCTTAGGTGGGAGAATTTGTCCACAGGACAATTATTAGTCATGTACTCCACAAATCTGACCTTTATGGAAGAATGGCAAGAAGAAAGCCATATTTGAAAGTAAGCCATAAGAAGTCCTATTTTCAGTTTGCAAAAAGACACAACTAACATATGGAAGAAAGTGCACTGGTTAGATGAGACCAATGTAGAACATTTTTGGTTAAATACCATACCATATATATGATGGAAAACTGAAAAGATAGTCTCCACCATCACACATGGTGGTTGCAGCATCCTGATGTGGGATTGCCTTTTTTCAGCAGGAAAAGGGAAGCTGGTCAGAGTTGATGAGAAGGTGAATGGAGCTAAATACAGGGCAATCCTGTAGGAAAACCTGTTGGAGGCTGCAAAAGATGAGACTGGGGCTTAGGTTTACCTTCCAGCAGGACAACGACCCTAAACAAACTGCCGGAGCTACAATGTTTTAGATCAAAGCATATTCATGTGTGTGAATGACCCAGTCAAAGTCCAGACCTAAATCCCATTGAGCATCTGTGGCAAGACTTGAAAATTGCTGTTTATAGATGCTCTCCATCCAATCTCCCTTGGCTAGAGCTATTTTGCAAAGAAATATGGGTACAATTTTCAGCCTCTAGATGTGCAAAATGGGTAGAGACATAAACCAAAAGACTTACAGCACTAATTGCAGCAAAAGGCGGTCCTACAAAGTATTGATTCTGGGGGGCTGAATACAAATGCACAACACAATTTTCATATTTATATTTTTTAAATATTTAGTGAACATTGTAGTATTATTTTGGGTTGGTATATCACTTAAAATACCAATAAAATACATTTGTGTTTGTAATGTGAAAAAATGTGGAACTTATTCTTAGTTCAATATCCATTGACTAAAGTTTACTGTGTTCATGGGACAACCTCTTTAAGATGCTTTACACTACATGACAATGATCATTAAACAACCTTCGATTGGCTATATACAAGCTGATTGGTAGCCATTTAATAGCCGGTTAGACAGGGCCAACTGCACTTTATGCGATTGTTCTGAGTGCACAAGCCATCATTTTTAACTCCTTCCTGATGGGGCCAATTTCGATTTTTTAAATAGAAAATAGATACAGGCGCAATATGAGAAGCATCTGTGGATAAATTTCTAAATAGGTAAAATTAAAATCTGCTCACCTTTTCAGGTTGTGCGCCCCTGCACAACCCCAGTGAAAGCGTGACAGTACGGGGTTTAATCCTCCGTTCTGATTGCTGTGTCCGTGCTTGTTGAATCCAGACTTTGGTATCTCTTTGGGCTCCTGGTATCCACCGACACCTTGGGATTCAGGTTTCCCTTGCGATCCTCCGTTCTCCAGCTGGATTCTCTGATAGATTGCCAGGGCCTATGCAGCTATTACCGAAATCCCAGGTAGGGAGTAGACATATAGGAAAGATTTTTTTCGGTCTATTATAGCGCTTAAGGAACCATTTGCTGATATTTAAATGTTGTATTTTTATTTTTATTGTTGAGCTCCTATTAATACAACGCGTTTCAGCAATCAAAGTTGCTTTCATCAGGTATAGCTATAATACAATATGATTCTCCTCATCAGTATAATTATGGCGATACCAAAAATATCCAGTTTCTTAATTATTTCAATGGAGAAAAAATAAACAGAATTTGGCAAAAAAAAATGTTTTTGCTTGTGTCGCTATTTTCCGAGACTTGTAATATTTTTATTTTTCGGTCAATGAAGCTGTGTGAGAGCATATTTTGTGCAGGACGAGAGAACATTTTGATTCATTCTATTTTGTGATAGATATGACATTTTGATTGCTTGATACAGAATTTTTTTTGTGGCATTGCAGAGACCAAAAAAACTTAAGAAGTTTTTGAATCTTTTCTTTTTACGGTGTTTACCAATTGACTTTATTATGTTTATATTTTGAGACATAGACTTTTATGAACACATATGGGAGGTTTTTTTTAGTTAATTTATTTTTAAAAGGGAAAAGGGGGAATTTGAACTTTTATTTTTTTAATAGTTTTAAAAACATTTTTTCTTAACTCTTCACTGTATTTATTAGTTCACTTAGGGGACTTCAACCTGCGATCATCTCATTGCTTGTGCTATGTACAGCAACATCATAGCATTGCTGTATATAGCAAAAATCACGGTCTTCTTGGAAGCCCAGCTATACGCAGGGTGTGAAGAGCGCTCCATATTGACAATCATGGAGGTCTTTAGCAGACCCCTGGTTGTTGTAGCAACGCATCGTCACTCAGAGATTATGGGCATGCTGATGGGCACATGGAATGGGGCACCCCCTTGCCATTGTGCTGTTAATGCCACTGTCAGAATTTGACAGTGGCATTTAACAGGTTGACTATCATGGGCAGAGGTTTGGTCGACTCACGATTGTTAGAGGCAGGTCTTAGCTGTAACACATAGCCATTACCTGCTGGGTATGGGTCGAACTCATGCAGTGAGCCCACTCCATACACCTGCTACCGACTTATGCCGTATATGTGTGGTGGATGTCGGCACTTGGTTAAACATAATGATATGCTTTCAAGAACTAACATTTTTAAGAAACTTTAGAAATCAATTTACTCAATGAGCATCACTTTGCTTATTTGTCGAGATATTGACGGCATGTTTACACCATCCACCAATCCAGTGAAGCTTCACCCTGAGAATCAAAGCTAAAGGTGGTCATGAGTTTTTCAACAGCAAATTAACAATCCCAATTAACATGTTTGTATATGTGTGTAGATTTATGTATTTAGGTATATTGTTGTACTGAACACTCTATAGGGACTCGAGCGAGGGGTTTGAAGCAAACTCATCAGCCGGTAATACGTTTCAATACCGGCCACTACTACCGATACTATGCTATCTGGTTTTATGCACAAAAATCCCTATTTATTGAGTGTAATTGGACAGGGAACAAATCTATCTATCTATCTATCTATCCCTCTATCTATCTATGTGCGTGTAGCTATCTATCTATCTATCTATCTATGTGCGTGTCGCTATCTATCTAGCTAGCAGTCTGTTTGGTTTAGAGGCCTCCATATAACTTAATGACTTCATGTGAAACGTTAATATATTTTAACAATAGTCAGATATTTTCATCTCTACTGTACTAAGTTTTTTCCATGTTTATTTTCAAGCTAATTGTTGCTCAATTGAATTGCCATCTGTTTCCCTTCAATATTTACTTATATACAGATATTTTAATCTCCACAAGTTTAATAACTGTGTTAGCTGTGAGAAATTGCATTTATCATGATAAAGCAAAATATCACACATATTTTGCATACTAGATTTATTCGCAGAAACAATCTTTGAAAATGAATCAGTAAGTGGCATGTTTATGCTTATCTGTTGAAGTGCAAAAAACTATTCATTTTACTCATATCTATAATTTAGCTTACAGAAAATAGCAGCAAGTATATTTCAACAGTGGGACTGAATATTTTTCACCTCCTCAGTTACAAATAGAACTGCATTCATATTGGTATTTACTTTCTAGATTACAATTAATCACATTACAAATTTATTTATATTAAGTGTATTTTTCTTATGTCTAACCATATATTTAGTTGTGATCAGATATTATTATAGGTTTTATGGAAATATTTGTAAACACGTTAATTAAATCATCTGAATAAATTCATTTTTTTTACTAAATGATTTTTTTTCTTTGACAATGATGCAATAATTGTTAAATAAAATTGCTAAGTCAACAAATGACTTGTGACTGATAAGAAATATTTTAGCCTAATTCATTAATCTAATAAATACTTGTGTATACTGCATGTGTGTGTATAAGCTGTATATACTGTATATATATATATATATATATATATATATATATATATATATATATATATATATATATAGTGGCATGGGGTACTGTCTCTGCATCCTGTTTCACGGTAGCAACTACAGATGACTGAACCTTTCAAAGTTTGGTTCGGTTCGTTGACTTTCCCACTGTTCACCGAATAGTTCTATGAACATATCCAAGCTCCATTGAATTCAAAGGGAGGAAAAACCAAAGGCATAGACAACACCTTCAGGGGGAATCAAAAGCTGCCAAAACAGTTCAAGGCACAGCCATTAGCTTCCTTATTAACCTAAGAAATATAGAGGTGGATGAGTGACAGGTGTAGGCAAGGTGAGCTGATGAAAGCCCTTATACCTCATGCAACAGCTTAAACTGCTTTTCTGCTCAGTTACACTCAGGTGGCATCAATTTTAGCTTCATAGTTATTGCTAGACACATTTAGATAGTAAGAGGTCTAGATAAGTGACAGGTAGCTACATGCCTGCCAGTCTGGGAACCCTACTGCTGCTGGAAACACACATGAAACCCAACTAGAAGTCCCCATCCACATTTCACAAAATTAGGGGCAGACACTAGGAAAATGGCATTAATTGCCCCAGAGTACCAATAGTGTCTTTGTACAGCAGTCAGGCATTGGCCATGTATGATACAAGGTCTGAGCCAGCATTTACAGCTTTCAGTAGTCTTCGGACACTCATGACCAGGCTTATCCGGATGGGCAGCATGAAATGAACAAACCAACTTTGGGACATTGACATCCAATGCTGGGACCCACATCCTCTCCTCCGGTCTGTAACCCCTCCAGTGCACCAAGTATTGAATGGAATGACGTAGAAAATGAGAAACAGCAATCTTAGCTATTTGAAACTGTAAAGGCCCCGTCACATGCAGCGACGTATCTAACGATATATCGCCGGGGTCACGGATTCCGTGACGCACATCCGGCATCGTTAGCGACGTCGTTGCATGTGACACGCACGAACGACCGTTAACGATGGAAAATACTCACCAAATCGTCCATAGTTGACACGTCATTCCCTTTTAAATAATCGTTGATTGTTGAGCGCGCAGGTTGTTCCTTGTTCCCGAGGCAGCACACATCGCTACGTGTGAGACCTCGGGAACGACGAACTGCAGCTTACCTGCGTCCACCGGCAATGCGGAAGGAAGGAGGTGGGCGGAATGTTACGTCCCACTCATCTCTGCCCCTCCACTTCTATTAGGCGGCCGCTTAGTGATGCCGCATGAACTGCCCACTTAGAAAGGAGGCGGTTTGCCGGCAAAAGCGACGTCGCTAGGCAGGTAAGTCCCATGTGATGGCTCCGAATATTGTGCGCCACGGGCAGCGATTTGCCTGTGATGCACAAACAACGGGGGCGGGTGCTTTCACCAGCAATATCGCTAGCGATATCGCTGCATGTAACACCCCCTTAAATTGCCATCAATCATGATTGGGGCCAGTGGCAAGGAAGATGGCTCCAAAGGTACCACAGAGACCTGTGGAACACATTGTGGATCCTAAGAGCCTGAGGTAACTCCAGATGAAATGCTACTGGGTTAATGACGGTGATTACCTTATAGGGACCAATAAACCTAGGCCTTAGCTTCCAGAAAGGAACTTTCAACTTAATATTCCCGGTAGACAACCACACATAGTCCTTTACACTTAGATCCAGACCTGGCAAGCATTTTCTGTCAGCCATACATTTGTATCTCTCCCATCAGCTTCAAATTACTTTGAAATACTTGTGATACAGAAGAGAGCAATGAGGCAAAATGTTCCTCCTCAGGAATTCTTCAAGCCTCTCTATTACTAAAGGTACCAAATTGCTAAAGAAAATCGTATGCACCAAAGAAAGGTTACTTACCAATAGACTCCTGATGATGATTGTTTATAGTCAGCCAATGGTAAGTAAGATGCCCAATCCTCCAGGTTCTTGAGACAAAACACCTAAGGTAAGTTTCCAAATTTTGATTTCTGCGCTCGGTCTGACCATTCAACTGAGGGTGGAAGGCAGAAGAAAAAGTCAACTGCACCCCCAGTCGAGTGACCCCATTTTGGAAACTAGCGCCATATTGGAGTGCAGATTTAGTTGGAATGGTTTGCAGGTACCATGTCATATTGGCAGACCCCATGGGGTGGCAGAACAGCAGTAACCCCCCACAAGTGACCCCATTTTATAAACTGCACCTTTCAATGAATTTATTAAGGGGTGCAATGAGCATATTGACACTACAAGTGTGTCACAAAATTTTATACTATTGGGTGTTCAACAATAAAGAAGTACGTTTTTACAACTAAAATGTTATTTTAACCCCATATTTCCAATTTTCACAAGTGAAATAGGTAAAATAAGGCCCCATAATGCGCTATACAATTTCTCCTAAATGTGGCACTACTTCGCACAGGGCTCAGGAGAGAAGGAGTGCCATTTGATTTTTGCAGCACAGATTTTCCTAGAATAGTTTGTGGCCTCCATTTTCAGAGCCCCTAAGTGCAAAAACGGAAGAAACCCCCTAAAGTGATCACATTTTAGAAACTACACTCCTCTGAGAATTCATCTATGGGTCTAGTGACAATTTAGTCTCTGGAATACACCCATGGTGTCAAACACAGTGAATATTGCAGAATTAAAAATTGCAAATAAGTCCTTGCTGTGTCCACTACATTGTAGTGCCCATACATTTTGCCCAGCTCATGCTTCTGGAAACCTGTGCCCCATACATTTAAGCAGGCTCTCCTCACTACAACAATACTAAACATGTGGATGCTAATTGTGGTTTTGGCACATTGTGGGGCTCAGAAGAGAGGGGGGCATTTGGGAGCACAGATTTTGAAGGATTTATTTTTTGAGAGGGGGGGCCATAGCGTTTTTTGAGAGCCTTTGTGCTACCACTCATGTGAAAGCTACCTATATTTCCGTTAACTGAGGACAGACCTAAGTGGGGATTTGTGTTTTTTTGGGTTGAGTTGAATGCTATTTGGTAGCAATTTTGGTACAAAACATTTTGGATCAGTACACATTTATCTTGTGCTCTTTGCTCTGTACCTACATTGGGGTTTTCAACTGCATCTCTGAAATACGTGATTAAGGTAAAACCCACGATGCATCCATTCACTAATAAGGTAGCAGGATAACTCCGAACCCTGCTTAGCCTCTTTTCAGTGGTGTCCTTCTTTTGAAAGTTGAACAAAACTGTTGATGACCATACTTTTGTGCATGCCTAAAAAGAGGCGTAAAAAGATGGACACTGCCGCACCACAGGTCAGAAGGGAGCTCAAAGTGATTCCCTCTGTCTCATTACAGTGAATTTTCCATTTGAAATTGTGTCTGAATTGCGTTTTCAAGAGATTTAGGGTATGTGCACATGATCTGACCATGTCCTGGACACAGCATGTCTTCCCCTGTGGAGATGCAAGTGTGCTCTGCAGAAGACCGCAAATGCTCATGCCCACGATCAGGGTTTGGGGAACTGTGGAGTTTCACTGTTTTCCCAGGTGAGAACACTAGCGTCTCCATAGCATAAATTGACATGCTTCAGACAGGGAAGCAGGGCTGCATGTAAGTTTACGCTGTGGAGAAAAGAATCACAGTGGGCATGGGATGCCTATAAATTCCATCTACTGTTCTTGTACTGTACAAGCTGCATCCAAAATGCTGCTATTCCTAATTTTGGATATGTACCCTTACACGGAACACCAGTGCAAGCGCTCAGGATAGAGCACAGGATGAATAGGAGTCGTGCCGCACTGCGATCTTTGAGAAGCAGGATGAGCAAATCAATAGTGGTTAAAGAATTGATTTTATTTATTTTTTATGCCGTTCAACTTGCGGTACAAGTGATTAGGCAGCTTTATTCCTCTGGTCAATACGATTCCAGATTTATATAGTTTTTTGTTTAGGTTTGGTGACTATCACACTAAAAACCGGTTTTTTTTTTACAATATAAAGGTTTTTTGCATCACCGGATTTTAAAGGCTATAGTTTTTTTTATTTTTCTGCCAACAGAGTCATGTGATGAATTGCTTTTGTGGACTGAGTTAGAGTTTTTATTAGTACCATTTTGGGCCACATAATTGTTTTTGATCGCTTTCTATTTTGTGTTTTGTGAAGCAGAATCAAAAAGAAACAGCAACTAGAATAGATTTTTAAAAAAAATTTTAACGACATTCAGTGTGTCGTAAAAGTGATAAGACAGTTTTATTCTTCATGTCAGTGTGATTACAGCCATACCACATTTACATTGTTTTTTTTAATTTGCTTTGCTGCTTTTACACCATAAATACTTTTTTTAAAGAAAAAATAGTTTTTGCATTGCTGTATTTTTAGAGCTATAGTTTTTTTTATTTTTTGACTAACGGAGCTGTATGGCAGCTTATTTTTTTTTCTGGGACAAGATGACGTTTTCAGCGGGACCATTTTTATTTATATATGACTTTTTGATCGCGTTTTATTCCACTTTTTTGTCAGCTGTATAATGAAAAGACAGAGTTTTTGTTTACTGAAGGGGCTAACTAGTGTAACAGTTTTATAGATCAGGTTGTTATGGATGCGATGATAAGAAATATGTGTACTTTTTGTTTCTTTTTAACACAGAGATAACTATTTTTTGAAACTTTTTTATTTTTTTGTTCTTTATTTTCTGATTTTTTAAAATACTTTTTCTTTTTTTCTAACTTTTTTTTACTTTTTCACTTAGTTTCTTTATGGGACATTAACCCACAGTGCTCTGATTGCAGCTGCGATGTTCTGCAGTGCTCTATCACTGCAGATCAGCACAGCTGTGAGAACTGCACTGTGAAAGCCTGAGCGATCATGCTGCAGGCCCCATGGAAGCACACTTAGTGCGAAACAGCTATTGTCCGTTTGTACCCCGCACCCCATCCACTGCTGGCCTTGTTTTTATGTGAACACAATAAAGACAAGCAACTTGAACACACTATGGTGAGTTCCAGCTATAAATTTCTTCTATTGTTTGAGAATGCTGCAGGCATGGTCACTCAAGCTTTCTGTAGTCAGGTGACCTCGGATCACAATGATAACGATCGGGCCTTTGTGATTACATTGCTGGGGTCACAATCAGAGAGGAGAGGGAGTGTGATCCCTCTCCCAATCCTCTAAGTGCTGCGATTGGAATCGATTTCTGCATTCATGGGGTTAAACAACCAGGTACCATCCATGGCTTTGAGGGCCGGGGCTCGTCTGTCAGATAAGCCGAGTCCCCAGCGGCAATCGTGGGTGCAAAGCTCCCTGTGCCTCCGTGATTGCTGGGATGAAAAGGTACGCCCTTGGTCGTTACATACCAGAAAAATAGGACGTACCGGTAAGTCCTTGGTCAGGAAAGGGTTAAAGAGTGTTGCACTCTGAGATACAAGTTTTTATATCCACCATGTTTATGCTTATGGTTCAGCACTGTGAATGTGTAATGACTATAATTTAAGGGACTTTAGCTTAAGAGATTCTGCAGCCTCAACTCCTTACAGTTTAGACTATTTCTGACTGTCAAAGTGAATTTTTTCTGAGCCAGAAGAGGTCAGTGCAGCCTAAAAGAAATTGTGATCAATGAAATTACTGTAGCAATTATGCCATAATGGCCACAGGAAACAGCATTTATATACTAAATATATGCACTCCCTTTTAAACAGACAATATATGATGTCATATTTATTATATATTGTAATGTGAAATCTTCACAAAAAGAAGAATTTCAGTATCTCATATTTCAATTTTTCTCAACCCCCCACTTTTTAATACAAACATTTCTGGCCTTATTGTTATCCTTAACGGGGCTTTCTTCATTGAGACATTGATGGCAAAGTCCTAGGATCACTGAGGATCTGACCTCCATTAACCCTTCCGATTATAACCTGCTAGTGACTTGCTACTGTCTTCAGTTGGAGGTTATACGATTACTGTATTGCACTCTAATGATCTCAAGAGATCCTAGCAGTTAGGTCCCCATTTATGGATATTGATGTCAACTTTTATTATAATATGTGACCCGCCCCAGGGCCGTGGGGTACTCGGTTCCGGGTGTTGGTTAATGGGATTATGTCACGGGGGCCTGTGCCCGGTTCCGTGGCCCTGGTGGTCGCTGAAAGTCAATAAATAATAAAATAAAAAAAAATAAAAAAAAATAATAAAGAAAAACATAAATAAATAAATAAATAAATAAAAGTATTTTGTGACGCCACCTACGGTTCTAGTATGGTTACTGGGGCTGCAGGTCAGACCTCTGGGGTGATGGTTAGGCAGCCAGTTGTTTACGCTTCCCGTAGGTGAAGCGGGGTCCCCAGGGCAGTTTTAGTAGTACACAGATATGGCGGTTTTTCCTCACAGCCTTTTCAACTGTCACTTTAGTGCAGCAGCCTATGGCTCCTCAGATGAAGAAATAAAGTGCGTCACACCAATTCATTAACTCTGACCAGATTTTACTTGCAGGTGTTAAAAAGGGGTTCAGTTTCTGATGTTACAGTTTTTGGGTGATCTGGGAACAGTTCAGGATCTCTGCACCAGGTCAGTTGTGTGGCCTCCCTGCTGCGCTGTGTCTCTCCTTCGTACTAGGCTGCCTGTAGCTATACCTTGTCCCTCTCTCACTGTTTTCACCTGTATGGCAGGCGGCGGGAGCTTCTCTAAGGGGCACTGCTGTACTCACTGCGGTCCCTAAGCTCTGTGTAGCGGCTTTGCCTTCAGGTGCTGCTGCGGCCAGGAGATCTGCAGTCTCCCTGGCCCCCAGTCTTTATTGCTGGGCAGATTAGATCCCTCACAATCTCGGACGCCGGTGTCCGATAATCAGCGCTGTTCCTTGGGGATGAACCGGTCTGGCTCCACCTCCCCGGTCACTCCTCTTTTGCCTCACTCTTGATCCCTCAGGCGGTCACACAGTTACTTGTGCGGGCTAAGCACTGCCCTCTCCATTTTGATGTCTCCCTTCACTCTCTGCTCGCACAGTCTCCTTTTCTCCAACTGTCAACTGTCTCTCTGACTCCGCCTCCAAACCTGGATTTAAAGGGGACCTCACCTGAACTCGACTTGTAGAGCTCCCCCTCCAGGCTTGGAGTGGAAATGTTGTATGTGGGATTACCTATTGTGGAGATCCTTCCCTGCCCAGGTGCAGGTATATTTGTGGCAACTGAACCCTGGGGTGCCACATTCCCCCTTAGATAAATTCAGTACTCCTGGACTAGAAACACAAACTTATAAAACATTAGCAATAATAAAGAGTATTACAAAGTCTTAAAAAAAATAAAAATTACAAAAACCAATAAAACAGAAAAATGCAGTCCGTCCGCTGCAAAATGTGAGTATGGTATATATAAGAAAGTTTTTGACCACTACCAGTTCTGTGGTCCATTGGTCCATAAAAGTTCAAGAAGATGCAGAAGTTCATGCAAAAAGTCCTGCAGGCTCAACACGCTTGACGGTTACGGATTTACTTAGTTGCAATAAACAAATGAATAAAAATATTTTTACATTTAACTAACTACTACACTTTCTATTTAATATTCTTCTATATAACGGGACGGGGGCTGACCAAAGTTGCTACGGCTAGACCTACGTAATGCCTGTGTCACAACTGATCGGTGCAGTGTACTGGTACCTAGTGCTGATGCTATGCGTGCACTATCTACTAGTCTGCATGAGGATCTACAAAATATTGGTATGCGTGAATGTTGTCTTAGTCTTACCATAGGACTGGCAGGATCCCCAATAGCAGGGTTCTCTGGTTCTACTGCGACAGGTAGTTCTTCTGAAATGTTGACCGGTTCTTCCAGTCTTTCTGGGACTTCTACTGGTTGAGCGCCAGTCAATAATGGTATAATTATGGCTCCATTGTACTGAGGCCAACTTTCAGGAAAATCACCAAGTACTGTTCTTATCATCTTCTCTTTCTTTTCCTCTTTAGGTTGAGGTATACAGGGGATTACTTCTTTTTGCTTCAACTATTCAGGACATTTTTTAAGGTGGTCTCTAGAAACTGCCGCTGACGTTTTTCCCTTATCCTTGCTGATTAAGCAGATTTACTTATTGTCAAATTTAGAGGGCAATACTGTGTATGGATCTGCTTCCCACTGGTCATCAAGCTTATGGGTCTTTCTTTTTCTTTTTAGAACCATCTCTCCAGGTATTAAAGGAGCAGCTGGTGCATTGTTGTTATAATCTTTCTCTTGTCTTTCTCTAATTTGGTCTAGGCTTCTTTCTACGCACTCCTGTACCTTTTTGTACTGCTCTTGGCGCTTAGTGTCCCAATCAGCTTCAGGTGAACTGGTTTCAGGAACAACAATTCCCATTTCTAAGTCAACCGGTAACTTCCCGGGTCTTGCTCTCATCAAGTATGCTGGCGTGCAATTGGTGGAACTCACAGGGATGTTGTTGTACATGTCCACTAAATCAGGCAACTTCTCTGGCCACATGCTTCTTTCTTCCAAGGGTAAGGTTTTCAACAGGTCTATAACCACCTGGTTCATTTTCTCACACATGCCGTTTGTCTGTGGGTGATTCGGTGTGGTTCGGATTTTCTTACATCCATACAGGTTGCAAAACTCCTGGAACACTTCAGCTTCGAACGCAGAACCTTGATCCGTCAACACCTGTTCCGGGTAGCCATGTGGTCTGCAGAAGTAAGCTTGAAAGGTTCTCGCTGCAGTTCTTGCTGTCAAGTCCTTTACAGGTACTACCACCAGGAACTGGGAATAGTGGTCCACCATAGTGAGGGCATACGTATAACCGGATCTACTGGGTGTTAATTTCACATGGTCCAAGGCTACAAGTTCCAGCGGCTGCTTGGTGACAATTGGTTGTAGTGGAGCTCTTTGACTGTCACGATCCTTTCTTCTCAGGTTACATGGGCCACAGTTTCGGCACCAGTTCTCAATGGTAGTTCTCATGCCAACCCAATAGAATCTATTGCGCAACAGTACCTCAAGCTTCTTCCACCCGAAGTGTCCTACTCCATCATGGTACGCCTCCAGCACCATCTGAACATCTCTCTTCGGTACCACTATTTGCCACACCCTCTCATAGGTTCAGGGGTTGATGTAATGTCTGCATAGCCTACCCCTGTAGATGAACAATCTGCTCTTTTCCTTCCACAGGTGCTGCGCTTCCGGTGGGGCATCTGGTCTAAGACTTGAGTCTGGTTGGATTATTAGCTCTTTAACTAGGTGAACAGCCGGATCGCTGTCTTGCGTTTCCTCCCACCCGTGGTAAGGTAACAGGTTCAGCGTGGCCTCTTGGCGTTTGCCTTTAACACCTTGGTTACACTGGGATGCACTGTTGCGGTGAAAAGCCGGCAGCTCTATCTCTTCTAGCTCATCTGAGTCTTCTCCTGCATCTGGTAAATGGGGCATTCTCGACAAAATGCATCAGCGTTAGCGTTTTTGCGGCCTGCCCGATATTTGATGGTGAAGTCATAGTTTGACAACCGGGCCATCCATCGCTGCTCTAGTGCACCTAGCTTTGCGGAGTCCAAGTGAGTAAGCGGGTTGTTATCCGTAAATATGGTAAACTTCGCAGATGCCAGGTAGTGCTTGAATCGTTCAGTGACGGCCCAGACTAAGGCCAGGAATTCCAGCTTGAACGAACTGTAGTTTTCTGGGTTTCTCTCAGTAGGACGGAGCTTCCTGCTTGCAAAGGCAATTACACGTTCTTTGCCATTCTGCACCTGCAACAGCACAGCTCCCAATCCCACATTACTGGCATCTGTGTACAGCACGAATGGCAGATTATAATCAGGGTAGGCCAGGATTTCCTCACCGGTCAGGGCCCACTTCATGTGCTTGAAGGAGTCTTCTTCTTTCTCACCCCATTCAAATGGAGGGCCGGAAGTCTTGCCCTTTTTGGTCTGGCCTACCAGGAGATCTTGCAAAGGCGCCGCTATTTTCGTGAAGTCCTTTATGAACCTCCTGTAGTATCCTACCAGCCCCAAGAACTGACGCACCTCTTTGACGGTTGTTGGTTTTGGCCAGTCTCTGATAGCAGTGACCTTTTCAGGGTTTGGTGCCACACCATCCGCACTGACCACATGCCCAAGATACTGAACCTTCGGCTTCAGCAAATGGCATTTTGAAGGCTTTAGTTTCATACCAAACTTTGACAATGCTTCAAACACCTCGGCCAGGTGCTCCAGATGTTCCTCATACGTCTTGGAATACACGATGATGTCATCAAGATATATCAGTACAGACTCGAAGTTTCGGTGCCCCAGGCAACACTCCATCAGCCTTTGGAACGTGCCGGGTGCATTGCAGAGTCCAAACGGCATGCTGTTGAACTCACACAGACCCATCGGCGTCGTGAATGCGGTCTTCTCTCGATCTTCTTCTGCCATGGAAACCTGCCAATACACACTGGTAAGACCTAAGGTGGAAAAGAAATTAGCAGCTTTCAGTGCAGCAAGTGATTCCTCAATGTGGGGCAACGGATAAGCATCCTTGTGTGTTATGCGGTTTATCTGTCTATAGTCAACGCACATCCTCATTGTGCCATCTTTCTTTCTTACAAGGACAAGTGGAGCTGACCAGGGGCTACAACTATCTCTAATAACCCCAGCTTCCTTCATTTCCCGTAACATATCTTTAGCACACTGATAGTGAGCTGGTGGGATAGGCCTGTATCTCTCTTTTATAGGTGGATGGTCTCCCGTGGGTATGCGATGGTGTACCCCTTTTATCCGCCCAAAGTCTAATGGATGCTTACTAAAGACCCGTTCATATTCCTTCACCACCCGATAAACTCCGTGCCTTTGGTAAGAAGGGGTGGAATCAGTGCCGACATGCAGCTTCTGACACCAGTCCTCCAGCTGTCCCTTGGAGCTGTTGTCCTCCGCCTGGTCGGACGGGGTCAAGGGTTCCACTGCCTGAATTGAGTTCTTGTTGACAGTGAACAACTTGGCAACAGTAGCATATCTGGGTAGCTTGACCTCTTCCTCTCCACAGTTTAAAACTCGTACAGGTACCCTCCCTTTGCGTACATCAACTATCCCCCTGGCTGTCAGGACTGTGGGCCTACTATCTGAGTACATGGGTTCTACCATTGCCTGGTAATCCCGCCCTCTGAGGCCTATAGCTGCCCGACACCAAATCATCACTTCACTTCTTGGGGGTAACACAATGGGGAATGGGTCGCTTACCCATACACTGCCGATTTCTCCACCAGACAACTCTACCTGTTGTCTCTGCAGAAGTGCTTTGATTTCTTTCTGTAGGACCCTCTGCTGCCCGATGCTGGCAGTTTCTGCAACCTGCTGGAGCAAGAAAAGAACTTCTCCTAGACAATTTTCAACAACATTAGTACCTAATATCATTGTTGGATTTCTTTCACGACAATCAGTATCCACCACAATAAGTCCTTGGCCCTTTAGTTCCTCCCTCCCCACCTTTATCGTCACCTCCTTGTACCCTACTTGTGATACCGGCTGTCCATTAGCAGCATATAAAGTAAGGTCTGGGTCTGGGCGAGTGAGCTCAGAATCGGCCCAAAATCTTTTGTAAAGGATATGCGGGATCGTCGTCACCTGTGAGCCAGTATGGGAATGCCATCTAGCACGATAGATAGGAATGGTCGTCCTCCCACATATCTATCCCGCCAGTTCGATGGGCCTTTTTGTTTTATTCCTGGTGGCCGGCCCGCTGCCCCAGGAGTCGCTGGTTTAAAGGACATGACCTGGCAAAGTTGCCCGCCTCGTTACAACGGCGGCAGAGAGGTTGTCCTGACGAGTCGTAGCGGTCGTTGGGTCTTCCTCTGGGCGGTGGGTTCCTCCTTCCTCGCATCCACGGGATGTCCTCAGGGCTGTCAGCCAACTGGATCCTCTCCGACGACTGTGGTTTCTGCTGGAGTTGCATGGCCTTTAGGAGCATGGCCACATCTATGGTCAGCTGCTGTACCTGGGAACGCAAGTCATCAGAGGCACCAGGTATTACAGTCTGTCCATTGATTTTTGCTGGAGTTAAGGAAAGGGACGCCACCTCTGAGGGAGAGGTGATGGCTTGCCGCGGTTGAGGTGCGGGGTCTGTAGTCACAGGGACTCGCAGTGCTCTAATGGCCCAGTTCTTCAGAGTTACAAAGTTTAGACTCGGATGCTCCATGACCCATAGACGCAGCTGTGTTTGATGAATTGGTGAATGTAGCCCCTCAAGAAATTGTTCAATTAACATTTTATCTTCCTCTCCTGCACTTTCAGGGTCTACCTGCTTTACAGCCTGCAGCGCCTCCTGAAGGTTCAATGCATAATCCCGTATGCTATCCTGCGGTCTTTGTTTGCAGTTGTAAAACCTCATTCTAAAGCTGGTGTCACACACAGCGACAACGACAACGACGTCGCTGCTACGTCACCATTTTCGGTGACGTTGCAGCGACGTCCCGTCGCTGTCGCTGTGTGTGACATCCAGCAACGACCTGGCCCCTGCTGTGAGGTCGCCGGTCGTTGCTGAATGTCCAGCTTCATTTTTTCGTCGTCACTCTCCCGCTGTGACACACACATCGCTGTGTGTGACAGCGAGAGAGCGACTAAATGAAGCGAGCAGGAGCCGGCACTGGCAGCTGCGGTAAGCTGTAACCAGCGTAAACATCGGGTAACCAAGGGAAGTCCTTTCCCTGGTTACCCGATGTTTACGCTGGTTACCAGCCTCCGCTCTTGCTGCCAGCGCCGGCTCCTGCACTGTGACATGTGGCTGCAGTATGCATCGGGTAATTAACCCGATGTATACTGTAGCAAAGAGAGCAAGGAGCCAGCGCTAAGCAGTGCGCGCGGCTCCCTGCTCTCTGCACTGTGACATGTAGCTGCCGCACACATCGGATTAATTAACCCGATGTGTACTGTACCTAGGAGAGCAAGGAGCCAGCGCTAAGCGCGGCTCCCTGCTCTCTGAACATGTAACACAGCGACGTTATGATCGCTGCTTCTGCTGTGTTTGACAGCTAAGCAGCGATCATAACAGCGACTTACAAGGTCGCTGTTACGTCACCGAAAATGGTGACGTAACAGCGACGTCGTTGTCGCTGTCGTTTAGTGTGAACCCAGCTTTAGCTCAGCTACAGTACGAGTTTCAAAAGCAGCTTTTAAATTAGCAAATATCTGGGTTATTGTCCTTTTATCTGTATTCAGCCAGGATTTAACCTCTCGCTCTGCTGCACCCGTCAGTTGCCCCAGCAAAACAGACACTTTTTGCTTGTCAGTCATAGAGTATATATCCAGGAAATTGCACATCTTTTCTCGAAATTCAGCTAGGGTATTGGGCTCCCCAGCATATTGCGGTAACCATGCTGCCCCTGGGACATACGGCAGAGCAAGCGGCATGATCGGGGCTACAGCTTCAGGTGCTGCAGCTGCTCCAGCGGCATCAGCATCGCCTTGCATCTCCATCCTCGCTGTGGCGCAGTTAGTTTTTCAAATGCTCAAAATGGCGGCAAAGTTCAGTTATTATTAAACAGTTTTCAAGGCACACGTTACCCAGGGTTACTGGGCCTTGTCCAGATCCTGTTCGTGACGCCAAAAGCTGACCCGCCCCAGGGCCGTGGGGTACTCGGTTCCGGGTGTTGGTTAATGGGATTATGTCACGGGGGCCTGTGCCCGGTTCCGTGGCCCTGGTGGTCGCTGAAAGTCAATAAATAATAAAAATTAAAAAAAAAAAAATAAAATAAATAAAAAAAATAATAAAGAAAAAAAAATTAAATAAATAAATAAATAAAAGTATTTCGTGACGCCACCTACGGTTCCAGTATGGTTACTGGGGCTGCAGGTCAGACCTCTGGGGTGATGGTTACGCAGCCAGTTCTTTACGCTTCCCGTAGGTGAAGCGGGGTCCCCAGGGCAGTTTTAGTAGTACACAGATATGGCGGCCGTTTTTCCTCACAGCCTTTTCAACTGTCACTTTAGTGCAGCAGCCTATGGCTCCTCAGATGAAGAAATAAAGTGCGTCACACCAATTCATTAACTCTGACCAGATTTTACTTGCAGGTGTTAAAAAGGGGTTCAGTTTCTGATGTTACAGTTTTTGGGTGATCTGGGAACAGTTCAGGATCTCTGCACCAGGTCAGTTGTGTGGCCTCCCTGCTGCGCTGTGTCTCTCCTTCATACTAGGCTGCCTGTAGCTATACCTTGTCCCTCTCTCACTGTCTTCACCTGTATGGCAGGCGGCGGGAGCTTCTCTAAGGGGCACTGCTGTACTCACTGCGGTCCCTAAGCTCTGTGTAGCGGCTTTGCCTTCAGGTGCTGCTGCGGCCAGGAGATCTGCAGTCTCCCTGGCCCCCAGTCTTTATTGCTGGGCAGATTAGATCCCTCACAATCTCGGACGCCGGTGTCCGATAATCAGCGCTGTTCCTTGGGGATGAACCGGTCTGGCTCCACCTCCCCGGTCACTCCTCTTTTGCCTCACTCTTGATCCCTCAGGCGGTCACACAGTTACTTGTGCGGGCTAAGCACTGCCCTCTCCATTTTGATGTCTCCCCTCACTCTCTGCTCGCACAGTCTCCTTTTCTCCAACTGTCAACTGTCTCTCTGACTCCGCCTCCAAACCTGGATTTAAAGGGGACCTCACCTGAACTCGACTTGTAGAGCTCCCCCTCCAGGCTTGGAGTGGAAATGTTGTATGTGGGATTACCTAATGTGGAGATCCTTCCCTGCCCAGGTGCAGATATATTTGTGGCAACTGAACCCCTTGGGTGCCACATATGACACTAGGGATGTGCTGGTATGACAAGATTCACAGATTTTCACAGGAAACTAGATTCACAACAAATTTATTCTCCCCGAATGAGGTTTCCCTTATTATGAAGTATCACGCTCAGGCCAACACTCAGCCACCTCCATGATGTGGGATGGGGGACTATAAGGGGTCCGCATCACTCAATCTCACACTTACCCCTCACTCAAGCTACAGATTGAGGACATACCACAAAACCAGTCAACACACACCGAACATGATCAATGCTGGGATGGATCTTCACTAAACATGCACACCGCCCCCTACAATCTTTACCTATGGTATATGATAAATTACACAGATTATATGACTCTTCCCAGAAAGATGTTACATGTCCAGGATGTTGCTCATTTGAGGTGGCAGCCATATACTCTCTCTAGATCACACTCTGAATCTACACAGTAAAGGTGGTGTGTGAGGTGTCAGAGATGAAAATATGTGCTAATTCTATATACCCAAGCAGAAGGAGGGAGACAGTTACATTTCACAGGGATCATTAGACACTTGGGTGTCAGTGGAAAATATTGGAACTTAGACATGACATTTTTTACAATAAATATACAATGGCCTATGACTACATGGGGTCTGGAATAGAGATGAGCGAACCGGTCGCGGTTCGGCTCGAGGTCGGTTCGCCGAACGGGGGTCCCGTTCGAGTTCGGTTCGTCGAACGTTCGACGAACCGAACTAGAACCAATAGGCTATAATGGGAGGCAATCACAAACACATAAAAATGCATTATAAATGTACACAAACAGTTAATAAACATTGCCATAACACTTACCGGTCCCCGCGATCCCTTCTGCACTCTGTCTCCTGCCGCTATTCCATCCGATGATCGCTGAATCCTCCCGGTGACTGGCACTGCAGCAGTGATGCAGGACCTATCGTGACGTCAAAATAGCCATGTGACCAGTCACGTGGCTATTATCTCATTGGCTACAGACTGGTCACATGACTATGACGAGTCATGTAGGACCTGCGAGTGCATCTCTCCGGTACACGGTGCACATATGTGTATCGCCGTGTACCGGCGACATGCTCTACCACACGGTCGACTCCCCGTTCCGTTAGGGACCGGCTGACACAGCCGGTCATTAACGGAGGTTGCCATAGCAACGCAGTTAGCGGTGACGTCACCGCTAACCGCGGCTCCGAGAGCACCGTTGCTATGGTAACGCGTCTGTCAGCGTCTGAGAGCAGGGAGCCAGCGCTAAGCGGTGTGCGCTGCTCCCTGCTCTGTGCACATGTAGCTGCAGCACATATCGGGTAATTAACCCGATGTGTGCTGTAACTAGGAGAGCAGGGAGCCAGCGCTCAGTGTGCGCTGCTCCCTGCTCTCTGCACGTGTAGCTGCGTGCGCTGGTAACCAAGGTAAATATCGGGTTGGTTACCCGATATTTACCTTAGTTACCAAGCGCAGCATCTTCCACGCGGCGCTGGGGGCTGGTCACTGGTTGCTGGTGAGCTCACCAGCAACTCGTGTAGCCACGCTCCAGCGATCCCTGCCAGGTCAGGTTGCTGGTGGGATCGCTGGAGCGTCGCAGTGTGACATCTCACCAGCAACCTCCTAGCAACTTACCAGCGATCCCTATCGTTGCTGGGATCGCTGGTAAGTTGCTAAGGCTAAGTTCACATTTCCGTTGATTTGTATCAGTCACATGCGTCGCTTGACGCATGTGACTGATGCGCTGTTCAACGCTGTACAACGGATGACAAAGAACAGAATTCTTTGTCGGATTCCGTTGTGTGCGGGGGGCGGAGTTCGGGGGGGAGGGGAGGAGCCGAGCGGGGCCGTGGCACTGAGGACGTCAGTGCCGCAGTGACTGCAGGACAGGTGAGTGTGTGTGTGTGTGAGTGTGTGAGTGTGTGTGTGTATACACATGCTTAATGCGGGAGGGGGCGGAGCCGAGCGGGGGGCGGGGCCAGGCGCTGAGGATGTCAGTGGAAGTGCTGCGGTCTGCATGGCTGGGGACAGGTGAGTGTATCTGTGAGTGAGTGAGTGTGTGTATGTGCATGTATGTATGTATGTATGTATGTGTGTGCACATGCAAAGTGCGGGAGGGGGCGGAGCCGAGCGGGGGGCGGGGCCAGGCGCTGAGGATGTCAGTAGAAGTGCTGCGGTCTGCATGGCTGGGGACAGGTGAGTGTATCTGTGAGTGAGTGAGTGTGTGTATGTGCATGTATGTATGTATGTGCATGTATGTATGTATGTGTGTGCACATGCAAAGTGCGGGAGGGGGCGGAGCCGAGCAGGGGGCGGGGCCAGGCGCTGAGGATGTCAGTAGAAGTGCTGCGGTCTGCATGGCTGGGGACAGGTGAGTGTATCTGTGAGTGAGTGAGTGTGTGTATGTGCATGTATGTATGTATGTATGTATGTATGTGTGTGCACATGCAAAGTGCGGGAGGGGGCGGAGCCGAGCGGGGGGCGGGGCCAGGCGCTGAGGATGTCAGTAGAAGTGCTGCGGTCTGCATGGCTGGGGACAGGTGAGTGTATGTGTGAGTGAGTGTGTGTATGTGCATGTATGTATGTATGTGCATGTATGTATGTATGTGTGTGCACATGCAAAGTGCGGGAGGGGGCGGAGCCGAGCGGGGGGCGGGGCCAGGCGCTGAGGATGTCAGTAGAAGTGCTGCGGTCTGCATGGCTGGGGACAGGTGAGTGTATGTGTGAGTGAGTGTGTGTATGTGCATGTATGTATGTATGTGCATGTATGTATGTATGTGCATGTATGTATGTATGTATGTGTGTGTGTGCACATGCAAAGTGCGGGAGGGGGCGGAGCCGAGCGGGGGGCGGGGCCAGGCGCTGAGGATGTCAATAGAAGTGCTGCGGTCTGCATGGCTGGGGACAGGTGAGTGTATGTGTGAGTGAGTGTGTGTATGTGCATGTATGTATGTATGTGCATGTATGTATGTATGTGTGTGCACATGCAAAGTGCGGGAGGGGGCGGAGCCGAGCAGGGGGCGGGGCCAGGCGCTGAGGATGTCAGTAGAAGTGCTGCGGTCTGCATGGCTGGGGACAGGTGAGTGTATGTGTGAGTGAGTGTGTGTATGTGCATGTATGTATGTATGTGCATGTATGTATGTATGTGTGTGCACATGCAAAGTGCGGGAGGGGGCGGAGCCGAGCGGGGGGCGGGGCCAGGCGCTGAGGATGTCAGTAGAAGTGCTGCGGTCTGCATGGCTGGGGACAGGTGAGTGTATCTATGAGTGAGTGTGTGTATGTGCATGTATGTATGTATGTATGTGTGTGTGTGCACATGCAAAGTGCGGGAGGGGGCGGAGCCGAGCAGGGGGCGGGGCCAGACGAGGGTGTCAGTGGCAGTGCTTGTCTGCATGGCTGGGGACAGGTGTGTGTGTGTGTGTACATACATGTGCGGGAGGGGGCGGGGCCGAGCGGGGAAGTGTCGGCCTCCCTGCACACGTAACCAGCCTAAATATCGGGTAACAGCAAAGCACCCGATGTTTACCTTGGTTACCCGATATTTACCTTGGTTACGGGCCTACACCGCTTAGCGCTGGCTCCTTGCACCGTAACCAGGGTAAATATCGGGTAACCAACCAAAGCTGGTGACGTGTGCAGGGAGCCAGAGAGCATGCGCAGCGAAATCCGACGGATCTCGCTGCTCAAAAAACGTTACATGCTGCGTTCCTCCCGCCCGGCGGTCAGTCGTTCCACGACTGATCAGTCGGGCGGAGGGTGCAACGCAGCATCATCAGTCACAATCCGCTGCTCATACAAGTCTATGGGAGCAGCGGAATCCGCTAAACGGATTCCGCTGTTTACAAGAGCAGCGGATTGTGACTGATACATTTTAGCGGAAATGTGAACTTAGCCTTACCTTTACCGCTGTTACCGCTGACAGCCAGCACTGATCTGCACGCTGCACGCTGCTTCCCGTTTGTAGTGATGATTGTAGTGAGGATGGAGGTTCCCCAGCCCCAAGTGATGAGCTGGGTAAACTCATCCTCACTACAATCGTCACTACTACTACACTAGAAAGAAAGAAGACAGAAGAGCAGGATCGTGGAGGGCTGACAGGGGTAATAAAGATGGAGTCTCTAATGTGTCTGTGTATTTATTTCTATTAAAGTATTTTTTCTCTGTGTGGTGTTTTTTTTTAACCCTTTATTGGAGATTCTTAATGGCCGGGTCAAACGTGCCTGACATTAAGAATCTCTGGCTTAATACTGGCTAGTAAAACAAAGCCAGTATTAACTCATGATTACCCAACAAGCCACCCGGCTCCAGGGCTGTTGGAAGAGTTGGATACAGCTCCAGATGATGGCGCTTCTATGAGAGCGCCATTTTCTGGGACAGCTGCGGACTGAAATTCGCAGCAGAGGCGCCCAGAAACCTCGGGCTAACCTGTGCTGCGGATTCCAATCCCCAGCTGCCTAGTTGTACCTGGCTGGACACAAAAATGGGGCGAAGCCCACGTCATTTGTTTTTTAATTATTTCATGAAATAAGTGAAATAATTAAAAAAAACGGGCTTCCCTATATTTTTGGTTCCCAGCCGGGTACAAATAGGCAACTGGGGGTTGGAGGCAGCCCGTGGCTGCCTGCTGTACCTGGCTAGCATACAAAAATATGGCGAAGCCCACGTCATTTTTTTGGTGGGAAAAAAAATTCTGCATACAGTCCTGGATGGAGTATGCTGAGCCTTGTAATTCTGCAGATGCTGTCTGCTCTTCTCCATACAGACAGACAGCAGCTGCAGAACTACAAGGCTCAGCATACTCCATCCAGGACTGTATGCAGAAGTTTTTTGCCCCCTGAAAAAATTATGTGGGCTTCGCCATATTTTTGTATGCTAGCCAGGTACAGCAGGCAGGTACGGCTGCCCCCAACCCCCAGTTGCCTATTTGTACCCGGCTGGGAACCAAAAATAAAGGGAAGCCCTTTTTTTATTATTTCATGAATTTCATGAAATAATTAGAAAACAAATGACGTAGGCTTCGCCCCATTTTTGTGTCCAGCCAGGTACAACTAGGCAGCTGGGGATTGGAATCCGCAGCACAGGTTGGCCTGAGATTTCTGGGCACCACTGCTGCGAATTGCAGTCTGCAGCCGCCTCAGAAAATGGCATTTTCATAGAAGCGCCATCTTCTGGCGCTGTATCCAACTCTTCCAGCACCTGCCTGCTATACCTGGCTAGCATACAAAAATATGGCGAAGCTCACGTCCTTTTTTTTGTAGTTTTTTGGCAAAAAAAATAAAAAATGCTTCCCTGGATTTTCCATTGCCAGTGAAGGTAACATCAAGCAGTGGGGGTTAGCAGCCAGTAGCTGCTTGGATTACCCTTACCTAGCAATACAAAAAATGCAGCGGGAGCCCATATATATTTTTTTTAATTATTTATTTAAATAACTAAAAATAAAATGGGCTTCCCTGTATTTTGATTGCTGGACATCACAGTGCTGTAAAAATAAATCTTTAAAAAAATGACACAGCGCTCCGCGGTATTTTTGATTCTCAGCGCAGATAAAGCAGACAGCTATGGGTTGCCACCCCAGTCTGCCTGCCGATACCTTGGTTGGCAATCAAAATACAGGGAAGCCCATTAATTTTTTCTATTTAAAAAATAGTTAAAAAAAAAATGACATTGGGTCCCCCCATTTTTGATAGCCAGCTAGGGTAAAGCAGACGGCTGTAGCCTGAAAACCACAGCTGGCAGCTTTACCGTGGTTGGGGATCCAATGTGGAGGTCCCCTCAGGCTCTTTTTTATAATTATTTTATAAATATTAATAATTACACAATAAAAGTAGGGTCTCCCCCAAATTGGATCACCAGCCAAGGTAAAGCGGACAGCTGTGGTCTGGTATTCTCAGGGTGGGAAGGTCCATAGTTATTGGGCCTTCACAGCCTAAAAATAGCAGGCCGCAGGCACCCCAGACGTGGCGCATCCACTAGATGCGCCAATCCTGGCGCTTCACCCCAGCTCATTCCGTGCCCTGGTGCAGTGGCAAACGGGGTAATAAATCGGGTTGATACTAGCTGTAAAGTCACCTGAGATCAAGCCCAGCAGTTTGTGATGTCATGGCGTCTATTAGATACCCAACATCATAAACTGTCAGTACTAACAAAAAAAAAAAATCGACAAAAGAAATTTATTTGAAAAAACAGTCCCCAAAACATTTCCTCTTTCACCAATTTATTGTAAGAAAAAAAATAAAGGGGTCCCACGACGACTCTGGACCGTCTAGAATATGGGGGGGGAGACACTCAGGGAACGTATCCCCCATTTTCTAGGAGTGCGGACCCTTCATGTGAGGAGTGTGGGTGCAATGAATCTGCACTCACTCTCCCCGGGTCCACAGCAGCAGAGTCCATGTCGTAATAGTTGCTACCAAAGCTGCAATGCCCTGCTCATGAGGTAAGGGCATGCCTAATCAGGAGAACTACTGTAGAGGAAGCTCTGCTCACTGGTATATAGATGCTCAGAGGTAATAATAGATAAAATTAGTGAGTAACCTCGGCACTCTAAATCTCCCAGACTAAGTCAGTAAGTCACAACGGATAGTAATGCAAAATCACTCTTTATTGGTCCGTATTAAGAAAAAAAAATTTTTCTTTTCATAAGCATATATGTTTTTGTCCAAAACAAGTTACAAATGACGTTTCGGCCTGAGCCTTCGTCAGATTGGACTTATCTGCATGTAATCATGAAAAATGACAATAATCAGTATCACATAAGAGTGAGAGAACAATAACATAAACTCGAACAATGTAGAGGTACAATTGGGATGCAGCAAAAAAATTGCAACACAGCAAGAAATGAAACACATGATACAAATGTCATAATACAGTACAAGGACAATATAGTAATGACAAATATGGGGTCAGAGTAGACTTAGACAGCTCTGGTACGAAAGAGATGTCAATCATAAAGTAACATGTGCAGTAGGTGTAGAGCTACAGTATGCATGGCAGAGCTAATGGGTAGACCGACCATAGAAAAAGAACGGAGAAAAAGTGGAGAAAAAATGGAGAAAAAGTGGAGAAAAAGTGGAGAAAAAGTGGAGAAAAAGTGGAGAAAAAGTGGAGAAAAAAGTGGAGAAAAAGTGGAGGAAAAAGTGGAGAAAAAGTGGAGGAAAAAGTGGAGAAAAAAGTGGAGAAAAAGTGGAGGAAAAATTGGAGAAAAAGTGGAGAATAAGTGGAGAATAAGTGGAGAAAAAGTGGAGAAAAAGTGGAGAAAAAGTGGAGAAAAAGTGGAGAAAAAGTGGAGAAAAAGTGGAGAAAAAAGTGGAGAAAAAGTGGAGAAAAAGTGGAGAAAAAGTGGAGAATAAGTGGAGAAAAAGTGGAGAAAAAGTGGAGAAAAAAGTGGAGAAAAAGTGGAGAAAAAGTGGAGAATAAGTGGAGAATAAGTGGAGAAAAAGTGGAGAATAAGTGGAGAAAAAGTGGAGAAAAAGTGGAGAAAAAGTGGAGAAAAAGTGGAGAAAAAAGTGGAGAAAAAGTGGAGGAAAAATTGGAGAAAAAGTGGAGAAAAAAGTGGAGAAAAAAGTGGAGGAAAAAGTGGAGAAAAAGTGGAGAAAAAGTGGAGAATAAGTGGAGAAAAAATGGAGAAAAAGTGGAGAAAAAGTGGAGAAAAAAATGGAGAAAAAGTGGAGAAAAAGTGGAGAATAAGTGGAGTAAAAGTGGAGAAAAAGTGGAGAAAAAGTGGAGAATAAGTGGAGAATAAGTGGAGAATAAGTGGAGAATAAGTGGAGAAAAAATGGAGAAAAAGTGGAGAAAAAATGGAGAAAAAGTGGAGAAAAAGTGGAGAAAAAATGGAGAAAAAAGTGGAGAAAAAGTGGAGAAAAAAGTGGAGAAAAAGTGGAGAATAAGTGGAGAATAAGTGGAGAATAAGTGGAGAATAAGTGGAGAAAAAATGGAGAAAAAGTGGAGAAAAAATGGAGAAAAAGTGGAGAAAAAGTGGAGAAAAAATGGAGAAAAAAGTGGAGAAAAAGTGGAGAAAAAAGTGGAGAAAAAGTGGAGAATAAGTGGAGAATAAGTGGAGAAAAAGTGGAGAAAAAGTGGAGAAAAAGTGGAGAAAAAGTGGAGAATAAGTGGAGTAAAAGTGGAGTAAAAGTGGAGAAAAAGTGGAGAAAAAGTGGAGAATAAGTGGAGAAAAAATGGAGAAAAAGTGGAGAAAAAGTGGAGAAAAAAATGGAGAAAAAGTGGAGAAAAAGTGGAGAATAAGTGGAGTAAAAGTGGAGTAAAAGTGGAGAAAAAGTGGAGAATAAGTGGAGAATAAGTGGAGAATAAGTGGAGAATAAGTGGAGAAAAAATGGAGAATAAGTGGAGAAAAAATGGAGAAAAAGTGGAGAAAAAATGGAGAAAAAGTGGAGAAAAAGTGGAGCACCCTTTGGTGCCTTTCATGTGGCACTAAGGGGTGCTTAGCTTTGTATTTAGCCAGAAAATGAAAAAAAAAAAAAATGACATAGGGTTCCCCCTAGTTTTGTAGTCAGCTAGGGTAAAGCAGACGGCTGCAGCCTGCAGACCACAGCTGGCAACCTCACCTTGGCTGGTAATCCAAAACTGAGGGCACCCCACGCTGTTATTTTAAATTAAATAAATAATTAAAAAAAAAAACACGTAGGGGTCCCCCAAAATTGGATCACCAGCCAAGGTAAAGCAGACAGCTGGGGCCTGATATTCTCAGACTAGGGAGGTCCATGGTTATTGGACTCTCCCCAGCCTAAAAATAGCAGGCCGCAGCCGCCCCAGAAGTGGCGCATCCATTAGATGCGCCAATCCTGGTGCTTCGCCCCAGCTCATCCCGCGCCCTGGTGCGGTGGCAAACGGGGTAATATATGGGGTTAATACCAGATGTGTAATGTCACCTGGCATCAAGCCCTGGGGTTGGTGAGGTCAGGCGTCTATCAGATACCCGACATCACCAACCCAGTCAGTAATAAAAAAAAATAGACGACAAACACATTTTTATTTGAAAAAACACTCCCCAAAACATTCCCTCTTTAACCAATTTATTAGAATGAAAAACAAATCCAGGTCTGCTGTAATCCAAGGGGTTGCCATGACGATCCACACTGTCCCAGTCAATGAAGAGCAGGTTGTTCCCCATTGGCTGGGAGAGCAGTGCAGTGACCTGAGCTAACATCAATGGGTCAGCCCAGGTCACTGCAGGGCATGACAAGTGCTGCTGTCAGCGAGGTACATTACCTGCGCTGATCTCCAGCACACTGACAGCCCCTGTCACTGAGGTCAATGACCGCCGCCTTCACACCAAGTCTCGCGAGAGGCCCGTGACGTCACCGCTAGTCAGTCTCGGGTCGGAAGCGAGAGGTGATGTGACAAGCGGCGGCCATGGAGGACAGTGACAGCGCTGAGGTCGGGATGGCGGGACTTCATCACCGCAGGCAGGGCCGGCTCCAGGTTTTTGTGGGCCCCGGGCGGAAGAGTCCCAGTGGGCCCCATAAACACGGAGACACACACACATACACAGATACATACACGTACATATACATATTTAAAGACAAACTCACAAAAATACATATAAACAGACAAATCTATACAGTCATATACACTGACATACATAGATACACATCATACATGCATACATACAGAGACACACACTGCTATGCTGCATACATACATACATACATACAGACACACACATACTGCTCTGAATGCATACATACATATAGACAGACACACACACTGCTCTGCTACATACATACAGACAGACACACACATACTGCTCTGCTGCATACATACATACAGACACACACACACACACTGCTCTGCTGCATACAGACAGACACGCACACTGCTCTGCTGCATACATACATACAGACAGACACACACACTGCTCTGCTACATACATACATATAGACAGACACACACATACTGCTCTGCTGCATACATACATACAGACACACACACACACACACACTGCTCTGCTGCATACATACAGACAGACACACACACACACTGCTCTGCTGCATACATACATACAGACAGACACGCATACTGCTCTGCTGCATACATACATATAGACAGACACACACATACTGCTCTGCTGCATACATACAGACAGACACACACACACACTGCTCTGCTGCATACATACATACAGACAGACACGCATACTGCTCTGCTGCATACATACATGCATACATACATACACGCATACTGCTCTGCTGCATACATACAGACACGCATACTGCTCTGCTGCATACATACATGCATACATACATACACGCATACTGCTCTGCTGCATACAGACAGACACGCATATTGCTCTGCTGCATATATATATATACATACATACAGACACGCATACTGCTCTGCTGCATACATACATACATACATACAGACACGCATACTGCTCTGCTGCATACATACAGACAGACACGCATATTGCTCTGCTGCATATATATATATACATACAGACACGCATACTACTCTGCTACATATATACATACATACATACAGACACGCATACTGCTCTGCTGCATACATACATGCATACATACAGACACGCATACTGCTCTGCTGCATACATACATGCATACATACAGACACGTATACTGCTCTGCTGCATACATACATGCATACATACAGACAGACACGCATATTGCTCTGCTGCATATATATATACATACATACAGACACGCATACTGCTCTGCTGCATATATACATGCATACATACAGACACGCATACTGCTCTGCTGCATATATACATACATATAAACACGCATACTGCTCTGCTGCATATATACATACATATAGACACGCATACTGCTCTGCTGCATATATACATACATATAGTCACGCATACTGCTCTGCTGCATATATACATACATATAGACACGCATACTGCTCTGCTGCATATATACATACATATAGACACGCATACTGCTCTGCTGCATATATACATACATATAGACACGCATACTGCTCTGCTGCATATATACATACATATAGACACGCATACTGCTCTGCTGCATATATACATACATATAGTCACGCATACTGCTCTGCTGCATATATACATACATATAGACACGCATACTGCTCTGCTGCATATATACATACATATAGACACGCATACTGCTCTGCTGCATATATACATACATATAGACACGCATACTGCTCTGCTGCATATATACATACATATAGACACGCATACTGCTCTGCTGCATATATACATACATATAGTCACGCATACTGCTCTGCTGCATATATACATACATACAAACACACACCTTGCTCTGCGGGGCCCACACACGCGGCTCCGGGGGTCACACACACGGCTCTGCGGGGCCCACACACGCGGCTCCGGGGGTCACACACACGGCTCTGCGCGTCCCACACACGCGGCTCCGGGGGTCACACACACGGCTCTGCGCGTCCCACACACGCGGCTCCGGGGGCCACACACACGGCTCTGCGGGGCCCACACACGCGGCTCCGGGGGCCACACACACGGCTCTGCGGGGCCCACACACGCGGCTCCGGGGGCCACACACACGGCTCTGCGGGGCCCACACACGCGGCTCCGGGGGTCACACACACGGCTCTGCGGGGCCCACACACGCGGCTCCGGGGGCCACACACACGGCTCTGTGGGGCCCACACACGCGGCTCAGGGGGCCACACACACGGCTCTGCGGGGCCCACACACGCGGCTCCGGGGGTCACACACACGGCTCTGCGGGGCCCACACACGCGGCTCCGGGGGCCACACACACGGCTCTGTGGGGCCCACACACGCGGCTCAGGGGGCCACACACACGGCTCTGCGGGGCCCACACACGCACGGGGGGACAGGGAGGGGCGGGGAGGGAGTGATGTCCCACATACTGATCAGGTCACGGTGCAGATGGGGCCCACACAGCGCCGGAGGGAAGCGATGTGCTGGGGGTCGCTGGCTGGCACTGTGACTCCTTCATCTGTGTGACCGAGCAGGACGCCGGGCGGTAGCTCCGCCCACAGATGATGCTCAATGAAGGAGAACACACCCTTAAAGGGCCGGCAGCCACAGATTCCAGTGCCAAGGACTGCTGCCTCCGGACCGACCGCAGGTAAGCCGAGCGGGACCGTGTGTGTGTGTGTGTGTGTGTGTGTGTGTGTGTGTGTGTGTGTGTGTGTGTGTGTGTGTGTGTGTGTGTGTGTGTGTGTGTGTGTGTGTGTGTGTGAGTGTGTGTGTGTATGTATGTATGTATGTGTACATGCCGCGGGCAGGAGGGGGCGGAGTGAGCTGAGCGGGGAAGTGTCGGCTTCCTGCACGTAACTAGGATAAACATCGGGTTACTAACCAAAGCGCTTTGCTTGGATACCCGATGTTTATCTTGGTTACCAGCTTGTGGCAGGCTGCCAGCGATGGCTCCTGCACACTGTAGCTGTAAAAAGCCCTGCTTTTTGCTGCTAGAACCGTTCTCGAACGTTTCTAGAACTATCGAGCTTTTGAAAAAAGCTCGAGTTCTAGTTCGATCTAGAACATGGCCCAAAATCACTCGAACCTCGAACTGGAGAACCTCGAACCACGAACCGCGCTCAACTCTAGTCTGGAAAGATCACAAATCATAATGAATGTAAGGCGTAGAATAAAAATACAACTAATACCTCACTGGTCACCACCATTACTCACCATACTCCATATGGTCCTCCATATCACAGGTATCACGATCTTACAATGTGCATTCTAGGCTGGGACGTACGGCCACGACTAGGCCCGGGATGTGCACAGGGATGTCCCAGTGGTAATCGTGTCCAGAAGTCCCAGACTATTGTGCAGATATGCAAGGTTTCATCTAGAGGTGGCACTAAGGACTGTATGGGTGAAAGCGGGAAGTGGAGGAGGATAGAGAGGAGTCTAGTGAGGGATTATTTTTTATTGTATTTATTTTTAACATTTTGTTTGTCCTTAAACTATCTGTTATCAAATCAAATCAATCAAATCAAATAAGCTTTATTGGCAGGACCAAATACAAATTAGTTTTGCCAAAGCAAGTGTACATTAGGGACTGGGGCTGTGGGGATGGTGGGTGGGGACTGTAGGAAGGGTGGATGGGGCACATCCAGGGTGGGGACTGTGGGGGCACATCTAGGGTGGGGGCTATGGAAGTCCATGGCTTATGATGGGGCATATCCAGGGTGGGGACTGTAGTAACGGTGGATGGGGCATATCCAGGGCGGGGATTGGGGGGCCACATCTGGGATGGGGGCTATGGAAGTCCATGACTTATCATAGTTCTCTTTCTCGAAGTCTATGACATTCGCTCACATACCGCGCTGCTATCTCCACTGCGCTCTCTTCTTCCTCCAGCAGGATATATATTTTCTCTTCCACCTTCATGGAGCTGAAATCCGGGAAGAGATGGGAGAGTCTCCTGAAGTGAGTGTCCCTCACTGCTGAGTACTTGGTGCAGTGTAGCAGGAAGTGGGTTTCATCCTCCAGGACCTCCAGGTCACAGTGTTGGCACAGTCTGTCCTCCCTGGGCTTGTAGCTCTGCTTGTGTCGGCCGGATTCGATGGCTAGACTGTGGGCACTGAGTCTATATCGGCTCAGGGTCCTGCGGTCTCTAGGATCTGGGAGTTTTTCCAGATATGAGGCCAGTCTGTAGTCTCTCTGTAGTCTCTGGTACGTGGTCAGTTTCTGTGAGATGTTGATGTCAGTCCTCCAGTCATTGACATACCTCTCCTGGCCCTCGTTTACCATCTTCCTGATTCTTGTTCTTGTCAGGCTGCTGTGATTGGTTATTTTGTCCAGTTGGGTTTGGGAGAGCTGTGCCAGGGGTCCTGGTTCATATGGACTATGTATATATATCAGAGCTTTGTGGTGATGGGAGCTTGGATTGCTACTCTGTAGGTGAGCCTGAAATGATAGTGACCTCTTCAGAGCTGCTAGGTGTAGAGGGAATCTGCCCAGCTCAGCTCGACAGGCACTGTTGGAGGTGCTTCGATGGACCTGGAGAAGGTGCTTACAGAATTCCAGGTGGAATATTTCTGTTGGGCTGGAATCCCACCTTGACCAATCTGGGTAAGTGTGAGTTATCTATCTATCTATCTATTTATCTATCTATCTATCTATCTATCTCTCTGTCTCTATCATATATCTATCTATCATCTATCTCTTTATTATCTATCTATCTATCTATCAACCATCTCTATTATCTATCTATTATCTATCTATTATCTATCTATCTATTATCTATCTATCTATCTATCCATCTATTATCTATCTATTTATCTATTTGTCTCTATCATATATCTATCTATCTATCTATCATCTATCTCTTTATTATCTATCTATCTATCTATCTATCAATCATCTCTATTATCTATCTATCTATCTATCTATCTATCAATCATCTCTATTATCTATCTATCTATCTATCTATTTATCTATCATCTTTCCATTATCTATCCATTTATCTATCTATCTATCTATCTCTATTATGTATCTATCTATCTATCCATCTATCCATCTATTATCTATCTATCTATCCATCTATCCATCTATCATCTATCTATCTCTCTAACTATCTATCTATTATCTATCTATCTATCCATCTATCTATTTGTCTCTATCATTTATCTATCTATCTATCTGTATTATTTTTCTATCTATCTAGCTGTCTCTATTATCTATCAATTAATCTGTTTATTATCTATCTCATTATTTATCTATCTATTTGTCGCTATCATTTTTCTATCTATCATCTATCTCTTTATTATCTATCAATCATCTCTATTATCTAATTATCTATCTATCTATCTATATTAATTGATCTTATCTACTGAGGGCAAAGCAAAGGATTGCGTAGAATGTAAGGCGTAGAATAAAAATACAACTAATACCTCACTGGTCACCACCATTACTCACCATACTCCATATGGTCCTCCATATCACAGGTTTCACGATCTTAGGCTATGTGCGCACGTTGCGTACAGTTCACTGCAGAAATTTCTGCAGCGATCTGAAGAGCACATGTGCGCTTTAAATCGCTGCAGAATTGTCCGTAGTGAGCGCCGATTCCATGCGCTCTGCCTGCAGCTCCTGCCATAGACAGAGCAGGAGCTGCCGGCAAAGCGCACGGAAGAAGTGACATGTCACTTCTTTTTACGCAGCGCTTCGGCAGCAGCCAAAGTGCTGCGCTCTAAAACGCCACGTGCGCACGGCCCCTGCACAATCTCCATAGACTGTGCAGAGGAGGCAGGACGCATGCAGTTACGCTGCGCTACAAAGCACAGCGTAACTGCATGTATTTACGCAACGTGCGCACATAGCCTTACAATGTGCATTCTAGGCTGGGACGTACGGCCACGACTAGGCCCGGGATGTGTACAGGGATGTCCCAGTGGTAATCGTGTCCAGAAGTCCCAGACTATTATGAAGATATGCAAGGTTTCATCTAGAGGTGGCACTAAGGACTGTATGGGTGAAAGCGGGAAGTGGAGGAGGATAGAGAGGAGTCTAGTGAGGGATTATTTTTTATTGTATTTATTTTTAACATTTTGTTTGTCCTTAAACTATCTGTTATCTATCTATCTATCTATCTATCTATCTCTTTATTATCTATCAATCATCTCTATTATCTATCTAGCTATCTATCTATTATCTATCTCTTTATTATCTAGTTATCTATCTATCTATTTATCTATCTATCTATTATCTATCTATCTATCTATTATCTATCTATTATCTAGTTATCTATCCATCTATCTATTTATCTATCTATCTATTATCTATCTATCTTTTATCTATCTATCTATCTATCTATCTATCTATTATCTATCTATTATCTAGTTATCTATCTATCTATCTATTTATCTAGCTATCTATTATCTATCTATCTATCTATTATCTATCTATCTATCTATCTATTATCTATCTACCTATCTATTTTCTATCTATCTATCTATTATATATTATCTATCTATTATCTATCTATCTATCTATTTTATATTATCTATCTATCTATCATCTATCTCTTTATTATCTATCTATCAATCATCTCTATTATCTATCTATCTATTATCTATCTATCTATCTATCTATCTATCCATCTATCCATTTCAAATCAAATCAAATCAAATCAAATAGGCTTTATTGGCAGGACCAAAAAACTATTAGCATTGCCAAAGCAAAAAAGAAGTGTGACAGGGGAGTGGGGACGGGGTGTTGGGGGCCACAATTTAGGGAGTGATGGCACATTTGGAGGTCTTTAGTCATTTATTATCTATCTATTTATCTATTTGTCTCTATCATATATCTATCTATCTCTTTATTATCTATCTATCAATTATCTCTATCTATCTATCATCTGTCTATCTATCTATCTATCTATCTATCTGTCGCTATCATTTATCTATCTATCTATCTCTATTATTTATCCATCTATCATCTATCTATCTATTATCTATTAGCTATCTATCCATCTATCTATCTATCTATCTATCCATCTATCTATCTATTATCTATTATCTATCTATCCATCTATTTGTCTCTATTATTTATCTATCTATCTATCTATCCATCTATCCATCTATTATCTATCTATCTATCTCTATTATTTTTCTATCTATCTAGCTTTCTCTATTATCTATCAATTAATCTGTTTATTATCTTTCTCATTATTTATTTATTTCTCACTATCTATTTGTCGCTATCATTTTTCTATCTATCATCTATCTCTTTATTATCTATCACTCATCTCTATTATCTATCTATCTATCTATCTATCTATCTATCTATCTATCTATCTATCTATATTAATTGATATTATCTACTGAGGGCAAAGCAAAGGATTGTGCATCCTGTGAATTAAATATAGAAGAATAGGGCATTTTAAGCCATGTTTCTTTTTGTAAATATGTGGATAAATGTTCCAAATGGCATCTATAAATAATGTTGAGTGTGGCGTAGACTGGGAATGTGATTTGATCAGTAGCCATACAATTATGAGCAAAACATGCAGGCTGAAATGATGGCTTCCAGGGCTATTTGGCCATGTTGCCTTTTGTTATGGCTAACGTAATAGCATATATATGTACAGTATACAGTATTACTGTTATAGTAAAAATATGAAGTTAAAAAATCACCAATTAGGATAAATACAAGTACAAATAATAAGGGTGATACAGTATTAGCATATTAGGAAAAAAAAATACATACTTTAAATTAAAATTCATTAAATCTAAACAAAACTAAATATATTTGTACCCCATAGTTTTCACAATATTTTTGGTATTTGCATTTTTCTAAAATAAATATTATAGGTTAATATCTAATGTTCAAGTGCAATAGAAAAAATGGTACCCCCCAAATAAAGCTGAATCTGGAAAACTAATGCCTCGTATAGCTATGTAAAATCAATCAACAAAGAGAAAAAACAAATATACTGTATGTGTATATTTTAGTCCTCAGATGATACATTGTAATAGTATTGTTAATCAATAAACCAAGAGTGAACAAACAATGGTTAATTTTTACCGTGTCTATTTTATTTTTGCCTGGTAAATGCCTGAGGTTGTGAGGCTTAGGCGAGGGATGAGGTCTATTCGTACTGTATGTCCAGCCTACTGAAAATAGGGCTATGGGGAGAAGCTTTTGTTGGTACTGTATATACAGCTGAAAGCAGAGGTTTACATACACTATCTAAAAAGACACGTCTGCATGTTTTTCTCACTATCTGACATGAAATAAGAATAAACGTTTCCTGTTTTAGGTTAAGCAGGAACCAAAATTATTTACACTTGCCAAATGCCAGAATAATTATTACTTTCTGCAAAGTCAAAAGTTTACATACATTTCATTAGTATTTGATACCATTGCCCTTAAAGGGAACCTTTCAGGTCCAATATGCCCCCAGAACCACGAGCAGTTATGGGTGCACATTGCTATTCCCTGCCTAACTGTCCCTGTATACACTAGCATTAACATTAGTATGTTAGTAAGCCCCTGTGGGTGTGCTAACATGCTACTGAATGTGCAGCGTTAGAGGATGATCTCACTCACCTTTCCACCACCATCGCGTCCGACACTGGATGTCGGCTCAGTGCGCATGACCCCAGAGTTCCAGTCATGCGCACTATGAATCTGGGTGTACTTATCTTGGCTACAAACTGAAATAGTGCGCATGACCGGAACTCTGAGGTCATGCGCACTGAGCCGAAATCCAGTGTCGGACGCGATGGCGGTGGAGAGGTGAGTGAGATCATCCTATGACATTGCACATTCATTAACATGTTTGTACACCCACAGGGATGTACTAACATACTAATGGAGCCGACTAGCCAGGGAAACTAACGCCCAGGGGCCTCGTCCCCTTGCTCATTAGCATACTATAAAAGATCTTTAGAAATACTTTTCTAAAGATCTCTTTATATATGCTAGTGTATACGGGGATGGTTAGGCAGGGATTAGCAATATGCACCCAGAACTGCTCGTGGCTCTGGGTGCATATTGCAGATCACAGGTTCCCTTTAAACTGTATGACTTGGGTCAAATGTATTGTATTTCATTCCACAAGCTTCTCACAATAGTTGGTAGGAATTTGGGCCCATTCCTCCTGACAGAACTGGTGAAACTGAGCCATTTTTGTAGGTAGAACCTGCCTTTTCAGCTTTGCCCATAAATTTTCAATAGGATTGAGATGACGGTTTTATGCTGGCCACTCCAAAACATTGGCTTTGTTATCCTTAAGCCACTTTGTTACCAGTTTAGCAGTATGCTTAGGGTCATTGTGCATTTGGAAGAAACATTTGTGCCCAAGCTTTAAGTTCCTGGCTGATGTCTTGCGATGTTGCTTCAGTATTGCCACATACTCTTCTTTCCTCATGATGTCATCTATTTTGTATAGTGCACCAGTCCTTCCTGCAGCAAAACAACCCCACAATATGATGCTGCCATCCCAATGTTTCACAGTTCAGTTTTAGCTTTGTCAGACCACAGGACATGTCTCCAAAAATTAAAGTCTTTGTTCATGTTTGCATTTGCAAACATTAATTTGGCTTTCTTATGTTTCTTTTGGAGGAATGGCTTGTTCCTGGCAGAGTGGCCTTTCAGCCCATGTTGATAGAGTATTTGTTTTACTGTAGATAATGGCACAATCTTACCAGCTTCCACCAGCATCTTCACAAGGTCTTTTTGTTCTTGGGTTGATATGCACATGTCTGATGTCTGACCAAAGCACGTTCAGCTCTGGTCCACAGAACCTGTCTCCTTCCTGAGTGGTATGATGACTGGACATTCCCATATTATTTATACTTGCATACAATTGTTTGTACAGATAAATGAGGCACCTTCAGGTATCTGGTAATTGTACCCAAGGATGAATCAGAGTTGTGCAAGTCCACAATTCTCTTCCTGAGATCTTGGCTGATTTCTTTTGACTTTGCCATGATGCTACAAAAGAAGCAGTGTTATTCAGGTGTGCATTAGAATACATCCACAGGTGTGTCTCTAACTAACTTAGATGTTGCCAATAAGCCTACCAGAAGCTTCTAAAGACATGACATCATCATATAGGCTGTCCCTTATTGTTTAACGGCATAGTACTCTTACTGTATGTAAACTTTTGACTTTGCAGAAAGTAATAAAAATGCCTTAAATGCTCTCTTTCTCTCTAACTCTCTCTCTCTGTCTCTCTCATTATTCTGGCACTTAGCAAATAGAAATAACTAGCTGTACTACCCGGCTTCGCCCAGGTCAATAACTGTTCTTAACAAAATAGAATGTATTAACAAAAATTTTTTCTGCACACAAAAAACACAAAATAAATAAATAGAAATGTAACTATTAAAAGGCAAAAACTAAGCTAATAGAAGCATTTCAAAACATATATTTCAACACCACAGATATTCCACACAGATTTAACTAAATTGGCCAAGTAATGTGCTCCGTCGGTCACTTTCCAGGTCTGTCTATTTCCCCGATTGTCTCTTTCCCTGTCTGTCTCTTTCCCCGTCTGTCTATCTCTGTCGGTCTCTTTTTTTTCTGTCTCTATCTCTCTGTTTCTTTCCCCATCTGTCTCTTTCTAGGTCTGTCTCTTTCCCAGGTCTGTCTCTTTCCCCGTCTGTCTCCCCGTCTCTTTGTCTGTATCTTTTCCTGTCTGCCTCTTTCCCTGTCTGCCTGTCTCTGAGTATCTATTTCCTTGTCTGTCTCTATTTCTCTGTATCTTTCCCCATCTGTCTCTATCAAGGTCTGTGTCTTTCCCCATCTATCTTTGTCTGTCTCTCTGGCTGTCTCCTCCTTCCCTGTCTGCCTGTCTCTGTCCCTGTCTGCATGTCTGTCTGTCTCTTTCCCCATCTGTCTCTTTCCCCATCTGTCTTTTTCCCCATCTGTCTCTTCCAGGTCTGTCTCTTTCCAGGTCAGTCTCTTTCCAGGTCTGTCTCTTTCCAGGTCTGTCTCTTTCCAGGTCTGTCTCTGTCTGTCTCTTTCCCTGTCTGTCTCTGTCTGTCTCTTTCACCATCTGTCTCTGTCTATCTCTTTCACCGTCTGTCTCTGTCTATCTCTTTCATCGTCTGTCTCTGTCTGTCTCTTTCACCATTTGTCTCTGTCTGTCTCTTTCCCTGTCTGTCTCTATCTCTCTGTCTCTTTCCCTGTCTATCTCTCTGTCTGTCTCTCTGTCTGTCTCTGTCTGTCACTCTGTCTGTCTCTCTCTATTCGTCTCCCCACCGACATCTTATTACCTCACATATAAGCTTCTTATACTATAAATGTCTTTTGTTCCTATAGCAACCAATCACAGCTCCTACTAATAACCTGTAGTTCCAGGCTCCATTTACTTTAATGCAGGCATGTTTTTTGGAGAGTAACTGTAAAGCGCGGGGTTAAATTTTCCTGTCCAAACATAGTCTACGACGTTCCCTGGGTCACATGAGGTGTCTGTGCAAAATTTCGTGATTGTAAATGCGACAGTGCGGATACACTTTTCGTTTCACTTTTTCCCCATTATGTAGATAGGGGCAAAATTGATTGGTAAATTGGAATGCGCGGGGTTAAAATTTCGCCTCACAACATAGCCTATGACACTCTCGGGGTCCAGACGTGTGAGTGTGCAAAATTTTGTGGCTGTAGCTGCGACGGTGCAGATGCCAATCCCGGACATACACACATACACATACAGTAGATACATACATACACACACATTCAGCTTTATATATTATATTTTGGTAATTATATTTGACCTAAACTGAGAAAGGTTTATTTTGATTTTATGTCAGATAGTGAGAAAAACATGGAGATCTGTCTTTTTAAAAAGTGTAAGCAAACGTCTGCTTCCAACTGTACATCCTACTGAAAACAGGGCTATGGAAGAATCTTTAAGTGATACTATATACGCATCCTTCTGAAAACAGGGCTATGGGAGAATCTTTAAGTGATACTGTACACGCATCCTTCTGAAAACAGGGCTGTGGGGATTCTTTTATTGATAGTGTACTCGTATATATGCACCCTACTGAAAAAAGGGCTATGGGGGAGGCTTTTCTTGTTCCTTTATATACAGCCTACTGAAAACAGGGCTATGGGTAGGCTTTTTTTGATACTGTGTACACATCCTACGGAACACAGAGCTATGGGGGAGTCTTTCATTGGTACTGTGTATGCATCCCACTGAAAAAAGAGCTATGGGGGAGGTTTTTATTGGTACTGTGTATGCATCCTGCTGAAAACAGAACTATGGGGGAGGCTTTTATTGGCACTTTTGTATGCATCCTACTGAATACAGGGCTATAAGGAGGCTTTTATTAGTACTGTATATGCATCCTACTGAATACAGGGCTATGAGGAGGCTTTTATTGGTACTGTATATGCATCCTACTGAAAACAGGGCTATGGGGAGGCTTTTATTGGTACTGTATATGCATCTGACTGAAAACAGGGCTATGGGGTAGGCTTTTTTTGGTTCTGTATATGCACGTTAATGAAAACAGGGCTATGGGGGAAGCTTTTATTGGTACTGTATATGCATCCAACTGAAAAAATGGCTTTAGGGAGGCTTTTATTTCTAGTTTATATGCATTCTACTGACTACAGGGCTATGAGGAAGGCTTTTATTGGTACTGTATATACAGCCTACTGAAAACAGGGCTATGGGAAGGCTTTTATTGGTACTGTATATGCATTCTACTGAAGACAGGGCTATGGAGAGGCTTTTATTGGTACTGTATATGCATCCTTCTGAATACTAGGCTATGGGGGAGGCTTTTATTGGTACTGTATATGCATCCTACTGAAAACAGGGCTATGGGGAGGCTTTTATTAGTACTGTATATGCATCCTACTGAAAACAGGGCTATGTGGGAGGCTTTTATTGGTACTGTATATACAGCCTACTGAAAACAGGGCTATGTGGGAGGCTTTTATTGGTACTGTATATACAGCCTACTGAAAACAGGGCTATGGGAAGGCTTTTATTGGTACTGTATATGCATTCTACTGAAGAAAGGGCTATGGAGAGGCTTTTATTGGTACTGTATATGCATGCTACTGAAAACAGGGCTATGGATGGAGGCTGTTATTGGTACTGTATATGCATCCTTCTGAATACAGGGCTATGGTTGAGGCTTTTATTGGTACTCTATATGCATCCTACTGAAAACAGGGCTATGGGGAGGCTTTTATTGGTACTGTATGTACATGTTACTGAAAACAGGGCTATGGGGGAGGCTTTATTAGCACTCTATATACACGTTACTGAAAACGGGACTATGGGTTACTGAAAACGGGACTATGGGTTACTGAAAATGGGACTAGCTTTTTTTGGTTCTGTATATGCACGTTAATGAAAACAGGGCTATGGGGTCAGCTTTTATTGGTACTGTATATGCATCCAACTGAAAAAATGGCTTTAGGGAGGCTTTTATTTCTAGTTTATATGCATTCTACTGACTACAGGGCTATGAGGAAAGCTTTTATTGGTACTGTATATACAGCCTACTGAAAACAGGGCTATGGAGAGGCTTTTATTGGTACTGTATATGCATGCTACTGAAAACAGGGCTATGGATGGAGGCTGTTATTGGTACTGTATATGCATCCTTCTGAATACAGGGCTATGGTGGAGGCTTTTATTGGTACTGTATATGCATCCTACTGAAAACAGGGCAATGGGGAGGCTTTTATTAGTACTGTATATGCATCCTACTGAAAACAGGGCTATGTGGGAGGCTTTTATTGGTACTGTATGTACATGTTACTGAAAACAGGGCTATGGGGGAGGCTTTATTGGTACTCTATATGCACGTTACTGAAAACGGTACTATGGGTTACTGAAAATGGGACTAGCTTTTATTGGTACTGTATATGCATCTGACTGAAAACATGGCTATCGGGAGGCTTTTATTGCTACTTTATATGCATTCTACTGAATACAGGGCTATGGGAGAGGCTTTTATTGGTACTGTATATGCATCCTACTGAAAACAGGGCTAAGGGGAGGCTTTTATTGGTACTGTACACTATGTGCAGAATTATTAGGCAAATTAGTATTTTGATCACATGATAATTTTTATACATGTTGTCCTACTCCAAGCTGTATAGGCTTGAAAGCCAATTACCAATTAATTAAATCAGGTGATGTGCATCTCTGTAATGAGGAGAGGTGTGGTGTAATGACATTAACACCCTATATAAGGTGTGCATAATTATTAGGCAACTTCCTTTCCTTTGGCAAAATGGGTCAGAAGAGAGATTTGACGAGCTCTGAAAAGTCCAAAATTGTGAGATGTCTTGCAGAGGGATGCAGCAGTCTTGAAATTGCCAAACTTTTGAAGCGTGATCACCGAACAATCATGCGTTTCATGGCAAATAGCCAACAGGGTTGCAAGAAGTGTGTTGGGCAAAAAAAGGCGCAATATAACTGCCCATGAATTGTGGAAAATCAAGTGTGAAGCTGCCAAGATGCTATTTGCCACCAGTTTGTTCATATTTCCGAGCTGCAACGTTACTGGAGTATCAAAAAGCACAAAGTGTGCCATATTCAGGGACATGGCGAAGGCAAGGAAGGCTGAAAAATGACCACCTTTGAACAAGAAACATGAGATAAAATGTCAAGACTGGGCCAAGAAATATCTTAAGACTGATTTTTCAAAGGTTCTATGGACTGATGAAATGAGAGTGACTCTTGATGGGCCACATGGATGGGCCAGAGACTGGATCAGTAAAGAGCAGAGAGCTCCACTCCGACTCAGATGACAGAAAGGTGGAGGTGGGGTACTGGTGTGGGCCGGTATCATCAAAGATGAACTTTTGGGACCTTTTCCGGTTGAGGATGATGGAGTGAAGCTCAACTCCCAGACCTACTGCCAGTTTCTGGAAGACAACTTCTTCGAGCAGTGGTACAGGAAGAAGTCGGTGTCGTTCAAGAAAAACATGATTTTCATGCAGGACAATGCTCCATCACATGCATCCAAATACTCCACAGTGTGGCTGGTCAGTAAAACTCTAAAAGATGAAAAAATAATGACATGGCCCCTTGTTCACCTGATCTGAACCCCATAGAGAACCTGTGGGCCCTCATAAAATGTGATATCTACAGGGATGGAAAACAGTACATCTCTCAGAACAGTGTCTGGGAGGCTGTGGTGGCTGCTGCACGCAATGTTGATCGTAAACAGATCAAGCAACTGACAGAATCTATGGATGGTAGGCTGTTGAGTGTCCTCATAAAGAAAGGTGGCTATATTGGTCACTAATTTTTTGAGGGGGGTTGCATGTCAGAAATGTTTATTTCTAAATTTGGTGCAGTTATATTGGTTTACCTGATGAAAATAAACAAGTGAGATGGGGATATATTTGGTTTTTATTAAGTTGCCTAATAATTCTGCACAGTAATAGTTACCTGCACAAACAGATATCCTCCTAAGATAGCCAAAGCTAAAAAAAACCCACTCCAACTTCCAAAAATGTTAAGCTTTGATATTTATGAGTCTTTTGGGTTGATTAAGAACATAGTTGTTAATCAATAATAATAACAAAATCCTCTAAAATACAACTTGCCTAATAATTCTGCGCACGGTGTATACACATTTACTGAAAACAGGGCTATGGGGGGAGGCTGTTATTGATATTATATATGCCTCCAACTGAAAATATGGCTATGGGGGAAGCTTTTGTTGGTACTGTATATGTATCCTACTGAAAACAGGGCTATGGAGAGGCTTTTATTGGTACTGTTTATACATCATTTTGAAACCGTGCTATGGGGAAGGCTTCTACTGCATACTGCTGGAGTAGTGAGGAGAAGAAGCAGGGGAACAGGGCTGATATTTGAAGCAAGTCTTTAAAATTTCTATATATTTTACAGTTTTATTACAGTATGAGACAATAATTTCAGACTAAGGAGAATAATGGTAGAGTTGCTTTTGCTATTTTCTTTTATTTTGTTTATATGATTTTTTTTAGAGTCTTAAAGTTCACATAAAAATTAGGCAGTGAGTTATAGCAACCTCCGTTGTATTGCATCCATATCACTGCTTTAATTTACTATAAGATCAGCACTGCCCACTGTAAATGCATTATAGCCGTGAAATATCTTTCCACTTTCATGTTTTTTTTCAATTACATGTTACTGGTCATTTCACCAGACTACTGTCTTTTACTCCATTTAGATTAATTATGTTTATACAGTAGAAATACAATGAAAATTGAAATAAATATGCCAATTTAAATGTCAGGGTATTAATGCATCACAGTAGGCACAATTCTATTCAGCTAATAACATTGACTAATTCTCTAGACTGATTTAATTTGAATTTTAACATGTTTATCTGCAGAAGGATAAAATATTGTGTAGTGAGTGATATTTCATGGTAAAATATAATACATGCACTTTTTTCTTTGATTTACTCTGGTTTTGGTTAAAAAGTGGTAGAAAATTACTGAATAACACATATTGAAATTGTGAATGAGGCCTTACCATTAGTGATGGGCAATCCCCCTGATGGACAGGATTGGGGAGACTCGGCCGATCATTTTGTAAAGATCGAGATTGGGGTCGAGATAACACGATCTTGTATCCGATTACCGATCTCGAGCTTTACAGTTATGTGATGGGGCGGGGGGGCTATAAAATAAAGAATACAGCTAATAACAAACATTGTCATTATACTTACAGGTCCCGCGATGCATCCTGCAGATGCTGTCTCTCGCCGCTTCTGCTTCCAGGTCCGATTATCGCTGTGTCCCTCGATAACCAAAAGGACCTTTTGTGACGTCATAGCATGCGATCAGTCACGTTGGAATGTTGTATTATCTCACTGGGTACAGACTGGGTCACATGACTATGACGTCATTCAAGGTCAGCATGCTTGCTGGTACTCGGTGCTCATCCGAGCATCTGAGCACTCAGTATACTTGGCGACCGCCGTGTACCGGCGAGATGCTCGGGCACATGCTCGGCTCCCTCTCCCTGCATGTTGGCACTCTTTACATAGTCAGCCCCCATGCAGGGATTGGCTGCCACACACTGCAAGGCCACAGCCAGTGAATAGCTGCGCCGGGAATCAGGTAATCTGAGATTGCTGTTGCTATAGTAACCCGCTCGTTAGGTTACTATAGCAACGGTGGCAGCGGTGACGTCATTGCTTTCCAACCCGCAGCCTCTGCTCACTCATTGAGTGATTAGACAGCACGGGAAGCAGAAGTGTTCTTCCTCCCATCCAGTGCTGTCTGATATAGCATAGCTAGATTGGTTGAAGAAGACAGAAGACCAGGATCATGGAGGGGTGAAAGGGAGCAATAAAGATGGAGTCACTAAGTGTGTCTGTGTATTTATTTCTAATAAAGTATTTTTTCTCTGTGCGGTGTCTTTTATTAACCATTTATTGGAGATTCTTAATGGCCGGATCAAACTTGGCCTGACATAAGAATCTCAGGCTTAATACTATCTTTTACAACAAAGCTGATATTAACCCCTTATTACCCAGCGTGCCATCTGGCACCAGGGCCGCTAGAAGAGTTGGTAACAGCGCCAGAAGATGGTGCCTCTATGAAAGCGCCATTTTCTGGGGTGCCTGCAGACTGCAATTCACAGCGGAGGGGGGCCTAGAAGACTTGGGCCACTCTGCACTGATGATTCCAATCCCCAGCTGCCTAGTTGCACCCGTCTGGACGCAGAAGTTGGGCGAAGCCTACGTCGTTTTTTTTTAATTATTTCATGAAATTGAGAACATAGCTGTCTGCTGTACCTGGCTAGCATACAAAAATATGGCAAATCTCACGTCATTTTTTTTTTGGCAAAAAACTTTAGAAAAATAAGGGCTTTCCTGGATTTTCCATTGCCAGTGAAGGTAACACCAAGGAGTGTGGGTTAGCTATCAGTAGCTTCTTGGATTACCCTTAGCTAGCAATAGAAAATGCAGCGGAAGCCCACACATTTTTTTTTATTATATTGTTAAATAACTAAAAAAAAAACGGGCTTCCCTGTATTTTGATTGCCAGCCAAGGTAAAGCCAGGTAGATGGGGGTGGCAGCCTGTAGCTGTCTGCTTTATGTGCGCTGAGAATCAAAAATACTATGTCATTTTTTTTAAGTTATTTATCTATTTTAAAGATATATATATATATATATATATATATATATATATATATATATATATATATATATATATATCCAAAGGAGAAAGAAAGTCGCACTCCAGATGATCACCATATCACAGTACTTCTTTCATATATATATATATATATATATATATGAAAGAAGTACTGTGATATGGTAATCATCTGGAGTGCGACTTTCTTTCTCCTTTGGATATATATAAGCAGACTCTTTCTTTCTCCTTTGGATATATATAAGCAGACTCTGGAGTGTGGTACATTGTTCTACTGTTTAGAAACACCTGCACAAATATGGCCTTCATGAAAGAGTCATCAGAAAAAAAACCTCTCCTACATCCTCACCATTAAATTCAGCGTCAGAAATATGCAAAAGAACAGCTAAACAAGCCTGATGCATTTTTGAACAAGTCCTGTGGACCGATGAGATAACAAAGAACTCTTTGGCTACAATGTTCAAAGATATGTGTGGAGAAAAAAGGGCACAGAATTTTAGGAAAATAATATCTCTCCAACCATTAAGCATCAGGGGGATCAATTATGCTTTGGGGTTGTGTTGCAGCCAATTGGTACGGGGAACATTTCACAGGTAGAGAGAAGAATGGATTCAAAGAAATTACAACAAATTCTTGATGCAAAGATAACACCATCTATAAAAATGTAAAATGTGAAAGTATTTTTTTTTGCCTAAAATACAAAGGAAGTGTGTTATCTTTAACTTTATGCCTTTTAGAGATTATTTTATCTTCAACTTGCTTAACAGTTCAATAAAACAGTAATTTTGACCAGGGTTTGCCCAAACTTTTGCATGCCACTATAGGCATTACATAAGTATGAACTTTTTTTATGGGTTTACTGGAGGAAAAAAAAACATGCCCTTTTTTTATGGCAATTATCAATCACTGTAAATAATGTGAACATGGAATTGTACAGGTTCTATTTATTATGGGGATACCAAAAATGTCTATGTTATTTGCTGATTTGTGACAAAAGTGTAATAAAGGTGTTTTCTGTGCTCTGGACAAATTTTTGCAGTCATTATATGTGCATACTATCAAGATTCCACTGTATTCCCAGTGTGGGCAATGTGACCATATGAGATTTGCAAATTGACACTAGAAATACTAGGTAATAAGGACAGTATTGTTTGCACATATAGTGATTGAAAAAAAATGTGTTAAAAAACTAGAAAATCCTCTTTAATAATGTGATTACAGTACCGTATATGCTATATTGCTACGTATGCTAGAGAAGACTACATTTAGATCCTTGGCCTTCTGGACCAGCTGTATATTGGTCCCTATAATAAAATATAGAAGTCAGCTCATGAAATACTTGTAATTCCGGAGTCTCTTGAATAAATGATTCCCAGTACATACAACAGTATATAAACAGTTTTGATCCTTTTTCAGTTTTCAGCAAAAAGAAACCAACATAGAAACTACAAATACAAAGGTAGTCATATGTTTTTCCATGTTTTGCAGTTTTGTACAAGCGTACGGCATCCTAAAATGTGCACATAGCACATCTATTGCACCTTTCTGTCTGCTGAATTCTAACAATGGCAGTAAACCAAAATAATAAAAAAATGAATTAAAATTTTGTTATTTTTTTCCTGTCTCCGGGGAGTCATCAGCCTCAATCCCTGTGTGTGCAACTTCTTGCTGAAATTCTGAACTGACAGAGAAACAGTGTCTACTGGGACTCCAAACACACAAAAAGAGATGCATACTGTCCCTTGATACCAGGCGTGTTTTGCCTTACCCCCTGGCAATTTATGCTGCTGCACAGCTTTGTATAAATAGGATTTATACCACAGTCTAAAAAGCAAAAAGGCAAAAGGCCTTAAATCTATCCCTGCACAAGGCATATCAACCACACAGAGAAAGAAAAGGTGTAAAAAAAAAGATTCCTCTATCTTCTACGTTTATGCTTCAAGTGCAGGGCCAATATCATGGAGCTTCTGTATTCTGACTTGTAGAAGAACCCCTTAGGGTATGTTCATAAAGAGTTTTTTATACGTAGAAAAATATGTTGTGGTTTTTAAAAGAAATGAAAGGCAAAACTCCATAGTTTCCTTGTGTTATTTACAATTTCCACACTTTTTTGAAAGTTTTTTCAGCCTTTGATTGATTGCTTTGTAAGTTTGGTGCTTATTTTACATGAAATTCACATAGAAGAAGTGACATGAAAATTCTTCTTTTCCAACTCCAAAATCCATGTGACAGATTTTATGACGTGGGATTGCATGCAGAAAATCCACTACGTTACAGCAGGAGTGTGGTGAATGAGATTTTAGAAAATATCATGATCATGCTGCGGGGAAAATCCAAAGCGTAAATTCATCAGTACTATGGAGTTAAAATTATTAATTATTAATTATTATGCATATTAATTTATACTACAGCTATCACATGGAAGGAAATCTACAGTTTATTTTTGCCAATAAAGATATGCTGCTTATTTTTATGACATATTGTACTTCATAATAAGAGTAAATTTAAGATGATATTTTTTGCTTTTATTTGTAAAAGTATCAGATATTTAGCAAAAATGTTGAAAATTGACCAAATTTTTTATATTACAGCCCCTCTCAGAGTTCATCTACGGCTATAGTGACAATTTTGTCTCTGGAAAACACCTATTGTATGAAACGCAGTGAATGTTGTAGAATTAAAAATTACAAATAAGTTCTTGTCATGCCCAGTACTTTGTAGTGCCCATACATTGTGCCCAGCTTGTGCTTCTGGAAAACTGCACCCCATCAATTAGGCGGGCCTTCCTCACTACAATAATACCAACATGTGAACGCTAACTGTGGCTTAGGCACATTGTAGGACTCAGAAGGGAGTGGGGGCGGCATTTGGATTTGGAAATGCAGATTTTGCTGGATTTCTAGTTTGAGAGGGGTAGCTATAGCGTTTTTCCAGAGCCTTTGTGTTACTAGTAACGTGGAAGCGCACTATATTTCCATTAACAGATGACGGACCTGAGTGAGGACCTGTATTTTTGTGGGTTGAGTCGAATGCTATTTGGTGGGTACACAACATTTTGGATGAATTCACATTTATCCTGTGCTCTATGCTGAGCACTTACATCGGGGTCTCCAACTACATCTTTGAAATATGTTATTCAGTTGAAATCCTCGAAAGCTCCATTCACTATAATGAGGCTGCAGAGTTACTCAAGACTCCATTTGGCCTCTGTTAAGCGATGTCCATCTTTTCAAGAGTGAACAAAACTGTTGACAACGGCATGTCAAATAAGAAGCATAAATAGTGGACACCACTGGATCACAGGCTTGACGGGAGTTAAAAGTGACTGCATCTGCCTCACTACACTGAATTTTACATTGGGAATTTTGTCTGAATCACATTTTTCAGAGATTTACATGTAATATCCGGTATAAGCGATCAGCATAGAGCACAGGATAAATCTGAGTTGTGCCGTATTGGGATGTTTGGGAGGCAAAATAAAGAAATCAACACCAGTTGAAGAATTGGCTTTATGTATTTATTTATTTACGCTGTTCACTCTGCGGTATAAGTAATTAGGTGTCTTTATTCCTCAGAGCAATACTACTACAGCAATAACAGGTTTATATAGTTTTGTTAGGTTTGGCGACTAACACTCTAAAAATGCTTTTTTACAACATAAAAATATTTTACATCACTGAATTTTAAATGCTGTAGCTTTTTTGATTTTCCTGCCGACTGAGTCATGTCAGGGCTCATTTTTTGCGGGATCAGTTGGAGTTTTTATTAGCACTATATTGGGCCAAATAACATTGTCTTATCGCTTTTCATTCTGCTTTTTGAGAGCTTGAAACATGAAGAAACAGCAATTCAGGAATTGTTTTTTTTGTTTCTTTTACGCCGTTCACTTTGTCGTAAAAGTGATAAGAGTTTTATTCTTTGGATCAGTACTATTACATTGAAGCCACATTTATATAGTTTCTTTTTATGTTTTGCGCTTTTACACTATAAACACAATTTTATAGAAAAAAATAGTTTTTGCATTGCTGTATTCTGAGAGCTATAACTTTTTTATTGCTTTGCTGATGGAGCTGCCGACGCGGTGATACCAAACATTTATTTTTTTGCTTATTTTTTTACATAGATATTATTTTGACATATTTTCTGGAATACATTTTTAGTTTTTCTTTGTTTTGAGGTTTTTTTTTATTTTTACCATTTTTTTAAAGCTTTTTAAAACTTTTTAACTTAGTCTTTTTATGAGACATTACTTTTCAGAGCTCTGATCTTTCATATAATCCACTGCAATGCTCGATCATTGCAGTAGATTAGATGTCAGTGCTGCAGTTGCAGCAAGGTGTGTGAAGCTTTCCGTAGTTGGGAACCCGAGGGCCGTCATGGTGATGACCATGGCAGTGATCAGGTCCCTGTGATCGATTTACAGTAACCTGATCGCTTAGGAGAGGAGCGCGATCTCCTCCCTGCCTCCTAAATGCTTTGATTGCTATTGATTGCAGCATTTATGGGTTTAAACTGTCTGCAGTGGTGCAGGCATACCCCCTGGCAGTGAGAGCCGGGCCTCAGCTGCAAGATAACCCACAGACCCGATCGGCGATCGCGGTGGTTCATCGACTGAACTCCCGCAATCGCCATGACATATGGGGTATCTCCTGTGCCATTAAGGCCCAGACTATTGTTACATATGCAGTACATCACATGCTGGTAAGGGTTTAGTATCCATTTTCCAGATAACCCATTAGGAAAAGTAAATAGTCAACTTGAATTCTCTACATGCCTGTGTCCCCGCTCATTTATTTATCATCTTCCAGCTCTCCTATATGATTTTCACAGTGTGGTGCACTAAACTGTAATCCATATTGGATATGAGTGAAACCTTACAGGTTACTAATTTATAATGTGAACTTTTCACATACAGTACTGTGCAAAGGTTTGAGGCAGATGTGGAAAAAATGCTGAAAAGTAAAAAGGCTTTCGATAGTAGAAATGTCTTTTTTTATTAATTACCAATATGAATTAAGGACAAATATTCCAAACATCTTGGAGAACTAACCATATATATTCTGTTGTCGTAGACTTGCGCAAATGCCTTCTGTCTTTTTATATAATCCTTGACAGATTCAATGATTGGGGCTCTGTGGTGGCCATATTATCACTTCTAGGACTCCTTGTTCTTAACAAAGTTCTTAAAGACATTGGCTGCATATTTGAGGTTGTTGCCCTGCTGCAAAATATACATTTGGATGCAATCAGACATCTCCTTGGTGGCATTGCATGAAGGATAAGTATCTGCCCGTATTTCTCAGCATTAAGGACACCATTAATCCAGACCAAATCCCCAACTTGTGAGGAACAATTGCCAAGCTTCACTGTTGCTTTCAGACTCTCATTATTGTACCCTTCTCCAACCCTTTAGTGCTGGAGTGGTGCCACTAATCTAAGTTCACTGCATTTACTTTTATACTTACCACCCGTTGTCTTCATTTTATTGGCACTGCTCTGGTCGTTCTCCAGCAGTTTGTAACCTGGAGGTCACAATTTAATGTAAGTCTACGACACCAAGAAAGTGTCTGGTTTATTTTTCGTGTGCTGGTGTATTTTTACGTCCTAAGTTTACATTTTTACTAATAAAATTTTGTGGTAGATACAATATTTTCATCACCTTTTATTGTATTTTATTGTATTGTTGTAGCAACCAAAAAAACCTTAGTTCTGGTGTTTTGATTTTTTTTCTTGTTATGCCATGCATTGATCAGACTAATTTATTTTATATTTTGATAGATCCGACATTTCTGAACTCTGCGATACCAATAATGTGTATTTTTATTTTACTCTTTTGTTTTTATGTGCCAAAAGGAGGTGATTTGAACTTTTGTGATTTTTTTATTTGAGATTTGTATGAGTCTCTTTGAAGAAATGTTGAATATTGATAAAAGTAATTTGGTTAGACATTTTTCACTCTAATAGTAGGCTCATACCATAATAGAAAAATAAAAAATGCATGCTAAACTCTATTTTGCCTTTTGCCTTATATATTTTTGCTATTTAAATGTTTATATTATCATAGCATTGATTATGATTTTACTTTATGTTTTTACACTATGGACCTGATTAATCAAGACCGGGGTTATTCATGCTTGTCTTAATGAGGAGATGTGCTCTAGCCATATGCTCCTGATTTATGAAGATGCATATTACAAATAATAGATAAAGAAAAGAGTCAGCTCACCAATCCTCGAAGCATGGACAGCATGGAAGATACTTGTGCAGAGACCGGATGTAACAAAGTTTATTTTCAAACGAATCCAGCATCCAGAAAACTTCGTAAAAAATCAAGAACTTTATTCCAAAACCATTAAAATCATCACAAAGGAACAATGCATCAGGTAAAAATTTTAGGATATAGCACAGAAAGTTAGCAGCAGACATGTTTCAGACTAGATATCTTTCTGTCACATCCTTCTGGCACATGGTGTTTTGCTCAAAACTTGCCCAGTGTTATGGCTGCATCAGACACTGTTAAGACCACAGATTCTGACACCCCTCACTATGCTTTCCTTGGTCCTTCGGAGTTGCATAGGCAGGCTTGGGTGTCGACCAGTTGTGTTCATTAGTGATCGGACTAGCAGGAGTTTATTTCTGCAAGCCTGGTGGTTACCTTTTGGATCACATGTTGTGGGAAATCTATCACAATTACTCCCCACCTTTTAAGATGAGGAATTTGTCTTCCTTTGCTGACTATAGCTTTTTGCTACACCCCTCCGTGTGCTGTTGTTTTCCAGTCTGGTGATTTACTGTGTGTTGCTTTGTGTGCTGTGCAATTCCTCCTGTTGTTTGATTATTCCCTCCAGGCTGTAGTTTTTCTTCTTATGACTTGTTGTCTGATTACTCTATGTGAGCGTGCTGTGTGATAGAATTTTGGTTCCCCCTGTTTGTCTATCCCAGAGCTTCCCAACTCCAGTCCTCAAGGCACACCAACAGTGCAGGTTTTCAGGATTGCCTTAGTATTGCACAGGGGTTAAAATCATCACCAGTGCAGGTGATTAAATTACCACCTGTGCAAAACTAAGGAGATCCTGAAAACCTACACTGTTGGTGTGCCTTAAGGACTGGAGTTGGGAACCTCTGGTCTATCACTTTTGGTGATTACACGCTCCTGTCTTGCCCTTCCTTAGGGTAGGCAGGGAGGGGGTAGTAGATCAGGGCTGGTCAAGAGCAGGAGTAGGAAGGTGACCCAGACATCGTCACCATCAGATGTATCCCTGAGATTGGGGGCAGTAGGTCCCTTGTTATCCCCTGCCCCCCCCCGACAGCACCTCTGTGTGCGCCTCACCCAAAATCCTACTCCGGTCTCTGCTGAAATAAGATTTGAGGCATTGCAAACTCCGCCACTCATCATGAATTTGATGAGTGCCTGTTGCCACGCCCCATCCTGCCCCAGCTTTGCACATTTTGTTGGAGCTGGTAGAAAATGAATGTCAAAAGTCACGTAATTTGTGTGCAGTCTTGAGTTTCACCCACGTTAAGTGACTTCTTAAGGCTTTTTAAGATAGTCGTAAAAGCTTTGATGAATCTGGTCCTATATGGTTTAACTATGCTGGCTAGCAATACGTTACATCAAGCACAAACTGAACTTCAATTAAATTCTTACAATTTTATAATCATAAATTGTTCTGAAAAAGTTTGTGACATAAAGGGACACGGAGTCATTCTGAATGTTTATTCACAATATGTTATTTTAAAGTAAAGCTCAAATTCTTCCTCAATTATTTCCACAATGAGCTTAGTGATATCCATTGCCTCTGGATGCCAAGGAAATATTCACTTCTTTCATTTGTTTAATGCAGAGTGAGATGCCTCATGGCAATGAAGGATGTTTGCTCCATCTTCGTAGATAATAAAATTGCATATAAAACAGGCAAAAAAATCTTGCAGTAAAAACCTCTGCGAGCAGCAAGAATAGTGATTGTTTATGCTCCAGAATCCCCTGTGGTAGAATTAGGTGAGCTTGGCTTTTCACTGAATATTTCAGTGGAGTAGGAAGAAGGAAATCCTTTGCTCTTCATCCCGAGTCTTCCCCCAGTGTTTACTTCTATCATATGTCCATTCTGGAGTGCATGCAATAAAACGTATTTCTTTTATAAGCCTTCCCAGTGTGGCTGAACACAGCAATTAGAGAGCACGCTTGGCTACAACCTTTCTACTGGCTTTCAAAGTTCAAACTTCTCAATTCTGAGCATCCATCCATTTCTAAGGCCCCGTTTCTCTTCATTTTCCATCAACTCAATGGAATCTATTTGTACACATTAGTAGTTTCCTCTCAGTGGAGTAGTTTAATGATATATTGTATATAAACAGTAAAATAAAATGTTTAGAATGTATTGTATATTTCATAGTTTAATAGTTTTAAAATTAAATGAAGACCCATGTAAATCGAGTTTGACCTATAAACAAATGTGTTGATTCACAGGAAGGCAAATACCCCATGAGGCAGATGCTAATTACCCATAATAGAAGAAGAATTCCTTACGAATACCACAGACTAGTTCCATTGAACATCTAGTACTAATGTACTAATAACCTGTAATATTATATTTTTCAAGAAAGGGATCCAGGCCCTCATTGAACATGTTTTGAAATGATAGTCCTGAGATCCAAAGGCCAACTTATCTAAATTAAATATTCTACTACTCTATTCAAGCTAATGTCCTACATTCAATTTCTCTTTTAGAATTTTCTGATGACTCATTTTGTGATATGTCTATATAACAAACTACTTTTTCTCACTTCATAAACTATACACATTTGCCTGTAGGCAGTGCCAGATTAAAACTTGTGGAGGCTTCTAGGCAGTTAAAATCTTCTGGCCCTTCCTTCAATTTATTTGCTAATACATTTTTAAATTGTCGAGCTAACTATTTGTTGGACTTCAAGCTGGGATCATCTGATCACTTATACTACTGTCACAGATGTGTCACAGCCTGTCGGCTGACAATCTGGAGGTAGCGAGTGTTAGAAATCCCAGAGATTGGCAGCATGTGTTATCTGATAGTTCCCTGTTTCTGCTGCTGCAGAATCTATGACCCTGGGAAACTGTCAGTTTTTCCTCTCAGTGGCCAGCCTCTGATTTCCTTTATTAACCTCACCCTGGGGTGGTTTGGGTACGGTTTATAGTTGTTCCTGGCTGTGGTCTGCAGCGGTCATCTCATGTTGTTCCAGAGACTTCTGTGGTAGCTGCTCCTCAGATAAGTGTTTGACTTTTGCTATCTACTTGGGCTCAGGGGGTAGCATTCGTGTTTCCCCTGTATTGTTTCTTTTTGTCTTCATAAAGTGTTAGTGGTGTTTACAAGCGCTCATACCCACCATCCTTAACTAGGGCCCAGACCAGGGTTGCCTAGGGTGAGGTACCCAGGTGAGCTGAGGAGCTTGTATAGGCTTGAAATCAGCTCATTATAGCCTCAAACCCCTAATGAAGCCAGTCATGGTGAAACATGTTGGGGAGGTAAGTAGCTGAATATTTTAAATAGGCAGATGCAGGGTAAGATCAAATGAAATATGAAGGTGGATAGGAATTCATCGGTCCACTGCCATATATGAATTGAATTCTAATCCTTGTGAGACACCCTATACCATGGTATTAATGGTTGTAAGATTATAAATATCTGGCCCTGATATCGGCGCTTTTAAATATAGGTCTATTTGGTTAATAATTTAAAGAATAAAAGTAAAATTTTATTAGCAGTCTTTAGGTAGGTTACATCTTGTTGCCTTTGTCAAAATGTATTATGAATGCAAATGGTTGTCAGAATTTTCAGATTTATAGTTTTAAATTATTTAGAAAACCATGTATCATTTTCTTTTATTTTACAAAGACTTGATACTTAGTGTTACTATATCACATAAAATCCCAATAAAAAACTGTTGTTTGTGGGTGTAATGTGAAGAAACGTTCACAGAGTATGCATACCTTTCAAAGCACTGTATATAAATTAATATGAGCTCAGGTATAAATAGATAACAATGTATCACATTTTCTAAGCAGTTGAAATATGTCCTCTATCTGAGGCTAAGTTCTCATGAGCATAAAAAAAGTCAGATTTTCATCCCCCAAAAATAGACGATTTTTTTATCCTTGTTGTCATACAGATTTCATCAGTATTCTATTGCATTTCTTTTATATGTCAGCAGTGACTAAAATTTACAAGACCAAAAACTGTTTCCTTTGTTAATAATAGGAATACATTCATAAAAAGTGAATGTTTTTGGTTGATCCATATGGGATTCGATTTTTTGGTGCACCCATAGACGTTAATAGGAAAGTCTCATATAAAATACAGAAAAGAGTAGTTGTAATGTCCTGGAGGTGGATTCACGGGGCAATGCACCGGACTCCCCCAGAGAGGCAACCAGGAGCTAACCCCTATACAGGTACTGTCATGCTCCCCGGGTCCCGGCGCCGCCTGTCATTCACCGCTCCGGTCCCCGGTCCTCCTGCCCACGGCTGCCCTGCTCACTCCACCTCCTGTGCATCCTCCATGCCTCCCATCCGCCGCTCCCGGCGTCCTGCTGCATCCTGGAGCTCTCTGCCTGACTCCCCTGCATCTCCTTCACCTTTCCCTCTGCTTCCTGCTTTGGTCTCCGGCACTTGAGCCTCGCGCATGCGCATTAGGGCGCGTGCATGCTCAATCACCTCTTCTTAAAGGGCCAGCATCCCGGGAACAGGATATGGCTGATTAGAGGTACAGGGTATATAAGACTTCCTTTTCCCACAAGGGATTAATCCAGGCCAATGCTTTATCCTCCAGATGGGACATCAGAAAAACCACCTTTGCTTGATCAGAGGCAAAGAGGTGTGGAAGCAACTTGAAATGCAGCGAGCATTGATTGAGAAAACCTCTACAGGTCTTGGGCTCCCCGGCGTACCAGGGCGGAGAAGCTAGGCAGAGTCTCGAGGTTGAGGAGGAAGCCACTACGGAAGCCGCTGCCATGTTCTGATTTGACAGGGATGTGGCTGTTGCTTGGAGATTATTCCGACGGGTGTCCACTGAAGACATAAAGGCCAGCATGCGAGATTGGGTCTCACGTTGTCATACCAGTTCTTGTAATCCGGCCAGCTGGGACGCTTGTGCTCCGGCGGAATCCATGGCCTGTTCAAACTGTAATGTCCTGGAGGTGGATTCATGGGGCAATGCACCGGACTCCCCCAGAGAGGCAACCAGGAGCTAACCCCTATACAGGGACTGTCCGGTCACCCCACCAGAGGGCCTAGATGCACGGTAGCCGGAACACTCAGGGTACAGAGTACGGGTCCAACAGAAGTCTCTACGGGAGATGACTAAGAGTCCAACGGGAACTGTAGACAGGACGGATGACTGGAACCGGGTACAGGTGCCGAGTAGAAATAGCAGACGTGGTCCGGATCCAGCGGGCTGTGCAGGCTGAAGTATCCATGTGGGATCCAGGATCGGTGATGGGTTCAAGCTGACGGAAGATGGCGGGATCCACAGCAGACAGTCACTGGGACACCTCCTGGGAAGCCGACACGCTGGACACAGTCGGGACTGCAGACGTGCACTGCGGAGGAGACAGGGTTAATCTGGGTACACAAGACAGAGGGACCTGAACACCTAGCTACAGGAACACGTTGAATAGGCACCGCCCACATGGAAAAGGAAGTCTTATATACCCTGTACCTGTAATCAGTCATATCCTGTTCCCGGAACGCTAGCCCTTTAAGAAGAGGTGAGTGAGCGCGCACACGCCCTAATGCGCATGCGCGAGGCCTGAGTGCCGGAGACCAGAGCAGGAAGCAGAGGGGAAGGTGAAGGAGATGCAGGGGAGCCAGGCAGAGAGTTCCAGGACGCAGCAGGACGCCGGGAGCGGCAGACGGGAGGCATGGAGGATGCACAGGAGGGGGAGTGAGCAGGACAGCCGCAGGCAGGAGGACCGGGGACTGGAGCGGTGAGTGACAGGCGGCGCCGGGACCCGGGGAGCGTGACAGTAGTGCATACTGCAAGTAATTTCATGCAGATATTCTGTGTTAATAAATGATACTCTGAACTATTGAATAATATTTGTTAGAGCGCTATCAGTTTTTTTGCACAGATAGCACACTTCTCACACTCACTCCTCCACTCACCTATAGTGCTAAGCTGACAATAAATCCAAATAAAATCTCCTGCATTGCACTGAGGAGGGGAAAACACGTTAAAATACATAGTTGCAAATGGAGTGCCTAATTTTGACTTCATATCCCAAGTCATATGGCAAAGCTCGTTGAAAAGTTGATATTGACTTTTAGGATTGCTACATCCAATAGGTAGCAATAGAGTTCAAATTTTCCTTGAAGAGTCTATTTGCATATGTTATATTGTGAATAAAAAAGTTAAAAAATACATCTGCACTGGACAAGTAAAATCCCATAAAAATCTACATTAATGGAAAATTAAAAAATGTTTCTCTCTTTGAAGACTGTGATGCAAAAATAGAGAAAAATCACCTGTATCTATAGGACACAGAATTGCTACGATCTAAAAGGGTTAAAAATACTTTTCACTGCCCTGATCATCTCGAAGGCAACTTTAGAAGTTTATGTTATATAGATTCTTTGTTTCCTTCAGGTGTCTTACTTCTTTCACCCATTTCACATATTTACATGAAAAATAGGAAAAAAAGTGAGATAATATTTTCTTAGCAAATTGTTGGTGAGCACAATTTTACAGAGATAGACACTTATGGCTCATTGTGCGAATGATCAATTGCATATGCATATCCATCTGCTTGAATAATTTTTCATTTGCAGATGAGCACAATCATAATGTGAGTATTAGAGTTGAGCGCGGTTCGTGGTTCGTGGTTCTCCAGTTCAAGGCTCGAGTGATTTTGGGGCTGTTCTAGATCGAACTAGAACTCGAGCTTTTTGCAAAAGCTCGATAGTTCTAGAAACGTTCGAGAACGGTTCTAGCAGCAAAAAAACAGCAAATTCCTAGCTGGCTTTCCGCTGTAATAGTGTAAGTCACTCTGTGACTCACACTATTATGACATTTCAGTGTATAGTGTGCGTGAACAGCGCCTTCAGATCACTCCTGTTTGTATAATGGCGATCGCCATTTTTTTTTTTTTTTCCTTGTCTTCCTTCCCTAAGCGCGCGCGTGTAGTGGGGCAGGCCAGCATGTCAGCCAATCCCAGACACACACACAGCTAAGTGGACTTTTAGCCAGAGAAGCAACGGCATATGTGATAGGATGTCCATGTCACATGTCCCTGCATTATAAAACCGGACATTTTCCTCCAGGACGCCATTATCTCTTCTGCGTCCTTGGTGTCAGACATCACTTGGGCAGCTCCGTCCTGAGTCCTATCGCTGATACAGCTGTATGCGCTCCATACACAGCGCTGGACAGCATAGGGATAGCACTTTCCATCAGTCCTTTTAAGGGCTCGTACCGGCAGGGTCAGAGTTAAGGTGACAGGTCCTGAAAACAGCGACAGCGTCTGTGTAGCTAAGGTCAGGGATTTCCTCCCTGCATTTCCCTATTAGGAGGGATAGAAAGGCAGGCTTCCATTCCTCTACCCAGAGCCCCACAATCCTAGCACTGTACCCTCCTGTCCTCTGCACACTCCAACTCATTATAACTAAGCCATTATACTAGCAAACACTCAGTGTACCTAGTGGCATCCTAAACGTGGCTATTGGACTTTGCTATAGTCCCACTAGTGCAAAGATATTTGCAGCACCTCTGCCTGCATTGCACACTCCAACTCATTATAACTAAGCCATTATACTAGCAAACACTCAGTGTACCTAGTGGCATCCTAAACGTGGCTATTGGACTTTGCTATAGTCCCACTAGTGCAAAGACATTTGCAGCACCTCTACCTGCATTGCACACTCCAACTCATTATAACTAAGCCATTATACTAGCAAACACTCAGTGTACCTAGTGGCATCCTAAACGTGGCTATTGGACTTTGCTATAGTCTCACTAGTGCAAAGACATTTGCAGCACCTCTGCCTGCATTGCACACTCCAACTCATTATAACTAAGCCATTATACTAGCAAACACTCAGTGTACCTAGTGGCATCCTAAACGTGGCTATTGGACTTTGCTATAGTCCCACTAGTGCAAAGACATTTGCAGCACCTCTACCTGCATTGCACACTCCAACTCATTATAACTAAGCCATTATACTAGCAAACACTCAGTGTACCTAGTGGCATCCTAAACGTGGCTATTGGACTTTTGTCTAGTCACACTAGTGCAAAGATATTTGCAGCACGTCTGCCTGCATTGCACACTCCAACTCATTATAACTAAGCCATTATACTAGCAAACACTCAGTGTACCTAGTGGCATACTAAACGTGGCTATTGGACTTTGCTATAGTCCCACTAGTGCAAAGACATTTGCAGCACCTCTACCTGCATTGCACACTCCAACTCATTATAACTAAGCCATTATACTAGCAAACACTCAGTGTACCTAGTGGCATCCTAAACGTGGCTATTGGACTTTTGTCTAGTCACACTAGTGCAAAGATATTTGCAGCACGTCTGCCTGCATTGCACACTCCAACTCATTATAACTAAGCCATTATACTAGCAAACACTCAGTGTACCTAGTGGCATCCTAAACGTGGCTATTGGACTTTGCTATAGTCCCACTAGTGCAAAGACATTTGCAGCACCTCTGCCTGCATTGCACACTCCAACTCATTATAACTAAGCCATTATACTAGCAAACACTCAGTGTACCTAGTGGCATCCTAAACGTGGCTATTGGACTTTGCTATAGTCCCACTAGTGCAAAGACATTTGCAGCACCTCTGCCTGCATTGCACACTCCAACTCATTATAACTAAGCCATTATACTAGCAAACACTCAGTGTACCTAGTGGCATCCTAAACGTGGCTATTGGACTTTGCTATAGTCCCACTAGTGCAAAGACATTTGCAGCACCTCTACCTGCATTGCACACTCCAACTCATTATAACTAAGCCATTATACTAGCAAACACTCAGTGTACCTAGTGGCATCCTAAACGTGGCTATTGGACTTTTGTCTAGTCACACTAGTGCAAAGATATTTGCAGCACGTCTGCCTGCATTGCACACTCCAACTCATTATAACTAAGCCATTATACTAGCAAACACTCAGTGTACCTAGTGGCATCCTAAACGTGGCTATTGGACTTTGCTATAGTCCCACTAGTGCAAAGACATTTGCAGCACCTCTGCCTGCATTGCACACTCCAACTCATTATAACTAAGCCATTATACTAGCAAACACTGCTGCCAGTTTAAGGGCCGTAGTTGCATTGTTAGGGATAATTATTCTTTATTATTCTGCTGTTAATAAAGCTAGACCACCGCTGCAATCTACACCACCTCTCAATTTTTACTAGCACATTTTCAGTGCACAATCTTGTCGCAATCAACATGAGTGGCAAAATGACAGATGCTGGTGGAAAGGGGAAGAGGCGTGGTGGAAAAGGCAAAAAAGGTTTTGTTCGTGGGGAAGGTGGCAAAGCTCCATTATCATCTGCTGAAGATAGACCATCTACCAGCAAAAGTAAGATGTCTACTACTTACCGTGGACAATCCGATGTGCTCCCTTTTTTACGGACACGAACAACAGGAACAAAGGTAGATGATGGCCAAAAAAGAAAAATGCTTGAATGGATCTCAAGTGGTCCAACAAGTGCCCTCTCAGCCACTTCAAGTACCGCATCCAAAAAACACCAGTCCTCTGAGTTTTCATCCCAATCAAACTTGCTTTCTCCCAGCTCTGAAGTCTCCATCAGCCCTGAACAGTATGGTGGAACTGAGATGGCTGAGTCTGCAGAGCTGTTCAGTCACACTATAGCCTGGGAATCAGAGGTCTGCTCCCAAGCTACAGTGAGTACAGAACAGGAAATGGTCTGCAGTGATGCCCAGAACCTTTGTGACTCTGATTCAGGCTGTGAGGACCAAGTTTCTGAGCATAATGTTGACCCTTTGTCACAAACTGTAACACCTGTGGTTATAGACAATGAGGAACATACTGATGAAGATGAGACGCAGATACCCGATTGGGATGACAACTTAAATATTCGGTCAGGGCAAGAAGAGGCTTGGTCTGAGGGGGAGGGGAGTGCAAACACAACAATTGATGATGAAGTTCTAGATCCCACCTACTGTCAACCCCCAGTCAGGCACTCGAGGAGGTCAACAGAGGCGGTGGAGGAGGATGCAACCGACGACGAAGTTACCTTGCGCCTTCCTGGACAGAGTCGGAGCACTGGTAGCACGTCTACAACTGCATCCTCAGCCACCACTCTGCCTATGAGCATTATTCGGGGTGGATCAACAGGTCGCATGGCCTCTAAGCCTTGCCTAGCCTGGTCCTTTTTTGACATAGAAAAAGATCGCCCAAATTATGTGATCTGTAAACTTTGTCATGGTTCTCTTAGTAGAGGTCAAAACCTCAGCAGTTTGACAACTTCTTCCATGAATCGTCACATGAATAAATATCATAGGTCCCGGTGGGAAGCTCACTGTGCTGCAATGCGGCCTAGCGGAGCGAACCATCCACGCCCTGCCCCTTCCAGTGCATCCGCGTGCTCTTCATCTTCTAGGACTGTGGGGACAGCTGTCACACCTGTTTTTCCACGCACAACTTCCACCACTGTAACCGCAACAGGCAGTTTGCTTGGTAGGTCGTCAGTTGGTTTGGAAGGGGAAACAAGTGAGTGTGTACAGCTCTCTCAGACATCGATAGCACCAACGTTGGATGAAGGCAACATCATGTCTCCGCCTGCACTTTCCTCACAAACCTGCATTTTTCCAGGGACACCCTACTCAACACAATCTACACACAGCAGCCAGATCTCTGTCCCTCAGATGTGGTCAAATAAAAGGTCACTTCCTGCGACCCATGACAAAGCTAAGAGGTTGACTCTATCCCTCTGTAAGCTCTTGGCTACCGAAATGCTGCCTTTCCGCCTAGTAGACACACAGGATTTTAGAGACCTTATGTCTGTCGCTGTGCCCCAGTACCAGATGCCTAGTCGCCACTACTTCTCTAAGAAAGGTGTGCCCGCGCTACACCAGCATGTCGCACACAACATCACCGCTTCCTTGAGAAACTCTGTGTGTGAACGGGTGCATTTCACCACCGATACTTGGACCAGTAAGCATGGACAGGGACGTTACATGTCGCTGACTGGGCACTGGGTAACTATGGTGATAGATGGTGAAGGGTCTGCTGCACAAGTCTTGCCGTCCCCACGACTTGTGTGTCAATCCTCTGTCTGTCCAAGTTCCGCCACTGCTTCTGCCTCCTCCACCTCATCTGGGTCCTCCACCTCCGCCCCAAGCCTGCCTGGTCAGGCCACCAGCGTTCTCACTGCGCAGAAGGAATCACGCACCCCTCATTACTATGCTGGCAGCAGAGCGCAACGGCATCAGGCGGTCTTTAGCTTGACATGTCTTGGGAATAAGAGTCACACAGCTGAGGAGTTGTGGTCAGCTCTGCGGTCCGAGTTTAATAAATGGTTGTCTCCACTCAACCTGCAGCCTGGTAAGGCCGTGTGCGACAATGCTGCAAACCTGGGTGCGGCCCTTCGCCTGGGCAAGGTGACACACGTACCTTGTATGGCTCACGTGTTGAACCTTGTCATCCAGCAATTTTTAACACACTATCCCGGCCTAGATGGCCTTCTGAACAGGGCACGAAAACTGTCTGCTCACTTCCGCCGTTCAAGCGCCGCAGCTGAGTGACTTGCATCGCTCCAGAAGTCTTTCGGCCTGCCGGTTCATCGCCTGAAATGCGATGTGGCGACACGCTGGAATTCAACTCTCCACATGTTACAGCGACTGTAGCAGCACCGCAGAGCCCTGGTGCAATACGTCATGACGTATAGCCTGGGCCAACGAGATGCAGAGGTGGGGCAGATCACCCTGATGGAGTGGTCTCAGATCAAGGACCTATGCACCCTTCTGCACAGTTTCGACATGGCGACGAATATGTTTAGCGCTGACAATGCCATTATCAGCATGACGATTCCAGTCATTTACATGCTGGAGCACACGCTAAACACTATTCGGAGTCAGGGGGTGGGACAACAGGAAGGGGAGGAACTACAGGAGGATTCATATGCGCAAGGGACAACAACATCACCAAGGTCCAGACGTTCATCATCACCAACGCAGCAGGCATGGGACCATGGGGGACAGGGATCAACAAGGGCGCATAGTAGCAGGCGAAATGTTGAGGAAGGTGCAGGAGAACATGAAGAAATGGAGGACGAACTGTCCATGGACATGGAAGACTCAGCGGATGAGGGAGACCTTGGTCAAATTTCAGTTGAAAGAGGTTGGGGGGAGATGTCAGAGGAAGAAATAACGGGTAGCACCTCTATGCCACAAACACAGCGTGAACTTGGTCCGCATGGCTGCGCAAGACACATGAGTGCCTTCTTGTTGCACTACCTCCAACATGACTCTCGTATTGTCAAAATTAGAAGTGATGATGACTACTGGATTGCCACACTATTAGATCCCCGGTACAAGTCCAAATTTTGTGACATAATTCCAGCCATAGAAAGGGACGCACGTATGCAGGAGTATCAGCAGAAGCTGTTACTCGATCTTAGCTCGGCTTTTCCACCAAACAACCGTGCAGGTGCAGGGAGGGAATCTCCCAGTTGTAACTTGACAAACATGGGACGGTCTCGTCATCTTCAACAGTCTACCCGTACCAGTAGGAACGTATCTGGTGCTAGTAACAGCAATTTTATGGAATCTTTTCATAATTTTTTTAGACTCTCTTTTGCAAGGCCACCAGAGACAACAAGTCTGACACATAGTCAACGGCTGGAGAGGATGATACAGGAGTATCTCCAAATGAACATCGATGCCATGACTTTGCAAATGGAGCCTTGCTCCTTTTGGGCTTCAAATCTAGAAAAATGGCCAGAGCTCTCCAGTTACGCCTTGGAGAATTTGTCGTGTCCAGCTGCCAGCGTTGTCTCTGAACGTGTCTTCAGTGCTGCTGGGTGTGTGCTGACAGATAAGCGCACGCGTCTGTCCAGTGACAATGTGGACAGACTGACGTTCATCAAAATGAACAAGTCATGGATCCAGAAGGAATTTACTACCCCTGTGTCATCCTGGGGAGAGTAAATGCTTGTGGATTTGGAATGTGCTTGATGCAAATCTAGCTGTGAAGTGCCCAACTAGGGCACAAGTGCTGCCACTGAATGGGTGGGTGTGTGTGGGGCACAATTTTTGGAAAAAAAGGGAGACTCCGCTTGGAGTAACCCTTACTTGCTGTGTTTTTTAAAAATGATCCAAGATGAACAGAGCTGGGATCAGGAAAGAATTTGCTACCTACCCTGGTGTCATCCTGGGGACGGTTAAGAAGAGCGGATTTTTGAATGTGCTTGATGCAAATCTAGCTGTGAAGTGCACAACTAGGGCACAAGTGCTGCCACTGAATGGGTGGGTGTGTGTGGGGCCCAATTTTTGGAAAAAAGGGAGACTCCGCTTGGAGTAACCCTTGCTTGCTGTGTTTTTAAAAGAAGCCAAGATGAACAGAGCTGGGATCAGGAAAGACTTTGCTACCTACCCCGGTGTCATCCTGGGGACGGATAAGAATGGCGTATTTTTGAATGTGCTTGATGCAAATCAAAACATCATGTTTGCAACTAGGGCACAAGTGCTGCCACTGAAGGGGTGGGTGTGTGTGGGGCCCAATTTTTGGAAAAAAGGGAGACTCCGCTTGGAGTAACCCTTGCTTGCTGTGTTTTTAAAAGAAGCCAAGATGAACAGAGCTGGGATCAGGAAAGACTTTGCTACCTACCCCGGTGTCATCCTGGGGACGGATAAGAATGGCGTATTTTTGAATGTGCTTGCTGCAAATCAAAACATCATGTTTGCAACTAGGGCACAAGTGCTGCCACTGATGGGGTGTCTGTGTGGCCCAATTTTTGGAAAAAAGGGAGACTCCGCTTGGAGTAACCCTTGCTTACATTGTTTTTAAAAATGATCCAAGATGCACAGAGCTGGGATCAGGAAAGACTTTGCTACCTACCCTGGTGTCATCCTGGGGACGGTTAATTATGGCGTATTTTTGAATGTGCTTGATGCAAATCTAGCTGTGAATTGTACAACTGGGGCACAACTGCTGCCACTGAAGGGGTGGGTGTGTGTGGGGCCCAATTTTTGGAAAAAAGGGAGACTCCGCTTGGAGTAACCCTTGCTTGCTGTGTTTTTTAAAAGGAGCCAAGATGAACAAGTCATGGTTCAGCAAAGACTTTGCTAACTACCCCGGAGTCATCCTGGGGACGGTTAAGTATGGCGTATTTTTGAATGTGCTTGATGCAAATCTAGCTGTGAAGTGTACAACTAGGGCACAAGTGCTGCCACTGAATGGGTGAGTGTGTGTGGGGCCCAATGTTTGGAAAAAAAGGGAGACTACGCTTGGAGTCACCTTGCGGTGTTTTACATGATTTTAGAAGGGCGTGCCATGCCTATATCTGTGTGTCCTCCTCTTTTTCCTTGTCCAGCTGTTTTGTTTTCGCATGAGTATATGTCCTTGTCACTTTCCCATGTGTTTTTTTGTTGTGTTGTGAGTTGTTTGTCACCTTTTGGACACCTTTGAGGGTGTTTTCTAGGTGTTTTTATGTGTTTGTGATTGCCTGCCATTGTTTCCTATGCAGTTCGAGTTCGGTTCGTCGAACGTTCGACGAGCCGAACTCGAACGGGACCTCCGTTCGGCGAGCCGACCTCGAGCCGAACCGGGACGGGTTCGCTCATCTCTAGTGAGTATAGACATTTACCATTATACACTGCATCAAATCATAAAATAATTTACAGGATGGAGTCAGGAATCTACACATTATGAGGAAATGTAGTAAATGCATTAACAAAATTTATTGATCAGCTCACAGGATACATTTTGGAATAATAGGGGGTAGAAAAATTTTGGTCAAAAGATATATAATGGGCTATAACATGTATTATATTTTTTCCACCAAATAGAGTAGTGATTGTGTTTGTAGAATGACTTGTGTTTTGGGTTGTTGCCTTGCTGAATTACCCTGAGAGTCAGCTCATGCATAGGTATCCTGACATTTTCCTTTCGAATTTTCTGGGAAAATTCAGAACTTATTGTTTCATCAATGATATTGAGCCATTTGGCTTAAATGTAACAAAACAGGCCCAGACTGTGAGTACCAACACTATGTTTCACAGATGTCATGATGTTTTTATGATGAAATACAGTGTTTTTCTTTCTCCAAACATTTAAACCATAAATCTCTATTTTGGTCTCATACATCCACAAAACATTTTTTCCAATAGTTTTCTTGCTCTTCCAGGTGATCTGTGAGAGAGGCCTTTAGTTGCTTAGAGAGTAACTTGGGTTCCTTTGTGATCTTGCAGGACTATTATATACATTGCTCTCAGAATCATTATTGTTGGTTAACAACTTCTGGGGATGGTAATAAAGGTCTTGTATTTCCGCCCTTTTTATACAATCTCCCTAACTGGAGAACTGGTGGAGTCCATGCCCTTTAGAGATGGTTTAGAAATCTTTTACATTCTGATGAGCTTCAACAATTCTTCTGTGGTCCTCCAAAATCTCCTATGGTGCCATGATTTACTTCCACAAATGTTCTGTAAAGATTAGACTTTGGTAGATCCTTGTTCTTTGAATAAAAAACTTTTGCCTATTCACACCTGATTTTCATTCTATTAATTGAAAACACCGCACTCTAAATTCTGTGACATTGGATTATTGTCCTGATTGAAAAAACTTAAAGCTTATTATTTTGACTCATTTATTCTCTTTATCTACGTATAGAACTTATGTGAAATTCTGAGGATCAAATACATGCAGAAATATAAAAAATAATGAAGGATTCAAAAACTTTCAAGCACCATTTTACATATGCCCACTATATTTTGCGGATAGTCTACTCTTTGCTGCTATTTTATGTTTTTAACTTACAGTATACAGGTATATATATGTATATATGTATAATGTCTTACATTGGCTCAATGAGTATTTTTTTTATAATGGATGCTTATTTGTAGCAAATGGAGGAGTTATAAAAGATCATGTGACTTGTTTTGTGCAAACAACCGAAACACTAAAAAAAACAAACTGCTATGTTATAAAACCACAAAACATGAGGTGTAAAAGAGGCCTTAAAGGAGTAATCTCATCTCCAAGAGCCTATCCCAATATGTAATAGGTGTAATAATAAGAATATTAGGACATACCTCCTATTAGAAATGTAGTATAGCTTTTCTGATATAGCTATGTCACTTACCTTATGTGCAGAGCATTGTAGCTTAGGTATCCATGATTACAACCATGAGCAACCAACTATCTGTCCCTATATAAATGGTTATAACCATGGATATTTAATCTACTGCAATGCCCTCCACATGAGCTAAGCAACATAGCTAATACTACATTCGAGGTATTTGCTAATATTCTTATGATTATACCTACTACATATTGGGAAAGGATCTTGGAGATGGGAAAACTCCTTTAATGTTCAAACTCTGATTTTGTGATTCTCAGACATATAGCTTTAGTAAGGTCTATGTAAAGGGAAGTTTAGGATTTGGAGTTAAGGAATAATAAAGGTATTTTATAAAATTAATTGGCAAAAAAATTTAAATCTGAAATGAAATGGTTTAAAAGTAAAACATTGCTTTTAAGCAAAGTATAGTGATACAAAATGATTGAGTAATTGATTGGTTCCTCTTTATTTATACAATTCTTGGCTACTTGCACAGTTGTTGAATAGGTTAGTTTTCTATGACTCTGAAATTGCAAATTCTCATTTGCTGTACACTGTGTTTACTAGACTCTTGTCACTTGTGTTGTTCTGTGCATTGAGGTTTACATTCTTCTGATAGGAGAAATAGGTTTACAAGAGCTTTTACAGCAAAACACTGTCTTCCGATATTGGGTTATTATGGTGAAATAGCTATTGAAGATTTTGCTAAAAATGTAGCTGCAAAAAGTTGACAGTAAATCAAAGACTGTTTGCCAAGGTAACCCAATATCTCGTGCACAGATGCCATATATTTGTTGAGTTACAGTAGAGGCAGCAGGCTGCTTGTAGCAAGGAAATAGAATTTTTTTTTCTTCATTTGTTGGGCCATTTAGGGTGTTAGCAGTTTTACTAGATGGAATCTATCTGTCAAGGCATTTAATCAATGAAAGGGTGAGTGTGAGATGTATTTTCTCTCATGGGTATAAAGAAGTTCATTTAAAAAAAATGTAAGCTGTCTCTTCAGATACGGCTGGGAATCTTCACCTTAAACAAGATATGAGCATGGTTCTTGCCGCTTTTCCTCTTCAGTGGGCTGAATTAGTCCCTAGATAAAATGGTGAGGGTCCTAGGTTGCGTAGTAGCAATGCGGGTGCATGAATCTTATTGCAGGCATACTGACAATGCTTCAATGCTCCTTTGCCATATCAGATTAACATCAAAAGGTTAGCAAGCTGCTTTGTAAAGACTGACATTTTATATACAATTCATTGTCCTATACTATGCACACAATTTTGCTTTGCACATATATTTAGATTTCGAGGGTAAAGAAAATTCTAATTTTTTTTTTGCATAAATCAATAGTACATATATAAATCGTTCCCTGTGTTCCAGCCCCAATTCATACCTTTTCTGTAGGATTCCCAAAGATGCTAACAAACCTTCCCATTCATCAAAATCTGTAAATTGAAGACACAGTGTAGGAGTGGGGGAAGAGAGTCTGCAGCAGAGTCCCTCCCTCAGCTGGAAAAATGGAAAATTTCCCAGGAGGCAATGTACCTAGGATTTCACTGTGTTGAGCGCCCTCGCTGGCTTCCAGCAGTGTTTTCTCTGGCTGGTCTCCCCGAGATCAGTGACTGTTTTGTCTTGTTGAAAAAATGAGGGGGGGGGGAAGTGTTTCAGTCTCAGCCAATAAGTGACATTGCTTGAGGGGGAGCGCCTGAGGGGAGCATTTGATTGGCTTATATAACATGACACACCTTTCGCAGCAAAGCAGGAGGAGCCTATCTGCTTACAAGGTGTAACGAAAAAAAGTTACTTTAAAATAAATAATGCAGAAGAAATGTGAAATTTTTGCAAACTATTCATTTATATCCAGTTGATCTTCATCTAATCCATATAAACAAGTGCAGAATGAGTGATTGGGATTTTTGATTTGTAGAAACTTCAATAAATTTTATTGCACAACTTTAGAAATTTTCCATTCCTTCTACTGTCAATTACATAGCTGGCATAGTCTATACATCATCCCAGGTCAATTTTGTAAACTCTCTCCTAATCTTCCCATGGAATCTGCATCAATAGCTCATACTACATAAGGTTTATCACCAGTTTAAAATATGAAAACCTGCAGCTTTATGATACTTGTTTCTTTAACCCCAGAAGTCAATTATCTGAAAGATTCAAAAGAATCTTTGCTCAATCAAACCTGTTTCCATTATGCTTAATTTTACAATATGTAGTACTATTGAATATAAAAGTGTAATATATTCCTTTGGTGGGGTGGTTCCTCTAGGCCGTTGGTCAGGGTGAGCAGTATGGACTGTAAGCAATAGCAAAGTAGAGTGGGCAGTGACAGTCAGCTTGTGGATCAGCGAGGATGAAGACAGCAAAAATGTCGTTTCCTCAGGTCAGCCAGAAAACTGGGATACTGCAGACAGATGGTTCATTGCAGATTAGCCTGGTTACAGTGCACAGATGGGCAGAAAGAAATGCAATCAGGAAGTTGCAGCAGGCAAATAATTAACCACATTATGTCAGTGCTGAATAAACATAGTGATTACTTGCTTGCAGTTATGAGGTAATGTGGCGCCCCTGACCTGGTCAGGCACCACTGAGTACTGCACCCATGCTGGGGGCAGTACAATACAGGTAATCCAGAAGGCTGACCGAGGTGTGACTACACAGGCGCATAGTAATCAGGTCTCACACATCTACCTTTGGGAGGACCCCATAGAGATTCCAGGAGGGGGCGTGGCCTCCATGTCCACTCAAGGGGTGTGGTGGAGAGCCTGGTTGCTAGGTGGCGTAGACAAGAACAGGAGAGGAGGAGCAGTGAGCCAGTTTAGTGTGCAGCTCAGGGAGAGCAGATGTGAGGAGCAGAACCTGGAGCTGTTGCAGTCTAACAGCGTCCGCGCAGTGACTACCGACGGGGGAAATCGGTCACCTGGTAGTGCCACCCAAAATCCACCCAAGGCTAGAGAGAGCAAAGGGGTGGCAGAGTAAGGGGACTGCCAGGGAGGTACCAGGCCCGCAGGGGTAACAGGTCCCAGTGCAGAGATAGATTCACCTTTCTTCTACCAAACCTGCCAGTGGGGGCACTCCAGACCCACACCATACCACCACAGAGTCCGGAGCCACGTAGCAAAGAGAGGGCCCATAGTTCACAGGAGGCAAGCAGCCGAAGTGACCTGGGCCAGGCTACAAGCAAACGGGCCGAAACGAGGGGAGAACAGGCAGCAGCAACTTCCCTGGGTGACCCGCCATAGGGAATTCAAGTCGGGGTCACCACAAAAACACATAGGGCTAAGGAAGGTGAGTTGGTAGTCACCCTCATCAGCCAGCCGGAAGGATACCTGGTTCCAGCCTGGTTCATCCTAGCTACGCCCGGGTTAGTCACCCTGCCATCTACTGTGAGTAAAAACCCTGAAAGACTGTCTGGACTGTGCCTGAGTCATTCTGTGACCTGTGGTTCCACACACCTACACAGGGCCCTGGGGCTTGCCTCACTCTCGGGAGGCCACTACAACTGACTGCACCTGCCATCAGCCCCAGGCACCCCTTAATCTGCAGTGGCGGTCACCCTGACCGCAATACTGAGAGTGGCATCACGAAAATCCTAAAAGAAGGTTCCCTACCTGTGACCAGACTGTTCCAACCACATGGAGTCTCTGAAGGTAATGCACCGACATAACACCTGTGGGGCTTCACAGTAACACACAGTAAAAAGTGACTTGACTAACCAGGTATCTAACTTTTAAAGGCATTGGTGTAAACAGCACCAGTATTAGCTGAGATGACTTTCTTCACTGGTACAAGCACCAGTACATGTATCAATAAGGTGGAGAGTTCAATAGCACCAGGATTCACATGAATGAGTGAGGAGGTAGTTGCAGATTGTTGGCTAGAAGGAGAGATAATTAGACTGTTGACTGCAGTTGGTGATGAGACAAACTCTTGCAAGCTGAAAGCAAAGCTTCCTAAAAACTCGGCAGCCTCAGCTGGTCTTAAGAAGCCTGCCTTGTGTGTTTGCTGGGCTACTACACTATTCTTGCATGGAATAGCGCAAAGGAAGGCAGCCATAGGGGAAGGAAACAAGGTCGGGCACCTGAGCAGGGACAGATGAGTAATAAAAGGTTGTAACTTGTAAGTAGTAAACGCTTCAATGATCTCTCCATCAATGGAAATCTTCAAGCGGAAGCTTGATAAACATATACAGTGCTGGCCAAAAGTATTGGCACCCCTGCAATTCTGTCAGATAATACTCTGTTTCTTCCTGAAAATGATTGCAATCACACATTTTTTGGTATTATTATCTTCATTTATTTTGCTTGCAATAAAAAACCACAAAAAAGAATGAACCAAAAATCAAATCATTGATCATTTCACATAAAACTCCAAAAATGACCCAGACAAAAGTATTGGCACCCTCAGCCTAATATTTGGCTGCACAACCTTTAGCCAAAATAACTGCGAACAACCACTTCCGGTAACCTTCATTGTGTTTCTTACAATGCACTGCTGAAATTTGTAGACCATTTTTCTTTGGCAAACTGCTCCAGGTCCCTGAGATTTGAAGGGTGCCTTCTCCAAACTGCCATTTTGAGATCTCTCTACAGGTGTTCTATGGGATTCAGGTCTGGACTCATTGCTGGCCACTTTAGAAGTCTCCAGTGCTTTCTCTCAAACCATTTTCTAGTGCTTTTTGTAGTGTGTTTTGGGTCATTGTCCTGCTGGAAGACCCATGACCTCTGAGGGAGACACAGCTTTCTCACACTGGGCCCTACATTATGCTGCAAAATTTGTTGGTAGTTTTCAGACATCATAATGCCATGCACACGGTCAAGCAGTCCAGTGCCAGAGGCAGCAAAGAAACCACAAAACATCAGGGAATCTCCACCATGTTTGACTTTAGGGACCATGTTCTTTTCTTTGAATGCCTCTTTTTTTCCTGTAAACTCTATGTTGATGGCTTTTCCCAAAAAAGCCAGGATGGAGTTTGCCAAAACTTACCTGAAAAAGCCTAAAACGTTTTGGAAGAATGTTCTCTGGTCAGATGAGACAAAAGTAGAGCTTTTTGGGAAAAGGCATCAACATAGAGTTTACAGGAAAAAAAATGAGGCATTCAAAGAAAAGAACACGGTCCCTACAGTCAAACATAGCGGAGGTTCCCTGCTGTTTTGGGGTTGCTTTGCTGCCTCTGGCACTGGACTGCTTGACCGTGTGCATGGCATTATGAAGTCTGAAGACTACCAACAAATTTTGCAGCATAATGTAGGGCCCAGTATGAGAAAGCTGGGTCTCCCTCAGAGGTTATGGGTCTTCCAGCAGGACAATGACCCAAAACACACTTCAAAAAGCACTAGAAAATGGTTTGAGAGAAAGCACTGGAGACTTCTAAAGTGGCCAGCAATGAGTCCAGACCTGAACCCCATAGAACACCTGTGGAGAGATCTCAAAATGGCAGTTTGGAGAAGGCGCCCTTTAAATCTCAGGGACCTGGAGCAGTTTGCCAAAGAAGAATGGTCTAAAATTCCAGCAGAGCATTGTAAGAAACTCATTGATGGTTACCGGAAGTGGTTGTTCGCAGTTATTTTGGCTAAAGGTTGTGCAACCAAGTATTAGGCTGAGGGTGCCAATACTTTTGTCCGGGTCATTTTTGGAGTTTTATGTGAAATGATCAATGATTTGATTTTTGATTCATTCTTTTTTGTGGTTTTTCATTGCAAGCAAAATAAATGAAGTTAATAATACCAAAAAATGTGTGATTGCAATAATTTTCAGGAAGAAACAGAGTATTATCCGACAGAATTGCAGGGGTGCTAATACTTTTGGCCAGCACTGTAGCTGGGATATTTTTTTAACTCAATAAGTTTTCTGCACCCAAATCTGCAAGGAAAAAATGAGCAACGTGGGCACAGCACTTCAGAATTCTCACTGACTTTGCGAGCATAAGGATAGACATGCAGATTTAGGCCACAAACTGCACCAATTAAACATAGACCCCTAACTTAAAAATCCACATTTATTGTTTATCTTAAAATGATTAATAACCACAACTATAAATACAAGTATCAAATTAGCATAATACTAGGTGCTCAGAGAGGAGGAGGAAACCTACATCCCTACAATACACACTCCCTTCTGTGCCCTACCTGGCTGCAGAGGTTGGCACCCTAGATGCACGATATGGCGCCCCCACTCACCGACGACTGTCCCTATTCTTACCCTGTAAACCCCTGCAAAAGAGAAAGATAGAGTGCAGTGCTCAACATAAAGTGATAATCGTGCAATAACCGGGTTCACAAAAACCCTCCCTTAATACTAAGCGGTCACAAATCCCACTACAGATGTCCATTGCAAAAACACATAAAATAATGACAGTCCCAGATAGTATTTACTTATCTTCCATAGCCTAATGCCTCAACTGCACCAAAAAAAACCCATCAACAATCTGCAACATGCACACAAGGCCTTAGGCGGGCTTTGCACACTGCGACATCGCAGGTGCGATGTCGGTGGGGTCAAATTGAAAGTGACGCACATCCGGCATTGCATGCGACATCGCAGTGTGTAAAGCCTGGATGATACGATTAACGAGCGCAAAAGCGTCGTAATCGTATCATCGGTACAGCGTCGGCGTAATTCATAATTACGCCGACGCGATGGTCCGATGTTGTTCCTCGCTCCTGCGGCAGCACACATCGCTGTGTGTGAAGCCGCAGGAGCGAGGAACATCTCCTACCGGCGTCACTGCGGCTTCCGTAGGATATGCGGAAGGAAGGAGGTGGGCAGGATGTTTACATCCTGCTCATCTCCGCCTCTCCGCTCCGATTGGCCGCCTGCCGTGTGACATCGCAGTGACGCCGCACGACCCGCCCCCTTAACAAGGAGGCGGGTCGCCGGCCACAGGGACGTCGCACGGCAGGTGAGTGTGTGTGTGAAGTTGCCGTAGCGATAATTTTCGCTACGCCAGCTATCACCACATATCGCTGCTGCGACGGGGGCGGGCACTATCGCACTCGGCATCGCAGCATCGGCCTGCGATGTCGCAGTGTGCAAAGTGCCCCTTAGGAGGCTATTTAATGATGGATGGAAGTATGATCATATATTTTGGCAGGAAACATGAGTTCTTAATTTTTAACACTGTCTGAAAATATCTTATATGATATTGCTGCGTACCCTAGGATACATATATAGAGCAGAATTTGGCGTGCACACTAGAACCAATCCAAGGTGCTAGGGGACAGGTTGTTGTTTACCCATTATGATAGTTCAAAATTCACCACTGCACACTCTTTGCAAAGTAAAGTCTTTTTAATGGATGCATCTATAAAATAGACTAGCGACAAATAGGGGTCCTTTGCACACTACGACATCGCAATCCGATGCTGCGATGCCGTGCATGATAGTCCCCGCCCCCGTTGCAGCTGCGATATCATGGTGATAGCTGGCGTAGCGAACATTATCGCTACGCCAGCTTCACATGCACTTACCTGCCCTGCGATGTCGCTCTGGCCGGCGACCCGCCTCCTTATTAAGGGGGCGAGTCGTGTGGCGTCATAGCGACGTCAGACGCCAGGCGGCCAATAGAAGTGGAAGGGCGGAGATGAGCGGGACGTAAAAATCCCGCCCACCTCCTTCCTTCCGCATAGCTGGCGTGAGCCGCAGGACGCAGGTAGGAAATGTTCCTCGCTCCTGCGGCTTCACACACAGCGATGTGTGCTGCCGCTGGAACGAGGAACAACATCGTAACATCGGTCATTTCCAAACAGCACCCTCTACAAGCCATTTGTGTGCAAGTTTAATGCCAAGCAATCACCCCCTCCATGGATTGGTTGCTCGATCATTGTTTCGCACCTGTCGCCTCCATCTTTATTAAGGGGTTTTGCTGCATCCTGGGAGTGCAATTGTTTGGCCGGCGCCACACGTGGACTAATGCGATCCTCTCATGACACTTGGCTCTCGCTGTCAGCACAGCAGGAGCCGAGTGTCATGTGAGTGTCACTGCGACTGAGGTCCAATCATGCGATCGGACCTCAGCTGCGGGAAATGGACCGGCACTGAGGAGGGGCAGGCCGGTGTTGCGGAGGGGCGGGCCAGCACAGAGGAGGAAAGGGAGGGATTTATCTCACTCTCTCCTCCGTTGCCGGCTATTGCCATTCTCACACTGCACTCGCAGTACACCGGTGTACCGCGAGTGCAGTACGATCTTTCTCTCACCCCATAGACTTGAATAGGTGCGAAAGAGAGAGACTCGCATTACAATCGCAGCACGCTGCGATTGTTTTCTCGGTCCGATTAGGGCTGAGAATAATCGCTCATGGGTGCTGGCACATAGGTTAATATTGGTCCGAGTGGAATGCGATGTTTTATCCCACTCCAATCAGTCCAATTTTCATGCCGTGTGTCTTAGGTCTTTCTATGACCTAGGCAGATAAACAATGTTGCCCTTTCTTGCTGTGAATTTTTCTGAATTTTTTGGGGAAAATTTAATTCCTCCTTTTGTGGTTTAGTGCCAATCACACTGAGCACAGCATCTGCAACAAATATATATGTTCTACCCTATATTTTTATGGATTTCCTCCCACACTCCAAAAACATAGTGATAAGGAAGGATTTTAGATTAGATTGTGAGCCCCAATTGGGACAGGGATAATAATGTTTGAAAAGTGTGGTGTAATATGATGGTGCTTTATAAATTACTAATATAAATATGAATTTTATTTATGTAAATTGTATTACAAATTGGAAACCTGATTTATAATGGGCAAACATATATCGAAAAGCTACCCATTTGGAAATTAAAATCTGTGCACATATAAATATATACTATATATAGAGGGACAGTATTAGGGCACAGTTCCATTTGCGCAAAGCTTCCAATGCGAGAGCATCAGAAGCGATATGCTAATGACCCTCTGCTGCGAGCGTTAGCCAAGGGTCATGTGACTGTGATGCGATCTTGCGATCGTATCACAACTGCGGAAAAGAGAGAGGCAGCACTTTCTCCCCATCTCTTCCACGGCCTGTCCCTACATACATCTCACTGTGGTCTGATGACTTGCGAGTGCAGAGCGATGTTTAACACGCTCCCATAGACTTGTATGGGGGTGCGTGAGCCGAGAATCACTGCCAAAAGCAGCATATGTCTATTTATTTCTCAGGCCGATATGGCATGAGAAATCAATCGTAGATGGACACTGCCCCATAGTTTTGCACTGGTGCGAGTGCAGTCCGATGTTTTATCAGACTGCACTCATCTGTACAAAACGCAAGTGGAACTGTACCCTTAGGGTCTTAATATTAATGATATTCTCATATGGGCCAAAAGGTACATTTTGACTCCCCTAGGCTCCAAGACCTCGGCATCCACTCTTATTACGCGCCTGGGTTTTAGAAAGGTTTGTTTACTATGTCGTCCACAATAAAAGTAAAGAACTTTCAGGTCACCGACTGCTGTAATGTTTCCTCCTCATTCACTGGACTGTGAATGGCAAGGCGAGGCAGCCAATTTGACAGAAATCCAAAAAAGGAAAAATCGAGCACAGTCCTCCGAGGTGTATTAACAAATTCTTTATTTATATATTTAAAAACAGGAGACATACAGCTTTAGTGTATCAAGCGTCTCAAAACATGAGTAAGACGTGCTGACGAAACGCGTAGTTTTGAGATGCTTGATACGCTAAAGCTGTATGACTCCTGATTTTAAATATATAAATAAAGAAAAAATTTGTTAATACACCTCGGAGGACCGTGCTCGATTTTTCCTTTTTTGGATTTCTATTTACTATGTCCTCTTATTTACAAATATAAACTTTTGAACTTTGTATATTACTGTACTTACATGTCATTATAATAATTTATAAAGCATTCTCAGTTAATAATATATTATTAAAACTTAAAATGATAAAGTAAAACTATTAAAGAACACACATTTGTGTTCACACGTTCCCCGTTGCCGGTTGATTCACCTATTTTACAGCCATCCGTTTAAACCCTCAAGGCAAGAAAGAAGCCTGTATCTTAAATATGCATCATAGATTCCAAAAATGAAAAGAAATTGGATTTGGATAGTGCTTACTCAATACATAGACATGATACATGGTAAGAAGGTGCACTGTCTGCCCTGTGATAGATTAAACTACTTTGTAGGAAAATTACTGTGAACCACTCACTATCACCAGCGTGGCTAAATCTTTAATAAAATTCTCTTCCATATTCAACAGTGAAGTATGAAGTACACAAGGAGTAAGGGGGGTGGGGGAGTACCGTGCCATTTATCAAACGCAAGCAAGGTCTGCAATCTTCAGCTGAATCGTTCTTTTCTACTTCAAGTGTCTTTATTGCTACAAGGAAGTAGATGCATCGGAGGGTTTTGAACAGAACTGCATTGCTTTTATGTTTCTATTGAATGCAAATATTTCGATTTACACAATTTTATCCAGGTTAATATTAAATTCTATGATATACCAGAATCCTAATTCAATTTTATTCCAGATACATTGTTTCTAATGTTCTAATTGACTGTAAATAGCAACGTCTGACTAGGCCCCAAGGTGGCACTAGTTGGTCAGATCTGTGAGCTGTGTGCCAACGTTAAGGAGGAAATATGTGTAACTTTCACCTTCAAGTGTTTGTTATAAAATTATTGAGCATTTTGATAATTATCATAGTGTATTTTAATAAAGGAGTTATTGTTCACATTTGTTAATGTTTTTAACATTTTTCGATTTGACTATGTGTTCTGGGTAATCTGCTTTGGAACCATCAATATATAAAATATGCAGTTGGAACCTTAGGGCAATACATTTGACTAGGAGCTATGTGTTCAGGTGATGCATAATGTGTGTGTGATGCTTTGTAGGTGATCTATACATTTATGTAGCCATATAACATGTTGTAAATGGCATGGGGCATTGAGTAAAATGAAGACAATAAAAATTGCTACAGTATGTATATCGTGACATTGTGTGTTTCAAAAAAGGTTCAAAATATTCATGATTTAATGTCTTCAGTGTCTAGTATGCTGACTTAGGATTTCATGCTTTTCTTCATTTGGTGTGGTTATTTTGGCTTGCTTAAAAATAAGTAAAAGGCTTATTCCCAAAATAAAGAAGCCAGCTCATAACAATCCTCAGGCAATGTTATCCAATTGGGCCCATTTTTTCCTATTGTATAGTTTTTACATATTACTGCCCCCAAGGGTATCCTCCTATTCTATTTACCCTTCATTGCCATTGGAACTGATATGGAGCCAGCTGTCAGCACAGGTACCTGGTGCTCTACTGCCCATCCCTTCAGTCTGCCCAACACTATTAATATAAGGGGTTTCTCCAAATTCAACACAACTACCACTTTTAATGGCTACTGCCATCTCAGAAATTCATCAGCCCCTCTATAGCTGCTCTCCAGACTGCCCTTTGAGTCTCATTCAACCACTCTCCACATTTTCCCATGAGCTTGTTGTCAACACAGGTACCTGGTGCTCTACTGCTCATCCCTTCAGTCTGCCCAACACTATTAATATAAGGGGTTTCTCCAAATTCAACACAACTACCACTTTTAATGGCTACTGCCATCTAAGAAATTCATCAGCTGCTCTATAGCCGCTCTCCAGGCTGCCCATTGAGTCTCATTCAACCACTCTCCCCATTATCCTAAGAGCTAGTTGTCCGCACAGGTACCCAGTGCTCCACAACCCATCTCTAAGGCTGCTTTGGCTTGGCTCTCCACATTGCCCAACTATCCATTGTTGGCCCTTGGCTGTGCTTAGCAGTGCAGCACTCTCTGCGGTCAGATCACTTCAGTTTCATGAGACCTAAATTCATTGTGCATTGGTTGTATTTCTACAACAAAGATGAATTTTCTACTGTAGTTGCTGTTGGATTTATTCTACCTTGTCTTTGCTTCAGACAAAATTAATCAATTAACCCCTTCACGACATGACGTACATTTACGTCATATGTCATATCCTTGGCTTGAATGCGGGCTCGCACTCCAAGCCTGCATCATTCCCTGCAGATGATGGTTAATTTAATCAGCCATCATGTTCCTCTGAGAATCACCTGCGGCTGTTAACTACTTAATTCCCACTGTCAATCTCTGACAGAGGGATTTAACACATGCTGGTGGGGATTGCATCATTTCCAGCTGCCATCAGCGCACCCTTGATGTGATTTCAGGGTGCTGATACGTTGTCATGACAAAAATAACAGAGTTACCGGCACTACCTAAACTTGAGGTCTGAATTGGTGAAAACTGAACATAACATACAGTATATTACCCAAAACAACAGTTACACTCAGGTAAAGGGAGAGAAACAACTGAAGGATGTAAATAGTGAACATTGAAATATGAATATACATTACTGCCTAGAAAACATGATAATAATAATAAGTTACTTTGCAAATAAAAATGGCCAAATTTACTCAAGCCCAGTTACCACGCCAAGGTGTAACTCCCAACAGGGTCCTTCGTGTCTGAACTGACCTCTTAAATGGGCTAGAAAATAACCTGCAAAAGAAAAATTAAAACAACTGAAGTAACTGGGAGTAGTGCGCAAACAAAGGACATAACTCCATAATACAAAATAGAAGAATATCCGGGACTTCCTAAACTTAAGGTCTGAACTGGTGCAAACTGAACATAACATATATTATCCAAAATAACAGTTGTACTCAAGTAAAGGGGAGGGAAAAAACCTGAAGGATGTAAATAGGGAACACTGACATGTGAATATGTGTTACTGTCTAGAAAACATTACGTTTTTTTTAAAATAAAATGAGATAACTTGTAAATAAAAATGGCCAAATTGACTTGAGCCAGTTACCACGTCAAGGTGTAACTCTCAATTGGGCTAATCTAATTTAATGCCTCTCTTCATGTCAGAACTGACCTCTTAGGCCCTGTGTGCAGTAGAAAATGGAATTTTCTGAAGAAAATTCCACAGGCTCTTAAAGAATTCTGCACCTGCGGGAAAAAAATGCAAAAAATCCGTACCAAAATCCGCATGTGGTATGTTGAGTATTGTTGCGGATTTGGTGCGGAATTGTCGCAGGTTGTTCCCTGTGTGATTTCACAGTTCTCCCCGCTCCTGCTGTCCATGGTGCTGAAGTCTCCGGGCTGTGCTTTTGTCCCACGCAGCTGCCTCCAGCACTCTGCTTTTTGCGAGTCAGCTGTGCACTGCATAACTTCATATGCATGAGCCGGCCTGGAAGCAGGAAAGCAGTGTCCGGAGGCAGCCTAGCAGGAGAAGGTGAGTATAAGATCAGCAGTGACTTCAGTCAGCTGATGTGCAGTGACAGCGGGAGTCCTACACCTGTAAGTGCAAAGCACATCAGTGAAGTCACCGCTAATCCCGGCAGCTCACTTCACTTGCGTCCTGACCCTCACAGTGAGCAGTCATGGTCTATGGCGCTCACTGTGAGTGCCAGGTGTAGCAGAGTTGGAAGCATTGTGGGACATCTTGTGGACCTGGAGTGCTGTTATTAGGGGTTAATAAAGTGGTGAAAGAGGGTGCTTTTTTGTCTTTTATTTCAAATAAAGGATTTTTGGGGTGTTTGTGCTTATTTACTTTCACTTACAGTTTAGTGATGAGGGGGTGTCATATAGACGCCTGCCATCACTAAACTAGTACTTAGTGGCAGCTATGGGCTGCTGCCATTAACTTCATTACCCTGATTGCCACCGCATCACGACAACGGGAAGAGCCGGTAATAGCATGGGACTGTCGCATCTAATGGATGTGGCAATTCCGGGTGGCTGCTGGCTGATATTTTTAGGCTGGGGGGCTCCCCATAACATGGGGCTCCCCAGCCTGAGAATACCAGCCCCCAGCTGTGAGGCTTTATCCTGGCTGGTTATCAAAATTGGGGGGCACTGCACGTCGTTTTTTTTTAAATATTTATTTATTTTACTGTACGCTATAGACCCGCCCACCAGCGGCTGTGATTTGTTGCACTGAGACAGCTGTCACTCAGCGTGGGGGTGTGTCTGCCTGCAACCAATCACAGCCACCGGTGAGCAGGGAAGGAGTTAATACGAGATGGAATAATGAGCCGGCTCTGGAAGATGAAAGAGCCACCATGGGAGCAGTGTGACAGCCGCCCGGTCATCGGTGAGTATGAAGCGCTTGCTCCTACCCCTTTGGGCCAGATTCTGTTCCCCATAAACTTTATATGGGTAGCAGCATCTGGCCAGATACCGGGGATAAATCCTCCGCCGACCCAGAGTCAGCGGGTGACTGATCTGCCAGCCCTCGAAACCATAGGGACCCGTGGAAAATAAGTGACATGCAATTGTTTTTGCTGCGGGAATCCTGCAGCAAAACATGCAGCTGTCAAAATCTGCATAGTGCGCACAGCAGTTTTTTTTCCCATATGATTTGCTGGTGAATCACTGCAGAGATGTTATGAACATTTTCTGCAGCAAAACATGCAGCAAATCCGCGGGTAATCCGCAGGAAATTCCGTCTAGTGCGCACAGGGCCTTATATGGGCTAGAAAAAAACCTGCAAAAGAAAAATGAAAGCATCTGAAGTAACTGGGAGGAATACACACCCTTGGCATGATTTAACCCCTTCACCTCAGGGCGTTTTCCGTTTTTGCGGGGTTTTTTTTGCTCCTCTTTTTCCGAGAGCCATAACTTTTTTATTTTTCTTTCAATCTTGCCATATAAGGGCTTGTTTTTGCAGGATGAGCTGTACTTTTAAATGAAACCATAAGTTTTACCATATGGTGTACTGGAAAACAGTAAAAAAATTCCAAGTGTGGAAAAACTGCAAAAAAAGTGTGATCGCACAATAATTTTATTTATCTATGGCTCAGTGATGGCTTATTTTTTGCGTCTCATGCTGACGTTTCTAATGGTACTATTTTTGTGCAGATGCTACTTTTTGATCGCCTATTATTGCATTTTGCGCAAAACCTGCGGTGACCAAAAAACGTAATTTTGTCGTTTTTAATTTTTTGCCGCTACACCGTTTACTGATCAGAGTAATTGATTTTACAGTTTGATAGATCAGGCGTTTCTGAACCCGGCAATACCAAATATGTGTATATTTTTTAAACCCTTTAATTTTCAATGGGGCAAAAGGGGGGTAACTTCAACTTTTAGGGTTATTTTTTAAAAAAATTTTTTTTACTTTTTTTATTTTACTAGCCCCATGGAGGGCTATATAGATCAACAATTTGATCACTCTGTCCTATCTGTAGATCTCAGCTACAGAGACGAGATCTGCAGATAGGCTGCTTTACTCTCAGTGCTGGCACTATGCCGGCATTGAGAGAAAGTGACTCATGTTAGCTACAGGCGTCATCACATGACCCTGTGCTACCATGGAAACCACCGAAAGTCACGTGATCACGCATGTGACTTCCAGTGAGGGCGGCGGTAAGTGAAAGTAATTGCCGCGCGCATATACATCTCACTGCTTGACTTTGGCAGCGAGATGTAAGGGGTTAAAAGTTGCGGGTGGAACGCGATTCCACTCGTAACATGCAGGCACACATGTCAGCTGTTGAAAACAGCTGATATGTGCGCGGATCGCTGCGACCTGCCCACGGCAGGGGGCAGAGATTAACCTCACATGATCCATGACGGATATATCCATCATTGGTCGTGAAGGGGTTAAGGATGCTGATACTTTGACAGCCAGGAGTCAGCTAATGACTAGAGTTGAGCGCGGTTTGTGGTTCGAGGTTCTCCAGTTCTAAGCTCGAGTGATTTTGGGGGCTGTTCGAGATCGAACTAGAACTCGAGCTTTTTGCAAAAGCTCGATAGTTCTAGATACGTTCGAGAACGGTTCTAGCAGCAAAAAGCAGGGCTTTTTACAGCTACAGTGTGCAGGAGCCATCGCTGGCAGCCTGCCAGAAGCTGGTAACCAAGATAAACATCGGGTATCCAAGCAAAGCGCTTTGGTTAGTAACCCGATGTTTATCTTAGTTACGTGCAGGAAGCCCACACTTCCCCGCTCAGCTCGCTCCGCCCCCTCCTGCCCGCGGCATGCACACACACACACACACACACACACATACACATACACACACATACACATACACATACACACACATACACATACACATACACACACACACACACACACACACACACACACACACACACACACACATGGTCCCGCTCGGCTTACCTGCGGTGATGAAGTCCCGCCATCCCGACCTCAGCGCTGTCACTGTCCTCCATGGCCGCCGCTTGTCACATCACCTCTCGCTTCCGACCCGAGACTGACTAGCGGTGACGTCACGGGCCTCTCGCGATATTTGGCTGTGAAGGCGCCGGTCATTGAACTCAGTAACAGGGGCTGTCGGCAGTGCAGGAGATCAGCGCAGGTAATGTACCTCGCTGACAGCAGCACTTGTCATCCCCTGCAGTGACCTGGGCTGACCCATTGATGTTAGCTCAGGTCACTGCATTTGTCTCCCAGCCAATGGGGAACATCCTGCTCTTCATTGACTGGGACAGTGTGGATCGTCATGGCAACCCCTTGGATTACACCAGACCTGGATTTGTTTTTCTTTCTAATAAATTGGTTAAAGAGGCAATGTTTTGGGGAGTGTTTTTTCAAATAAAAATGTGGTTGTCGTCTATTTTTTTTTATTACTGACTGGGTTGGTGATGTCGGGTATCTGATAGACGCCTGACCTCACCAACCCCAGGGCTTGATGCCAGGTGACATTACACATCTGGTATTAACCCCATATATTACCCCGTTTGCCACCGCACCAGGGCGCGGGATGAGCTGGGGCGAAGCACCAGGATTGGCGCATCTAATGGATGCGCCACTTCTGGGGCGGCTGCGGCCTGCTATTTTTAGGCTGGGGAGAGTCCAATAACCATAGACCTCCCTAGTCTGAGAATATCAGGCCCCAGCTGTCTGCTTTACCTTGGCTGGTAATCCAATTTTGGGGGACCCCTACGTGTTTTTTTTTTAAATTATTTATTTAATTTAAAATAACAGCGTGGGGTGCCCTCAGTTTTGGATTACCAGCCAAGGTGAGGTTGCCAGCTGTGGTCTGCAAGCTGCAGCCGTCTGCTTTACCCTAGCTGGCTACAAAACTAGGGGGAACCCTACGTCATTTTTTTTTTCATTTTTTTGGCTAAATACAAAGCTAAGCACCCCTTAGTGCCACATGAAAGGCACCAAAGGGTGCTCCACTTTTTCTCCACTTTTTCTCCACTTTTTCTCCATTTTTTCTCCACTTTTTCTCCACTTTTTCTCCACTTTTTCTCCATTTTTTCTCCACTTTTTCTCCATTTTTTTCTCCACTTTTTCTACATTTTTTTCTCCACTTTTTCTCCACTTTTTCTCCACTTTTTCTCCATTTTTTTCTCCACTTTTTCTCCACTTTTTCTCCATTTTTTTCTCCACTTTTTCTCCATTTTTTCTCCACTTTTTCTACATTTTTTTCTCCACTTTTTCTCCACTTTTCTCCATTTTTTTCTCCACTTTTTCTCCACTTTTTCTCCACTTTTTCTCCACTATTTCTCCACTTTTTCTCCACTTATTCTCCACTTTTTCTCCACTTTTTCTCCATTTTTTTCTCCACTTTTTCTCCACTTTTTCTCCACTTTTTCTCCATTTTTTTCTCCACTTTTTCTCCACTTTTTCTCCACTTTTTCTCCACTTTTTCTCCCCTTATTCTCCACTTTTTCTCCACTTATTCTCCACTTTTTCTCCACTTTTTCTCCATTTTTTTCTCCACTTTTTCTCCATTTATTCTCCACTTTTTCTCCACTTTTTCTCCATTTTTTTCTCCACTTTTTCTCCACTTTTTCTCCATTTTTTTCTCCACTTTTTCTCCACTTTTTCTCCACTTTTTCTCCACTTTTTCTCCACTTATTCTCCACTTTTTCTCCACTTTTTCTCCACTTTTTCTCCGTTCTTTTTCTATGGTCGGTCTACCCATAAGCTCTGCCATGCATACTGTAGCTCTACACCTACTGCACATGTTACTTTATGATTGACATCTCTTTCGTACCAGAGCTGTCTAAGCCTACTCTGACCCCATATTTGTCATTACTATATTGTCCTTGTACTGTATTATGACATTTGTATCATGTGTTTCATTTCTTGCTGTGTTGCAATTTTTTTGCTGCATCCCAATTGTACCTCTACATTGTTCGACTTTATGTTATTGTTCTCTCACTCTTATGTGATACTGATTATTGTCATTTTTCATGATTACATGCAGATAAGTCCAATCTGACGAAGGCTCAGGCCGAAACGTCATTTGTAACTTGTTTTGGACAAAAACATATATGCTTATGAAAAAAAAAATTTCTTAATACGGATCAATAAAGAGTGATTTTGCATTACTATCCATTGTGACTTACTGACTTAGTCTGGGAGATATAGAGTGCCGAGGTTACTCACTAATTTTATCTATTATTACCTCTGAGCACCTATATACCAGTGAGCAGAGCTTCCTCTACAGTAGTTCTCCTGATTAGGCATGCCCTTACCTCATGAGCAGGGCATTGCAGCTTTGGTAGCAACCATTACGACATGGACTCTGCTGCTGTGGACCCGGGGAGAGTGAGTGCAGATTCATTGCACCCACACTCCTCACATGAAGGGTCCGCACTCCTAGAAAATGGGGGATACGTTCCCTGAGTGTCTCCCCCTCTAGACGGTCCAGAGTCGTCGTGGGACCCCTTTATTTTTTTTCTTACAATAAATTGGTGAAAGAGGAAATGTTTTGGGGACTGTTTTTTCAAATAAATTTCTTTTGTCGATTTTTTGTTTTTGTTAGTACTGACAGTTTATGATGTTGGGTATCTAATAGACGCCATGACATCACAAACTGCTGGGCTTGATCTCAGGTGACTTTACAGCTAGTATCAACCCGATTTATTACCCCGTTTGCCACTGCACCGGGGCACGGGATGAGCTGGGGTGAAGCGCCAGGATTGGCGCATCTAGTGGATGCGCCACGTCTGGGGTGCCTGCGGCCTGCTATTTTTAGGCTGTGAAGGCCCAATAACTATGGACCTTCCCACCCTGAGAATACCAGACCACAGCTGTCCGCTTTACCTTGGCTGGTGATCTAATTTGGGGGGGACCCTACTTTTATTGTGTAATTATTAATATTTATAAAATAATTATAAAAAAGAGCCTGAGGGGACCTCCACATTGGATCCCCAACCACGGTAAAGCTGCCAGCTGTGGTTTTCAGGCTACAGCCGTCTGCTTTACCCTAGCTGGCTATCAAAAATGGGGGGACCCAACGTCATTTTTTTTTTTTTAACTATTTTTTAAATAGAAAAAATTAATGGGCTTCCCTGTATTTTGATTGCCAACCAAGGTAACGGCAGGCAGATGGGGGTGGCAACCCATAGCTGTCTGCTTTATCTGCGCTGAGAATCAAAAATACCGCGGAGCGCTACGTCATTTTTTTAAAGATTTATTTTTACAGCACTGTGATGTCCAGCAATCAAAATACAGGGAAGCCCATTTTATTTTTAGTTATTTAAATAAATAATTAAAAAAAATATATATGGGCTCCCGCTGCATTTTTTGTATTGCTAGCTAAGGGTAATCCAAGCAGCTACTGGCTGCTAACCCCCACTGCTTGGTGTTACCTTCACTGGCAATGGAAAATCCAGGGAAGCATTTTTTATTTTTTTTGCCAAAAAACTACAAAAAAAGGACGTGAGCTTCGCCATATTTTTGTATGCTAGCCAGGTATAGCAGGCAGGTGCTGGAAGAGTTGGATACAGCGCCAGAAGATGGCGCTTCTATGAAAATGCCATTTTCTGAGGCGGCTGCAGACTGCAATTCGCAGCAGTGGGGCCCAGAAAGCTCAGGCCAACCTGTGGTGCGGATTCCAATCCCCAGCTGCCTGGTTGTACCTGGCTGGACACAAAAATGGGGCGAAGCCTACGTCATTTGTTTTCTAATTATTTCATGAAATTCATGAAATAATAAAAAAAGGGCTTCCCTTTATTTTTGGTTCCCAGCCGGGTACAAATAGGCAACTGGGGGTTGGGGGCAGCCGTACCTACCTGCTGTACCTGGCTAGCATACAAAAATATGGCGAAGCCCACATAATTTTTTCAGGGGGCAAAAAACTTCTGCATACAGTCCTGGATGGAGTATGCTGAGCCTTGTAGTTCTGCAGCTGCTGTCTGTCTGTATGGAGAAGAGCAGACAGAAGCTGCAGAACTACAAGGCTCAGCATACTCCATCCAGGACTGTATGCAGAATTTTTTTGCCCACCAAAAAAATGACGTGGGCTTCGCCATATTTTTGTATGCTAGCCAGGTACAGCAGGCAGGTACGGCTGCCCCCAACCCCCAGTTGCCTATTTGTACCCGGCTGGGAACCAAAAATAAAGGGAAGCCCTTTTTTTATTATTTCATGAATTTCATGAAATAATTAGAAAACAAATGACGTAGACTTCGCCCCATTTTTGTGTCCAGCCAGGTACAACTAGGCAGCTGGGGATTGGAATCCGCACCACAGGTTGGCCTGAGCTTTCTGGGCCCTTTCTGGGCCCACGGGCTGCCTCCAACCCCCAGTTGCCTATTTGTACCCGGCTGGGAACCAAAAATATAGGGAAGCCCGTTTTTTTTTAATTATTTCACTTATTTCATGAAATAATTAAAAAACAAATGACGTGGGCTTCGCCCCATTTTTGTGTCCAGCCGGGTATAACTAGGCAGCTGGGGATTGGAATTTGCAGCACAGGTTAGCCCGAGGTTTGTGGGCGCCTCTACTGCGGATTTCAGTCCGCAGCCGTCCCAGAAAATGGCGCTCTCATAGAAGCGCCATCATCTGGCGCTGTATCCAACTCTTCCAACAGCCCTGAAGCCGGGTGGCTTGTTGGGTAATCATGAGTTAATACTGGCTTTGTTTTAGCAGCCAGTATTAAGCCAGAGATTCTTAATGTCAGGCACGTTTGACCCGGCCATTAAGAATCTCCAATAAAGGGTTAAAAAAAAGACACCACACAGAGAAAAAATACTTTAATAGAAATAAATACACAGACACATTAGAGACTCCATCTTTATTACCCCCTGTCAGCCCTCCACGATCCTGCTCTTCTGTCTTCTTTCTTTCTAGTGTAGTAGTAGTGACGATTGTAGTGAGGAAGGATGAGATTCACCAGCTCATCACTTGGGGCTGGGGAACCTCATCCTCACTACAATCATCACTACAATCGTGAAGCAGCGTGCAGCCTTCACTCCGTGAGTGATCAGTGCTGGCTGCTAGCGGTAACAGCGGTAACGCTGACAGACGCGTTACCATAGCAACGGTGCTCTCGGAGCCGCGGTTAGCGGTGACGTCACCGCTAACTGCGTTGCTATGGCAACGGTGATCTCCGTTAATGACCGGCTGTGTCAGCCGGTCCCTAACGGAACGGGGAGTCGACCGTGTGCTAGAGCATGTTGCCGGTACACGGCGATACAGATATGTGCACCGTGTACCGGAGAGATGCACTCGCAGGTCCTACATGACGTGTCATAGTCATGTGAACAGTCTGTAGCCAATGAGATAATAGCCACGTGACTGGTCACATGGCTATTTTGACGTCACGATAGGTCCTGCATCTCTGCTGGCAGTGCAGGTCACCAGGAGGATTCAGCGATCATCGGATGGAATAGCGGCAGGAGACAGAGTGCAGAAGGGATCGCGAGGACCGGTAAGTGTTATGGCAATGTTTATTAACTGTTTGTGTACATTTATAATGCATTTTTATGTGTTTGTGATTGCCTCCCATTATAGCCTATACGTTCGAGTTCGGTTCGTCGAACGTTCGACGAGCCGAACTCGAACGGGACCTCCGTTCGGGGAACCGACCTCGAGCCGAACCGGGACCGGTTCGCTCATCTCTACTAATGACCCATGTGTATCATTACGATTCTCCTGGGAACCCCAGAATTCACAGGACATTGTGATGTCTGATATACAGATATATAAAAACAAAAAAAAATTAAACATACACATATTTAGTATCGCTACATTCAGAAATGTATGTTCTTTAAAAATGTTAAATAAATTAAGTAAATCGGTAAACAGCATAATAAAAAAAAAATTGAAAAAGCCAGAATTACTTTTTTTTGGCCTCCGCAACATTTCAATAAAATGCAGTAAGAGGCAATCAAAACATTGTGTCTTCCCCAAAAGGGTATCAGTAAAAACGTCTGCTCATGCTGCAAAAAAATAAGCCATCACACAGCCCCAGATCCTTAAAAATAAAAACGTTACCAGTGGAAAATAGAAAAAAAAACCAATTTTTGTTATAAATTTCTGATTTTTTTTCATTACTTAAATAAAAAAAAAGCATACATGTTTAGAATCTACGTACTCATACTGACCTAGAGAATCATACTGACATGTCAATTTTACCATATACTACTAACATAAAGTATCCTTAAAACAGTTATTTTATCAGATAGGCACTAAATTTGGACTTACAAAATAATATAGATATAAAAACCATGTAGTGAGAGACCCATTATGTGTACAGAAAAGGAAATAACTTACCTTGTTCTTTAAATCCTACACAGTGCCTTACCTGACTCACATTCTCCAGCCCAGCTGTGGCTGCCGCTGCTGTCATTTGCTTCCAATTCTCACTCATTATACTCATCGCATATTCACTGCAGTGCGGTCCGGAAGCAGCAGCGGGGAGTCGGCAGGACCGGAGACTGTAGATCAGAACACGGACAACAACACCATTGACAGGTGACTAAAAAGTTCCTGTTCTCCGAGTGTTATCACAGATAGCACACTGAGAACAAACGTGTACCATAAACACGGCACACGGAGAGCCTTACACACCTTTCACACGTCCGTGAAAAATGTGCGTGATTTTCACGGACGTGTGAAAGAGGCCTAATACTGCCCTAGCAAAGCTCTATTAGATAAGAAATGAAAAAAGTGCAATTCTTGCCAAAAACACGATGACATGTGCAATAAATATATAGAGCAAATTGATTCTGCTAGACATAGCAGTCAATGATAAGTAAATGCTCATCATCACTTGAAAAATTTGCCTCAACACTTTTTCCAAAGTGGTTCATCAGGAGGCTGACGCATATTCACGATGATGATGTCCAGTGTGATGTCTGGTACATAGCAATAGACTGTCACTAAGCCCTAGATTAGTAATGCTAGGCATCTATGAGATCCCCTTATTAATAATCTATAAGTGAAAAGAAAAAAAACATAAACGCCAAAAAATCTTTTATTTGAAATAAAATACAAAAAACTCACCCTCTTTCACCCCTTTATTAACCCCAAAAACACCCAGGTACAACATAAGCCACATGAATTTCCACAACGATTCTGGCTCTACTACATTACTAAAGACACAGTGCGCGGGCATAGAACATGACTGCCTGCTGCAGGCTTCAGCAGAGACTGAGGCTCAGCGATGAGCGGTGATGTCACTCATGTTATTTGCAGTAACATTTGGTGGTTCCCTTGGTCCTTCACCTGTGATCTCAGGTAATCTGACCTCAGATGACCTCATTGAACTGCATGTCCTGGCAGAAAACCAAGTTTTTTTTCCAAGAGATGCAGATTTGGTGCTGAAATGTCTACACCATATTCCTGCACTCAATCTACACCTCCTGGCAAAAAAATGTATGAAAACACCATGGGTGGTGCGCACGATCTCTGTTACCAAAGGAGCTTGTCTGTATGCTAAGCATTGCTCCTGTGATGATTGTGTGGGAAGTGCCGCTATTTCACCCCCTCCCTTTGATCACTGTGATCAGTCTGTTTGATTGACTTAGGCGGGCTTTGCACACTACGACATCGCAGGTGCGATGTCGGTGGGGTCAAATTGAAAATGACGCCCTTCCGGCATCGCATGCGACATCGTAGTGTGTAAAGGCTCGATGATACGATTAACGAGCGCAAAAGTGTCGTAATCGTATCATCGGTGCAGCGTCGGCGTAATCCATGATTACGATGATGCGACGGTCCGATGTTGTTCCTCGCTCCTGCGGCAGCACACATCGCTGTGTGTGAAGCCGCAGGAGCGAGGAACATCTCCTACCGGCGTCACTGCGGCTTCCGTAGGATATGCGGAAGGAAAGAGATGGGCGGGATGTTTACATCCCACTCATCTCCGCCCCTCCGCTCCGATTGGCCGCCTGGCGTGTGACGTCGCTATGACGCCGCATGACCCGCCCCCTTAACAAGGAGGCGGGTCGCCGGCCAGAGCGACGGTCGCAGGACAGGTGAGTCCATGTGAAGCTGCCGTAGCGATAATGTTCGCTACGGCAGCTATCACAAGGAAATCGCTGCTGCGACGGGGCGGGTACTATCGCGCTCGGCATCGCAGCATCGGCCTGCGATGTCGCAGCGTGCAAAGTACCCCTTACTGATCACAACAATCAGAAAGCAGAGATTGCTGTAAATGGTCGTCATATCTTTTCACAAGCTGATCAGCTGTTGGTGACTGCTGCCGACATGGAGCTGTCACTATGTATATTCACACAGTGATAGTTTAAATCCATGATGAACATAGCATGTCATGATGTGGAAACTGACTTGCTTATGATGTGCTATCCTCGTTGGTCGATAAGTAGTTAAAGTTACAAAGAAAAAAACCTAAAAATCATTTATCAGCTATGGTTGTATGAAGTTTAAATGTTATTGACCGTAAATAACTAGTGGAATTTGATTATTACAGAGAGACCACAGATTCAAAACCAATAGTGGGACAAAAACCAGACATGCAAGAGTCATTACATCACATTCATATTAAGGGGAAACAAGACCTTTTAATCATACAGTGAGGGATATTTGTAGAAGGGTGCCGGTCCAGGGGATAAGTATACTATTTTTTCATTTGTGCTGCACATCTGAGCTACTAAGAAAGGGTTTTCCAAAACTGGAAAACAACTTTTACTAGAAGTCACTTTTGTAAAGCTTTCTGCATGTGTTTAAGATTCGCTGGAGATGCTGATTGACAACACTTTCTTATCTGCAAAATATGACATAAATAATTATGATATAAAACTGTAATACCTATGAAAAAAATCAATTTTTGAAATATATATTTTTTTCATTTGTTAAAAGAAAATAAAAATAGAAATCTCTTAAAACTCTCTTGAAGCAGAATATTTGATTTGTAGGTTAATGGCTTCTTGACATAATCTGGAATATATTTAAATAAATTATGCTTTGTAACATAGATGATAGTGTCAAGATTTGTTTCAGGCATATATTTTTGTACTATATTCATTGTTATGGATATGAATGCATATGTATAAAACATTGCATAATTATCTTAATAAACCAAGAGCTTGCAATCTAACAAGTTGCCTCTACTTGTTCCCTATGCAGCTGACCCCTTCCATTAGAAATAGGTAATTAAGAGAGAATTCAAATGGCTAGTGTCATGACTCTTTCATGGCTCTACTCATACAGAGCCACTTTATGTGTTTGTTTTCCTTCTGTTGGTTCCCTCCCGAGGTTGGGTGGAAGGAGGCTATTTTCTCCGGCCTCGTTACAGAGGTCACGTTGGTTTTTATTGGAGTTGTTCCTCTCTGAATGCTGCCAGTAATAGTTCCTGCTCTGTAGTGTGCACTTCTTGGTTCCCGTGAGTTTCTGATCTTGTCCCGCTTTCAAGTACCCGCTCTATCCCGACCTATGTTATGTCTAATCTTGCCTTACTTCCCCTGTCTCCATACCTGCTCTCCACTTGTATTACCCTATCTGCTCCCTGCTCCATACTTACTTGTCTGCTCGGCTTTTGACCCTGGTGTGGACTATGACTTCGTCTCTGCTTCCCTCTGGCTCTTGCAGTGACCTCCTGGCTTTCCGCCCCTCTGCTCTCACCCGACTATGGCTTTGCTTGCTCCTCTGTACAGACGTGACTTCCAAGCACCGACCTTAGACTTACTGACCACTCTAGAAAAACAAAAAGCCAGCACTAAATGTGCACTTCAGCACTAAACATTCCAAACTGTACTTATTATAAAAATTTTGAGATTTTTGGCAAAAAATTGCAATTTCTTGAGCTGCCTCGCCACGTCACGGCAAATCTCATTTGAGGCAGTCCTACACTAAAATATTTTTATAAAATGTGCCATACGGCCTCACATATGAATAGTAGAACTGCTCTTAGCAGCACTCACCTGGTCTATTTCAATCCCGTACCCATGACTGAGTCATGGCTTTGGGCGGGACAGGTCCAAACAAATGCTGCATGAAGTAAATAGCCTGTGGACAAGGCCTGATGACAATGTGAACAGTCACCAACCGCCAAAATCTAGACAGATGGAATACATCCCAAATTGGGGTGCATAGCAAAGTGGGGGTCAGCCACCGACCAATTCAATGAAGAAAAACAAAAAGCCAGCACTAAATGTGCACTTCAGCACTAAACATTCCAAACTGTACTTATTATAAAAATTTTGAGATTTTTGGCAAAAAATTGCAATTTCTTGAGCTGCCTCGCCACGTCACGGCAAATCTCATTTGAGGCAGTCCTACACTAAAATATTTTTATAAAATGTGCCATACGGCCTCACATATGAATAGTAGAACTGCTCTTAGCAGCACTCACCTGGTCTATTTCAAACCCGTACCCTTGACTGAGTCATGGCTTTGGGCGGGACAGGTCCAAGCAAATGCTGCATGAAGTAAATAGCCTGTGGACAAGGCCTGATGACCCCCACCATGCTATGCACCCCAATTTGGGATGTATTCCACCTGTCTAGATTTTGGCGGTTGGTGACTGTACACATTTAGTCATCAGGCCTTGTCCACAGGCTTTTTACTTCATGCAGCATTTGCTTGGACCTGTCCCGCCCACAGCCATGACTCAGTCATGGGTACGGGATTGAAATAGACCAGGTGAGTGCTGCTAAGAGCAGTTCTACTATTCATATGTGAGACCGTATGGCACATTTTATAAAAATATTTTAGTGTAGGACTGCCTCAAATGAGATTTGCCGTGACGTGGCGAGGTAGCTCAAGAAATTGCAATTTTTTGCCAAAATTCTCAAAATTTTATAATAAGTACAGTTTGGAATTTTTAGTGCTGGAGTGCACATTTGGTGCTGGCTTTTTGTTTTTTCTTCATTGAATTGGTCGGTGGCTGACCCCCACCATGCTATGCACCCCAATTTGGGATGTATTCCACCTGTCTAGATTTTGGCGGTTTGTGACTGTACACATTCAGTCATCAGGCCTTGTCCACAGGCTTTTTACTTAATGCAGCATTTGCTTGGACCTGTCCCGCCCACAGCCATGACTCAGTCATGGGTACGGTATTGAAATAGACCAGGTGAGTGCTGCTAAGAGCAGTTCTACTATTCATATGTGAGGCCGTATGGCACATTTTATAAAAATATTTTAGTGTAGGACTGCCTCAAATGAGATTTGCCGTGACGTGGCGAGGTAGCTCAAGAAATTGCAATTTTTTGCCAAAAATCTCAAAATTTTATAATAAGTACAGTTTGGAATTTTTAGTGCTGGAGTGCACATTTGGTGCTGGCTTTTTGTTTTTTCTTCATTGAATTGGTCGGTGGCTGACCCCCACCATGCTATGCACCCCAATTTGGGATGTATTCCACCTGTCTAGATTTTGGCGGTTTGTGACTGTACACATTCAGTCATCAGGCCTTGTCCACAGGCTAATAGAAATTAACAAGTGAGGTTTGTATGAACTGTGTGGATATAACACATAGGAGAGTCATATTTTTAGAAACGTGATAAAATGACAAATTCAAATCATGGTTTCATGCCACTAGGTGATGGCTGGGGTTCCGCCAAATGAATATCGGACAGATAGATGTCAATATTTATTCCATATCTCCTACCTTAGAAGATATAAAATCATGACGGGAAAGCTGACGGTAATATAATGGGCAAAGATATCATAAAAGTTGGGAATCTCATAAATTTTCAAAGACTAAGTCACCCCTTATAGTTCTTTGAGGTCCAGCCCTATTATGAGTCACAAAAGGACAGGTTTGTGGGTATAACTTGTGTTAATAAAAAGCCATTGCCAATTATGATCCTCGTTCAATGTCAGGGAGGCAGATTGCAGTTTAGGATTGCTCCATGTTCCATTGGAGTCCTTCACTCCATAAATCTGAAGCCAATTTTTGTGACACAGGTTTAGTCATTTTGTTTCGTTAATCCCGTTTATTCTATTTAACTGTATGTATGTGCTGTGTTATTTTGTTCTCCTTTGTAACACCTTTTCATATTTAAAAAAAATCACTGCCTACTTTTCAGATTAAATATATAAAATTTAGTAGACCACAATTCCAAAAACTTGTCCAGCTAGGCATCCACAGACGATAGTAAAAAAAAAAAAAGTATTTAAATCATTAAAAAAACGTAGCAGCATTGGCATTATACCGGTGATAGATAATGGCTCTGTTTTAGGACAATACGATTCAGTGATAACGCCTTCCTCAGGTCTTAATGCTTTAAATAAAAAACATTCTTTTACTGTCATCTGTGGATGCCTAGCTGGACACATTTTTGGAATTGTGGTCTATTATTGTGTGGCTTGCTGCTAGTCTGAGCCTGGATCCTAGATTAATGATCAAGCAAGGAATACACTGGCATCCCTGAGCGGTTTCTTTTTTCTATTTGCTTCTGTATAAAATTTAGTAGCTTCATTTTTCTTGCTTTATAAACTGCATTACCAAAGCCATATGCTCCCTGTAAAAGGTGTCTAATCGGACTGTATAAGTGATTGGTGGTGGTTGCTAGTAGTAGTTCATTTTGTTATTGTGGAGTTGGCAGTGACTGTAAAGACGTATACAGTATATATCATTCCATGATCTAGAATTTGTCATATGTATGCCATACCCTCACTGTGAGTGCCCAGTAATCAGCCTAAAAGTAAAAACACCCAAGGACTTTGTCGATCAATAACAGAATTGTCCTAACGATTGGGAGCAGAAGAGTGTTGTTCATGACAAATTTGTGGCAGCAGTGGGATATCTTTGTTATCTCCCTGACATTCATATCACCTGTTTTCAACCAACATTAATATAGTAGAATTATCTGACTCTATTAGGTGAGATGGAACTGATCCAGGATAGCATTTCCACCATTCATACTGTATGTTCAATTTCAATACTTACAAGTAAAGTCATGCCAACCTTTACCTTTTAAGGGGATATTAGAAGATTAACAACATAAAATTTAGTTCAATCCAGTCTAGTCTAGTTCCATATAAACTGCTCCTCAATGTCTTTTATTTTAACCCCTTCACCCCCACGCCTGTTTTCACCTTCCTGACCGTGCCAAAAACTACTAACCTGACCAGTGTCATTTTATATGGTAATAACTCTATATTTCTCAGTAATTCTGAATTTGTTATTGGGTACATTTTGGTCAATATGATTAGTGTTTATTTATGAAAATAATAAAGATGTGACAAACAATGTGAACATTTTGCAATTTTTGAACTTTGAATTTTTATGACCTTAAACTAAGTACTTATATTACACAAAATCATTAACAAATAACATTTGCCACATGTGTACTTTACAAAAACAGAATTTTTCAAAAATAGATTTTTTTTGTTAAAAAGTTAGAAGGGTTAAAAGCTTATTAGCAATTTCTCATTCTTCCAACAAAATTTACAAAACCATTTTTTTAGGGACCATATCACATTTGAAGTGAATTTGAGGAGTCTATGTGACAGAAAATACCCAAAAGTGACACCATTTTAAAATATGCACCCCTTTGAGTGCTCAAAACCACATTCAAGAAGTGTATTAACCCCTTAGGTTCTTCATAGGAACTAATGCAATCTGGAAGGAAAAAAAATGAAAATTGTACTTTTTCACACAAAAATATTGCTTTAAGGCCATGTCTCACTAAGCAACATCGCTAGCAACATCACTGCTGAGGCACGACTTTTGTGACGTTGCTAGCGATGTTGCTGTGTGTGACATCCAGTAACAACCTGGCCCCTGCTGTGAGGTCGTTAGTTGTTGCTGAATGTCCTGGACCATTTTTTAGTTGTTGCTCTCCCGCTGTGAAGCACACATCGCTGTGTGTGACAGTGAGAGAGCAACAATCTGAATGTGCAGTGAGCAGGGAGCTGGCTTCTGCGGACGCTGGTAATCAATGTAAATATCGGGTAACCAAGAAGCCCTTTCCTTGGTTACCTGATATTTACCTTCGTTACCAGGGTCCGCCGCTCTCACGCTGTCAGTGCCGGCTCCCTGCTCCCTGCACACATAGCCAGACTACACATCGGTTAATTAACCCGATGTGTACTCTGACTAGGAGTGCACGGAGCCAGCGCTAAGCGGTGTGCGCTGGTAACCAAGTTAAATATTATGCTAATTACCCAATATTTACCTTAGTTACCAAGCGCAGCATCGCTTCAACGCGTCGCTGCTGGCTGGGGGCTGGTCACTGGTTGCTGGTGAGATCTGCCTGTTTGACAGCTCACCAGCAACCCGTGTAGCGACGCTCCAGCGATCCCTGCCAGGTCAGGTTGCTGGTGGGATCGCTGGAGCGTGACGGTACCTTTAGACCAAAATGTTTCATTTCACAAGGGAATCAGGAGATAATGGACCTTACAATTTGTTGTGTAGTTTTTCCTGAGTATGCTAATACCCCATATGTACTATAAAACTACTGTTTAACTGCATGGCAAGGCTTGGAAGGTTCGCTATTTCAATTTTTTGAGCAATAAATTGGTTGGAGTAAATAGCAGACACTATGTCATGTTTGTAGAGCCCGTGATGCACCTAAACAGTAGAAACCTCAAATAAGTCACCTCATTTTGGAAACTACACCCCTTAAGGAATTTATCAAGAGGTGTATTGAGCAATTTGAACAAACAAGTGCTTTCTAGAATTTTATAATGTTGAGCCGCTAAAATGAAAAAATACATTTTTACCACAAATATGTTGTTTTAACCCCATATTTTTTTTTCAAAAGGGAAAAGGTAAAAAATAGACCATACAATGTGTTGTGCAATTTTTCCTGAGTACACTGACTCCCCATATGTGGTAAAAAACATAAATCTACTGTTTGGGCACACGGTAGGGTCTTGGAAGGGAAAGAGCATTATTTGAATCTTGGAGCGCCATTTTGGCTGGAATTGATAGCAGATACCATGTTGCATTTGTAGAGCCCCTGATTTGCCTACACAGTGGAAATCCTCCACAAGTCACCCTATTTTCGAAACTATACCCACAAACAATTTATCTACATGTGTAGTGAGCACCTTGAACTAACAGGTGACTCACAAAATGTTAGAACTTTGAGCCGTCAAAATGAAAAAAAACCCAAACATTTTAACCACAAAAATGTTATTTTAACCCCATTTTTTATATTTTCATAATGATAACAGGAGAAATTGGACAATACCATTTATTGATCAACTTCTCCTCAGTACAGAGATACCCTGTATTTTGTGGAAAACTACTGTTTGGGTGCGTGTCAGGGGCCGAAATGGAGAAAGTACTGTTTAAATTTTGGAGCACAAAATTGAATGGAATAGAGAACAGATGCCATGCCACATTTGTAGAGCCCCTGATATGCCTAAATAGTGGAAACTCCCCAGAAATCACCCCATTTTGGAAGCCAGACTCCTCAAATAATTTAGAAGTTTGATGAGCACCTTGAACCCAGAGGTGCTTCACAGAGTGTTATAATGTTGAGCCGTGAAAATGAAAAAATATATTTTTACCACATAAATGTTGCTTTAATCCCAAATTTTTCATTTTCACAAAGGTAACAGAAGAAAATGGACCATACAATTTGTTTGTGGATGCCATGTCACATTACAACCTGACATGCCAACGCAGCAGAAATCCACCACAAGTGAACCCATTATGGAAACTACACCTCTCACGTAATTCATCTAAAGGGGAAGTGAGCAATTTTAACCCTCAGGTAATTCATGAAATTGTATAACAAGTTTGAATTCTTAAAATGTATTATAGGAAAAAATGGATCACAATCTATTATACAATTTCTACTGAGTTTGCCAATACCCCATATGTTGTCAAAAACTACTTTTGAGGCTCAGTGCAAAGCTCAGAAGGGAATCATAAGTTCCTCCTAAGTGACCCAATTTAACAAACTGCATCCTTCAATGAATTCGTCTATGGGTGGAGTATACATATTGACACCACAGGTGTGTCACAAAATGGTATACTATTGTGCGATAAAGAAAAATAATTACTTATCACTAAAGTGGTATTTTGGCCCCAGATTTCCAATTTTCACAAAGGGAAAAAATAAAACATGTTACATAATGTGATACACAATTTCTCCTGAACGTGGTAATACCTCAAACTTGACTGTACAATAATGTTTGGCCACATGGCAGGGCTCGAGAGGGAAGAGGGCCATTTGTCTTTTGGAGCACATATTTTCTTAAAATATTTTGCAGACTTCATTTTCAGATCCCCTAAGTCCTAGAAATGCAGAAACCCTTTCATATGACCACATTTTAAAAATTACACCCATCTGGAAATTCATTTATGGGTGTAGTGATGATTCTTTCTCTAGAATTCTGTGGGTTGAATTAAATGCTATTAGTGGAAACTTGGATCCAGTTGTTTAAAACATTGGCTGCTCTGCTGTAGTGAATGGATTCTTCAGCAATGATGATAAGGTGTTTTGTTCACGTCGTTAACGTCATACCTTTTTCACTTGATAAAGGTGCCAATAAAGCATTGAAAAGTGTTGTAGAAAAAAACATATTATCAATATTGAAGAATCCATTAACTGCAGTAGCAAAACCACCTAGGGTGTTTTCATCCAAATGGATCCCGTATTTTCTGATGGATTTATCCACCAGCCACGGGCCAGTAGCTGCTGTTGTCTTCATGCCTGCCATAGGAGTTGTGCCTGTCACTACTCCATCAGGTGAACATTAACCAAACATTTACCCTCTTTCACCACACAGTGTATCACCCTATTGTGCACTCCATTCCCCACATCTAGATTTCATCATTGGTAGCAACTTGTGGTTCAGAACATTTTGGATCAGGTCACATTTACCCTGTGCTCTGTGCTGAGCCCTTACATTGGGGTTTCCATTTACATCTCCAAAATACTTGATTCAGGTGAAACTCCGAATTTATCCATTCACTAATGAGGCAGTAGAGTTAAGGCTACTTTACACGCTGCGATATCGGTCCCGATATTGCTGGCGTGGGTACCCGCCCCATCTGTTGTGCGACATGGGCAAATCGCTGCCCGTGCCGCACAACATCGCGCAGACCCGTCACACATACTTACCTGCCCGGCGACGTTGCTGTGACCGTCGAACCGCCTCCTTTCTAAGGGGGCGGTCCGTGCGGCGTCACAGCGACATCACTGAGCGGCCGCCCAATAGAAGCGGAGGGGCGGAGATGAGTGGCCGGAACATCCCGCCCACCTCCTGACTTCCTCCCGGCCGGGAGGCAGGTAAGGAGAGGTTCCTCGTTCCTGCGGCGTCACACATAGCGATGTGTGCTGCCGCAGGAGCGACGAACTACATCGTTACTGCTGCAGTAACGATAATCGAGAATGGACCCCCATGTCACCGATGAGCGATTTTGCACGTTTTTCAAATGATGCAAAATTGCTCATCGGTGTCACACGCAGCAACATCGCTAATGCGGCCGGATGTGCGTCACAAATTCCGTGACCCCAACGACTCCGCATTAGTGATGTCGCAGCGTGTAAAGCCCCTTTTACTCTGAACTCCATTTGGCCTCTGTTTAGCATTGTCCTTTAGGGATGAGCAAACCCTAACTGTAAAGTTTAGGGCTCGTACCGGACATCTGGTGTCCGGAGCTCAAACTCGAACACCGACTTCTCATGGAAGGCCGTGTCTGAGTTTGTAGTTCCGTTGCTAATAAAGCTTGCTGAAAGGAAATGGAGACACCTGGGGGCTGAGATTATCAGGATGGAAAGGTCCATGGTTATTTGGCCCTTCTCAGCCTAAAAATAGTAGCCCACAACTGTCCCAGAAGTGGTGCATCTTTTAGATGTGCCAATTCTGTTTTTTTTGCTCAGCTCTTCCTAATTGGTGCAGCGGTAGTCAAAGTAAAACTTTTGGGGTTGACAGCTGGCACAAAGCCCAGGGTTTAGTAATGGAGAGGCCCCAGGGGTTAGTAATGGAGAGGCATCTTTCAGACACCCCCATTAATAACCTGGTAAGTATACAGTTAAAAAACACACACACTGGAGAAAAGACCTGGTATGGTCTAACAGGCTTATCAGAGCTGGTTGACCTGGATGTCATCATGACAGCCTCGGGTTGCCATGGGAATGATTGGGCCCCTTTGATGTTGTCAAGGGGGTCTCTATCATATGGGAGAAGAAGCACAGTCTCAGTCCCAGCCCCCTAAATCCTGCAATCGCTATATTAGGACAAATAATGAATTGCTACAGGGTCAATCAAGGCTCACTGTCTGCTCAATATTGCAGATCTTAAGTAGCATAAGCTGTCAAATAAGATAATGCTGTTATGAAAGAAATATGATGAAACAACAATATAGGCCAGCATTTTTCCCACCAGTCTAGATGACTGGGCAGGCTGTAGTGGGAGGCAAGAAGTGGGATCAACCTGTGTGTGTGCCTCATCGAAAATGTTATTCCAGTCAAAGACTGGTGTAAGATTTCTGGTGTAAGAATTACCACCTCTTGTCATGACTTTTATGAGTGGAGGTTACCGTGTCCCTTGTCCTGCCTCATCTCCACCTACTTTCAAAGAGCTTAGCCAAAATGGGGTGAAAATGCCAAAAGTCGCAATTTTTTTGTACAGACTCATTGTAATGCAAGGTTAGTGATGGGATGATTGGACTGCAGGTTAGCAAATGCAGTATGACAGACACACTATGCGCTAGCCGTCACGCAACTGTACACCTTAAAGGGCTGGGGTACTTTCCATCCCCTTTCCAGTCGTGGAGGAGGGGACTTTGGCAGAGCCCTTCCCAGGTGACAATAGCGAGATGGCTGGTAGGTGGTGGCTGGGCACACAGGCCACAGTCAGATCAAATGCACTAGAACCAGCAAGAAAAGTAGTAACTACTAAACAGGTATTAAGTAAGGCTAGGGACAAAATCAAAAACCAGAAGACCACAGCAGAGAACAGACCAGAAGAAACACAAACTACTCCCCCTTCAACCCAAAGTGGCAAAGGAGGGTGTGAGAAAGATTGCATGGAAGGAACCTCCCACCACCTTGCTGAAACAGAAGACATGGCATCCCATATTTCCTGGCAACAGCTGACACTAGAGGATCCGGCATTACAGGACACCTGCACTGCATAATGGCTTTGAGTGATGGTGCCTTGCCTCCCAGCAATGCCACAACCTGAAGTAAGCCTCTTAGAGCGCAAAACACAGCCAGAACAAGCACTTGAACTAGCTTCACTCTCCGGAGGCGACACCCCACCCCTTCTGGCCAGTGAGGAGTGATAGGTGACCCGACGGAGAGCTGGAATATGCCCAGGAGTGCAAGGTACTTGTTTGGGTGTAGAGGTATGAGGAGGATTAACCTGCCTGACCCCTGGAGACCTGCCATGACGCCTGCCACCATGCAAACTGCCAGACCTGACACTCATGTAGCATGTTTGTACAGTTTTTTAAGCCAGCTTTCCTTCTTGGGTTTCATAGCCATAGACTGGTCAGAGTGCCCATACTATCTTTGTCTACCATTGATATTCTCTAACGGTACCTGCCTCTTTCAGAAGCGACTTTGATGTGGTGTCGCATACCAAACTCATAACTATCCTGGCAGTTAATGGATGATTTTTTTCAACTATCATCCGCTACTATAAGGCTATGTGTGCACTAGGAATTTTTTCCCGCGTATTTGTGTGTTTTTCAGGTGCGTTTATGTTTAGAAAACTGCATGACTTTGCTTCACCAGCAAAGTCTATGAGTTTTGATTTTTGCTGTCTGCACACAGCGTTTTTTTTTTCAGCTGCGTTTTTGTGGTGCCCACAAAAATGCAGCATGTCAATTGCTTCCGCGTTTTTCACTGCGTTTTTCAGCCATTGAGTTCAATGAGCTGTTCAAAAATGCAATGAAAAAAACAAATTGCAAATATAGCTGCGTTTTTGTGCGTTTCTATGACTAAAAACGCACCTATAAACGCAAAGGGTGGGTAGTACAGTCACGTTTACAGGAAGAGGATTGTACTCACTCAGCATTCCTTGTGTTGGTAATCACAGAAGAGTGAAGATGTCCGCTCCTACCACCATCCCATCCTTCCGGTACCGCCACCCCTGGTTCCACCTCCTGTCCTGCACCATGTCCACTCCTAGCTCCTCTCCCTATACTGCCACCCCTGCTACGGCACCATGTCCGCTCCCAGCTCCTCTCCCAGTACCGCCACCCCTGCTTCCACCTCCCATCCGGCGCCATGTCTGCTCCTAGCTCCTTTCTTGGTACCGCCACCCCTGCTTCCACCTCCTGTCCAGTACAATGTCAGCTCCTGCTGTCATGTTCTCTCCAGCTCTCAGCCACGCCATAATTCCTGTGACATCCTTCTGCTGCAAGACACAGGAGTGATGACACAGGAGTGACGTCAGCGGCCGAGCATCAGTGTGAACTGAAGTGACCCAGCATGAGCATTGTTTTAGATGACGTCACCGCCAGAGAGCAGTGTGACCTCAATTGACCCGGCTTGAGCAAGAACAATCCACATGCTGGGTCCTTTATTCACAAGTGTTTTGGGATGAACAAAGGACCCAGCATGAGGATTGTTCTTGCTCAAGCTGGGTCAATTGAGGTCACACTGCTCTCTGGCAGTGACATCATCTAAAACAATGCTCATGCTGGGTACAGAGAAATCTCTCTCTCTCTTCTGTCTCTGTCTCTCCCTCTCTCTCTCAGACAGAAGACCAGGATCGTGGAGGGATGAGATGGAGTAATAAAGATGGAGTCTCTAAGTGTGTCTGTGTATTTATTTTAAAAAAAGTATTTTTTCTCTGTGTCATGTTTTTTTGTTAACCCTTTATTGGAGATTCTTAATGGCTGGGCCAAACTTAGCCTGACGTTAGGAATTTCGGGCTTTATAAAACAAAGCTGGTATTAACCCCTTATTACCCAGTGTGCCACCCAGCACCAGGATTACTGGAAGAGTTGGATACAGCGCCTGAAGATGGCGCATCTATGAAAGCGCCATTTTGTGGGGCGGCTGCTTACTGCAATTTGCAGCAGGGGTGCCCAGAAAACTTGGACACCCTGCGCTGAAGATTCCAATCCCCAGCTGCCTAGTTGTACCTGGCTGGACACAAAAATTGGGCAAAGCTCACGTCCTTTTTTTTTTTTAATTATTTAATGAAATTCAGGAAATAATTAAAAAAAGGGCTTCCTTATATTTTTGGTTCCCACCGTATCTGCCTGCTGTACCTGGCTAGCATAGAAAAATATGGCGAAGCCCACGTCATTTTTTTTACATTTTACATTTTTGGGCAAAAAATGCCTGCATACTGTCCTGGATGGAGGATGCTGAGCCTTGTAGTTCTGCAGCTGCTGCAGTCTGCTCACCTGCATACACTAGTGGAGAATGAAGGAGAACAGATTGAAGAAGGAAATTACATGAGATCTTTTTTTTTTCTTCAACAATCTTTAATGGCATTGTTCACTAATAAAAAAAATGCATAAAAACACAGTGAACAAAAAAACGCACCAAAACGCGGTATAAAATGCATTCTTTTTTTATGTGTTTTTGCTGCAGAAGATGCAGTTTTGTGGGTTTTTGGCAGCCAGAAACGCAGCGTTTTTGATGCCATAAAAAATGGTTAGGTGCGCAGATACCCTTAGCCGCTGGTGGAGCAGAGCTCCGCCCTCAGTTGTTAACCTGTTAAATACCATTGTTCTCTGACGGGGCATTTAATGCATGTTGGCAGGGGGATGTGTGATTCCATTTACCCATCGGCGTGCCTGGAACATGATTACGGGGCACTAATGGTTGCCATTACAAGTGGGGTTCTGCTGCAGACTCCCATGCTTGCCATGATTGTTCTCTTGTGTAATACAGCATTTAGTTAGTGTTCATAGGAGACTGATTTTTTCTATACAGATGTACTGCTATATATAGTGCAAGTGATTGGATGATTGCATCTTCAAGTCTCCTAAGTAGACATCATGCTCCATCCCCCATGCTGCGCACCTCCCATCGTGTTCCATCCCCCATGCTGCGCACCCCCCATCGTGCTCCATCCCCCATGCTGCGCACCCTCCATCATGCTCCATCCCCCATGCTGCGCACCCCCTATCGTGCTCCATCCCCCATGCTGCGCACCCCCATCGTGTTTCATCCCCCATGCTGCGCACCCCTCATCGTGCTCCATCCCCCATGCTGCGCACCTCCCATCATGTGCCATCCCCCATGCTGCGCACCTCCCATCGTGCTCCATCCCCCATGCTGCACACCCCCCATCGTGCTCCATCCTCCATGCTGCGCACTCCCTATTGTACTCCATCCCCCATACTGCGCACCCCCCATCATGCTCCATTCCCCATGCTGTGCACCCCCCATCGTGCTCCATCCAACATGCTGCACACCCTCATCGTGCTCCATCCTCCATGCTGCACACCCCCCATTGTGCTTCATCCTCCATGCTGCGCACCTCCCATTGTGCTCCATCCTCCATGCTGCACACCCCCATTGTGCTTCATCCCCCATGCTGCGCACCCCTCATCGTGCTCCATCCCCCATGCTGCGCACCTTCCATCGTGTTCCATCCCCCATGCTGCGCACCCCCCATCGTGCTCCATCCCCCATGCTGCGCACCCCCATCGTGCTTCATCCCCCATGCTGCGCACCCCCCATCGTGCTCCATCCCCCATGCTGCGCACCCTCTATTGTACTCCAACCCCTAGGCTGCGGACCTCCTATCGTGCTCCATCCCCCATGCTGCGCACCCCCCATCGTGCTCCATCCGACATGCTGCGCACCCCCATCGTGCTCCATCCGACATGCTGCGCACCCCCCATCGTGCTCCATCCCCCATGCTGTGCACCCCCCATCGTGCTCCATCACCCATGCTGCACACCCCCCATTGTGCTCCATCCTCCATGCTGCGCACCCCGCATCATGCTCCAATCCCCATGCTGCGCACCCCCCATCGTGCTACATCTCCCATGCTGCGCGCCCCCCATCGTGCTCCATCCTCCATGCTGCACACCCCCATCGTGCTCCATCCTCCATGCTGCACACCCCCCATCGTGCCCCATCCCCCATGCTGGGGCCGCCGGGGCGGGTCCAAGCGTGGCAATGTGTGCCGGGGGCGGGGCTGAGCGGGCGAGGCATCAGCATATGCCGGCTCCCTGCACATATGCACCGGGAGCCGGTGTACGCTGGTAACCATGATACACATTGGGTAACTAAGGGAAGCGCTTCCTATAGTTACGCGATGTGTATCATGGTTACCAGGGTACACCGGCTCCATCACGATCCCAGCATTGCAAGGTTATGTCCGCCGGGGGCGGGGTCGAGTGTGCCAACATGTGGCGGGGGCGAGCGGGCGAGGCGTCAGAGTATGCCGGCTCCCTGCACATGGGTACCGGGAGCCGGTGTACGCTGGAGCGGGCGATGCGTGCGGAGGGCTGGGGCGAGCGGCTAATCTATGCGGGGGGCGGGGCCAGGCCGAGGCGAGCGGCCAATCCATGGGGGGGCGGGGCCAGGCCAAGCCCAGCGGCCAATCCGACAGTTGTCACTGTAATGACACTGTCACGGTGACACAATTTTGGAGCAAGACAGACAGACAGACAAACAGCAGACAGAATAAGGCAATTATATATATAGATTGCTGCATTTATAAATTTCAGATATTTCAAAATATAAAATAAATTAATCTGATTGGTAAATGGTGGCACAAGGAAAAAAATCAAACTCAATAATTGCTTTTCTTTGGCCTCCGCAGCATTGCAATAAAATGCCATAGGAGGCTCAGGCGATGAAAACATTGTACTTACTCAAAAATGGTATCAGCAAAAACATTAGCTCAGACAAAACGTCCTCATACAGCCCCATATCTCAAAAAGTGAAAATGTTTTGGGTTCCAAAAATGATGAAACGCACATTTTATATTTACGTTTCTCAATTTTTTCCACTGCTTAAATAAAAAAAAAAAGTTTACTTGTTTGGTTTCTGTGTAATTGTACTGTCTTGGAGAAGCATATTATCTGATCCATTTTACTGTAAATTGAATATGTTAAATACTCCCCTAAACTGTGAAATTGCACTTTTTTTTTGGGGAATTTTTGTTCACGTTTTCTAGTGCATCACATTATAAAATCAATGGTGTCCATCAAGAAAACTACTTGTCCCTCATAAAAAAACCCTCGTGTGGTTATGTGGATGAAAAAATAAAAATGTGATGGCTCTTGAAAGAAAGGGAGTCAAAAATCAAAATAGCAAATAGCCCAGTCGGGAAGGGGTTAAGATGTTGACCTGGGTTTCAAATTATCCATAACAGGCAAAATAAACTAAAATACATGGACTAATTACTTTGTGTAGGCAATACTTTACTTAAAGTGCACCAACCACCAGGATTTTCCCATGTAAACTAAAGCCAGTGCTGTACTGGCACTATCAGGCTGATTCTAAACATACCTGTAGTGGTCAGCTCGGTTGTATACGTTTTGGAACACAAGCAAGAAGAGTTTGTAAAATGAGTGGATTTTTGAATGACAGGAGCTGTCGATCAGGGGGAGAATGGACAGACAGGGGGGTGGGAATCACTATGAATATCCACATCAGCTATCAGCTGATTGGCAGCTGCTGTCATTCAAAAAGCTGCTCATTATACAAACTTTACTTGTTTGTGTTTCAAAACCTATACATCCAATCTGATAACTAAAGGCCACTTTACACGCAGCGACATCGCTAGCGATGTCGCTGCTGATTGCACCCGCCCCCATGTTTTTTGCGTCACGGGCAAATTGCTGCCCGTGGCGCACAATATTGCTATTGGGAGTCATACGTACTTACCTGCCTAACGACGTTGCTGTGGCCGGCGAACTTCCTCTTTTCCAGGGGGGCGGTTCGTGCGGCGTTACAGCGACGCCACACGGCAGGCGTCCAATTGAAGTGGAGGGGCGGAGAGCAGCCGCAGGAAAGTCACGCCCATCTCGTTGCCGGAGGACGCAGGTACGCTGTTGTTTGTCCCTCCTGGGGTGTCACACGTAGCGATGTGTGCTGCCTCAGGAACGACGAACAACCTGTGTCCAGCACCATCAACGATATTTGGGATTTGAACGACGTGTCAACGATCAACGATTAGGTGAGTATTTTTGTTCGCTAACAAGGCCGGATGTGCGTCACGACTTCTGTGACCCCCAACGACATCTCATTAGCAATGTCGTTGCGTGTAAAGCCCCCTTAAAGGTATGTATAGAATCAGCATGATAGTGTCAGTATAGCACTGGCTTTAGGTTGCATAGGAAAATCCTGGTGATTGTGTGCTTTAAAGCAACCAAACACATAGGTTCTTTATAGCTTACTGAGTATGGATTTTCTTTTGCATTCAATTCAAAAATCTATTCACAGCAGAATTGTAAGTTTCCCTAGTGGTTGCTTCAAAAGTTCAGAATAGTATTTATATTAATATAAATTAATATTATTTACTCTATGGTGATTGAAAAGATAAAGAATTCGAAGTTCTGTAATAGAATAAACAGACCTCCAATCTCTACAAAGAAAATGTAAAGGTGTTCTGAGGTGAAGAACTAAATATACTGTATATATTTAGGGGAAACAACTAGTCAATACTGCATGGATAAGAGCCATGGATAAGAATAAGCATTATGTCGCGTCAGGCAGACCCATAGATGACAGGTGTTAGCAGTTGCTTTGCCGCTAATCAATTTAAACTGATTAAAGACAGTGAGAGAAATCACGTATCTATAGACATTGTGCCAGAATGCTCCTCAGAAAAAGTTTAGGATCTCTCTAGGCACAACAGGTATGTACAATGCAGTTTAGACTAAAACTTCTTTGCCAGATATTGTTGTTGAATTGTAAGCAAAATAAGCACAAAATAGCTTAAATAATTTGCAGCTTTCTGATGTCAAGTGAATGCTGTGACTTATGTAAAGCTAAACCTTAACTCCTTAAAATCATATGATTGTTGAGCACTCAATTTGCATTTTTCCTGACAGATGCTATCCTATGCCTCCAATCTCTGCGTTTACAGCGCTCCGTATGAAAGTGCGTCATTCTATGCGCCTGTCCGCACTCCAGCGACAGAGATCATGGGGGTTTATGGATTGTTATGATGATCTGGGGCCTTCTGAAGACCTTCATGCCTGTCATTACTGTAGTTCTGTGAATGCAGGCCTGTAGCTGACATTCATAGGAGACCTTGGTTTTCACTATATACAGCAGTACCATAGAAAGAGAAAAAAGTTATTAAAATATCGAAAAAATAAAAAAATATAAAAGTTCAAATAACCCCGCTTTTACCCCATTACAAATAAAGAAATAACAAACTCCACATATTTATTGTGACAGTATCTGTAAAAGTCCGATTGATCAATATATAAATTAATAAACCTAATCAGTAATCACTAATCCGTAAATGGCATAACAAGAAAAAAAATTGCAACACCAGAATTGCTTTTTTTTGGCCACTGCAAAACTGCAAAACAATGGAATAAGAGGTGATCAAAACATCATATACTGTATACTACAAAGTAATATGAGTAAAGACATCTGCTCAGGCACAAAAAACAAACCCCCACACAGCTCTTTAGATCAAAAATTGAAATTGTTACAGGTATAGGAAAAAGGTGAGGAAGCAAATATTTTTTTCCTTACAAATACTGTATCAAAATTAAAATATAATAAAAAAAAATATGCATGAATTGCATAGCGGTATTCATATTGACTTGGAAACGCATACAACTGAGCATTTTTTACCATACAGTGAACACTGTAAATAAAACAAAACAATTAGGAAATTGCCGGATTTTTTTCCAATTTCACCATTTTTTTCTTTTTTTTCTTTTTCCCCACGTCCTAGTAAGCCACATGATACAATGAATAGGGCCACTAAAATATACAATTCATCCTGTAAAACACAAGCCATCATATGGCTTTGTGGTGGACAGAAAAAATAAAAAGGTTATGGTTCTATCATGCGGTTTTTTCCTCTAATCTCATCAGGTGTCTTGGCGTCTTCAGACTGTGGTCAAACTGCAGAATCTGACACAACACCTGGTGCTGTTGTGATATTCTGTCAGAGCTGGGCGTTGACTGGTTTTGTGCTTACTGGTGATCGGTCTAGTCAGAGTCAATTCCCACAGGTTTGTGAATTGCTGCCTAGGTGACAGGTTGTGGAACACCTATCCCAACCATCTCTGCACTTTAAAAGATGGTGGAACCGAGTCCCTCATTCCAATTATAGCTCTAGCTTTGCTTCAGCGATACCGGTCTTTGTGTGTGGTAATCAAGTTGTTGGTGAACTGTTCTGTGCTATTTTGTGTGTGGTGGAAACATTCTTGTTGTTTGTTTATTTCCTCCCTGTACTTTATTTCTCCCTATGCACTTATTGTCTTTTCCCCTGTGTGTGCTTGTAGTGAGTTTGAGTCTTGGTTTTCCCCTGTCTGTTCATATTTGTGGGATTCATTACTCCTGTTCCAGCCCCCCTGGAGGTTTTAGACCAGGGCAATTCAGGAGTCAGGGCTATGCTGGTGGTCCAGACCTCGCCGGCAGCTGGCATACCTTTGGAATAAAGGACAGTTTACGTTCTCTAGTGTGAGGGCTAGTGTAGATGCCCCTAATACTAGTTACTGTATCATACCCCGTGATATTCTCTTGGAAACTTTTAAATTCAAGAGGAAAAAATGAAAACACAAAAATGGAAAATAGGCATGTTGGGAAGGGGTTAGAAGAAAAGAAATTCCCATATTTAATTTGAGTTAAAGTTTTCCTAGAATGGACATTTATCACCTATCCAATATAAGTAGCTGATCATGGCACCTGATATCTGGAATCCCGACTCATGACTAGTGATAGGCGAACCTGAACTGTAACATTCGAGGTCCACACCGCATACCTAGTATCTGTGTGCTGACCCCGAAAACAGAGTTCTCAGGGAACTCCTTATAACTGTTCGTTTTTGGCTGCCTGGATAATAAAAAAAAATAAAGGAAAAAGAAAGAAAAGAAGAAATAAAGCAGGAGCGTTATACTTACTGAGTCTCCCACACGTCTGTAACACTACTTCCAGGTCCAATAATTTACTCTCATACATATTCATTGCTTTCCCCACCCACTGGCATTCCCAGTGTCTGTAATTAGTTGCAGTCAGACCGCTCTCCACCCTGTGTGACATGCTGTCTGCACCTCTATAGTGGTGTAAAAAAAAATAAACAAATACAAAACTTGCCTTAGTGTCCCCCATATTGTGATACCAAGCACAGATAAAGCATATGGCTACAGGCTGCAGCCCCCAGTATGCTTATCTTGGCTTTGTATCAAAATACAAGTAACCTCAGGTAGCTTTTTTAAAAATTAGTTAAAGAAATAATTTTAAAAATGACATGCAGTTTCCACCAATTTTGATATACAGCCATGATAAAGCCAACACCTCGGGGCCAGTATTCTCAGGCTGGGGGACCCATGGTTATTGGGTCCTCCCAGCCCAAAAAAAACAGCCTGCAGTGCTCCAGAATTCTGTCATCCATTAGATGCAACAATCCCGGAACTTTAACCAACACTCATCCCGATTGCCCTGGTGTGGTGTCAATCAGGGTAATATATAAAGAGTTAATGACAGCTCACGGCTGCCACTAAGCTCTAGATTAGTAATCAGAGGCATTTATGAGACCCCCCCATTACTAATACCATAAGTGAAAAGAAATAATCACAAACACCAAAAAAGCCTTTCTTTGAAATAATTTTTTTAAAAACCACCCTCTTTCTCTATTTTTTTAACCCCAAACACTCAGTTCCGACATAATCCATATGCGGTCTCACAATGATCCCAGTTCTGCTACATACTGAAGTCACAGAGCGCGGACACAGAACATGAGTGCATGCTGTGGCTTAAGGCAGATACTGACTGAGCCCAGTTGTGAGCAGTTAAGTCACTACGTTTATCTGCGGTCACAGTTGGAAGTTCCCATGGTACCCTTCCTGTGACTGCAGGTAAACTGACCACAGGTCACCTCATTGAACTCAGTGACCTCACCTTAGGTGAACTGAGTTTAACCAGACCTGCATCTCCTGACAGAAAGCCACTTTTTTGCAAGAGATGCCAATATGTTGCTGAAATTTATACACCAAATCTGCATCATCTGACAAAAAAGGCATCTAAATGCGATGCGCTTTTGATGTGTTTATCTATGCTAGGTATCATAATATGGGGAGACCCTACGACAATTTTTTTATTTATTTATTTATTTTTACACCACTATAGGGACACACACAGCATCTGTGATTCCAAGCAGTCAGACATGCTGTCACAAAGGGTGGGGGTGTCGTTTGACTGCAACCAATCACAGATGTTAGGACTGCGAATGGGCAGGGGAAGCAGTATATATACATGAGGTTAATGAGCGGCCCCGTGAGTAGTGTTACAGCCACGTGGAGGCTGGTAAGTATAACACACCTGCTCTAATCCCCCTAGACCTATCCACCACCATTTTAAAGCGCATGATTCAAGTCCCCATAGACCTTTATGGGGATCAGCACCTGACCAGATATACAGAATCAATTTCGGGACCGAACCGTGTTTTTCTTTTAAATCCGGTTTGACATGCCGATTCCAGATATCTGCAGGGTTCGCTCATCACTACTCTTAACACTAGAACTACTGGACTCGTGACACCTATATAGAAATACATGGTGCAAAGTAGTCAAATTGACTACCTCAGTAGTTCTAGTGTTAAGGGTGCTTTACACGGTAGCGATATCGCTAGCAATTTGTAGCGATATCGAGCGTGTAAGTACCCGCCTCCGTCGCGCATGCGATTGTTTGTGATCGCTGCCGTAGCGAACATTATCGCTACGGCAGCGTCACACATACTTACCTGGTCGGCGTCGTCGCTGTGACTGCCGAACAATCCCTCCTTCAAGGGGGAGGGACGTTCGGCATCACAGCGACGTCACCACAACGTTACTAAGCGGCCGGCCAATCAAAGCGGAGGGGCGGAGATGAGCAGGACGAAACATCCCGCCACCTCCTTCCTTCCGCATTGGGGCCGGCGGCAGGTAAGGAGACGTTCCTCGCTCCTGCGGTGTCACATATAGCGATGTGTGCTGCCGCATGAGCGATGAACCACCTGGATAAACAACCTTTACTGATTTTTGAGTTTGGAACGACCTCTCCATGGTAAACGATTTTCACCATTTTTGAGGTCGCTTAAGGTCGCTGGTCAGTGTCACACGCTGCGATATTGTTAATGACGCCGGATGTGCGTCACTAACAACTTGACCCCGACGACAAACCATTAACGATATCGTAGCGTGTAAAGCCCCCTTTAATCTCTCTATTTATAAATCAAGTCTAGTAGAGTCCACAATTTGCAAATTGTCAATTACTACATTAAGTTTATGTTTAATTTGTAAAACTGTATTTTAGTGTGTTGTGAACAAAAATCTTTTTTTACTAAAAGAGTACCCATCTGCAGTCTATGGATGCCCATTTTATTTGAGAAAAACTATATGAGTGTGATACTGTATGTTATATTTGGAGATCTTGCACTTTGATCTAAACCAGCTCTGCTGTATTATTGAATAAACAGTTACTAATAATATAATATCATTACTGTTCAGTAATAGCATAGCAGAGGTTGTTTAAATCAAAGCATAAAGGGGGCTTTACACGCAGCGACATCGCTAGCGATGTCGCTGGTGAAAGCATCCACCCCCGTCGTTTATGCTTCACGGGCAAATCGCTGCCCGTGGCACACAATATCATTAGGAACCGTCACACGAGACTTACCTGCCTAGCAACGTTGCTGTTGGCGGCGAACCACCTCCTTTCTATGGGGCGGTTCATGCAGCGTCACAGCGGCGTCACTAAGCGGCCGCCCAATAGAAGCGGAGGGGCGGAGATGAGCGGGCCGAACATCCCGCCCATCTCCTTCCTTCCGCATTGCCGGCAGCCGCAGGTAAGCTGTAGTTCGTCGTTCCTGAGGTGTCACACATAGCGATGAGTGCTGCCTCGGGAACGACGAACAACCTGCGTCCTCAACAATCGACGATTTTTTAAAAAGGAACAACGTGTCAACGATGGACGATTAGGTGAGTATTTTCCATCATTAACGGTCGCTCTTTGGTGTTACACGCAACGACATTGATAACAATGGCAGGATGTGCGTCACAGAATCCGTGACCCCAGCGATATCTCGTTAGATACGTCGTTGCGTGTAACGGGGCCTTAAGAGTGAGTGGGGCTGTGAAGGGCCATGGAATCTCTCTCTTTATGCCAGGATCCAACAACCCAGTAGTTCACAATTGACGTTTGATAGAAAGTCGGGTCATTACGGGTGGGTTTGGAGACACTTATCAGCATTTTTTATAAATTCTTTTTAGAAAAATCTGTCTTTGGCTGCCCAATGTTTTGTTAAATAAAAAGGGTGCCACAGACTAATGATACTCTTTAATTCTATTCATTTTATTACTGTAGCAAAATATCAAATACATTTGGGCAGATTTGTTATTTCTGTCTAGCATCACAGTGGTTCATGTTGTATGATAAATTTGTTTGATTTATTTTAAGCTAATTTATATTCTGCCATATTTAAGCCATAAGCAAACCAAAAAGCTCACCCCACCTGCGTCATTACCATTCTTGGTGCTCAATAGCATGAGTAGGCATGAAGATAAATGCATTTGGAAAATGGTGATGGTAGCGTACTAAACAGCTACGATTAAAGAATTTTATTCCAAAACTAATAAGAAGATATTCTGATGCTTTTAACATGATCTATGCACATGATTTTTTAATACAATGGAGGACAGAGTGCCGACTTTTGTTTCCAATTATAATTAAGCCATGTCCCATTTTCCTACAAGCCAAACCCTCTTGATGGATGAGGCATATCAAAAATCTAAGGCACCCAATAAATGTGGTGCTTTTCAAGTGTGCAAGAATGCTGTTTCAACTTGACCCAGAAATTGCCACATTTGAAATAGTAAATCAGCCACATTATCCTTGGATTTAGTTACAGTTTTTGATATTTAGCGCAATTTAATGATTTATTTCTGGAGGAACTTTAATTTTTTGTCACATCGTTTGCACTTTCTGGGATTATCTAGTTACAATATTTAGTGTTTCTCAGATTCTTGATCCTATAATACCAATTTAAGTACTTGTGTTTATGGTGTGCAAGTAAGTCCACAATCAATGGGTAACTTACTTGAGCAGCATCTACGATCCTTGGTGGTTATAATTCAGCATGAAAAGCTCTCCAGCATCTCAAGGAATGGAGAGACCTGCAGTGCATTACATTGTTAAGAATTGCAGGCTTTCTCAGCACTTAAGTAGTGCAAAGACAAAATGAAAGCTGCCACAGTTTCTCACAAGAAGAAAAATATCTATATAACCATATCTTGGAGAAGTCATTTACAGTTCTATGCATGAGCTTTAGAAGTATGCAGCAATTTATTTGAAGCAGAGGCAGTGTGAAATTTCAATAGCGTTATGCAGTGGTTTTACCAGCGGAGTTGAAGCGAAGCATACATTTTTACTCGAATTCCCTGTCTCCTTAGAGAAGAAATATGCTGAATTAGTCTCACCTGCCTCCAGCCATTTAGCACTTGACCTAACAGTCTTCTCCTGCTTTATATGTACACACAAGATTTAGCTCGCTTTATGACTGAAATAAAACGTAAACCTGAAATAAAACATAAAACAAGATTTCAAGACATCAGTAAAAATGGCAAATATTGGTATTCCTAATAGGATATTGAGCTTGACAGCTTATTTTCCAAATGTCTAAAATAACTGTAAATCTTTATAGAATTCATTTTATAAGCTTGTGCACCAATAAAATTGGCAGGAAACCATCATTTTCTTCTCTGTGTATGTATGATAATATTTAAATAAAGAAAACTTTTACTATAGTACAAAATTCTGTGCAAATATTTAGACACACACATATAACCTTGTCTGGTTTACTTTAGATGTTACAGCAAAAGGCTGCTTATTCTATCTGTAGATGTAGTAAAATGAAGATTCTGGACACCACTGCAAACTCTAAGAGCCCCACACCTATCAGGTGCCATTTATAATCAAGTATGGCATAACTATTAGGGCGATGTCACACTTGTGATTGCCTCACATGTATCTCGCGTGAGTCTCGCGGTGCATCACCCGTCACAGACTCACACTCTCCTCACAGGAGCATCTCAGCTGCATAGAGATGCAAGCAACCGTCCCGCTCCTGTGATGAGAGTGTGAGTCCGTGACAGGTGGTGATGCACTGCGAGACTTGCGTGAGATACACCCGAGGCACTCGCAAGTGTGACAACGGCCTTAGGCTTTTTCAAGCATTGGTATTTTAGTGTAGGTACTTGGAAGACAATGATGTCTTATGACTTGGACTTGTGTACGTAGGCCAAAATATCAACTAATGCCTCATTTGCACTATATGTATTTGTGTAGCTGGCACTTTATACAAACCTTATCCATGAGCATTAGTGATGAGTGAGCACAAATGTGCTCAAATTTTCAAATAGAGCATGTTAGACATTCAATGCTCAATTTGAGTACCGAGAGAAATAGGTGTCAATGGGTGACTAGAGCATATTTTTCTTAAGTCCCCTTTCTGTTACCTGCCCTGACACAGCCCCCAGCCACCAGAGTCCCCATCATCCTGAGGCAGCAGACATCACCCGGCAACCTCTGCTTTGTCGTCCCAGCCACAACAATCTCTATCTTCCAGGTTCAGTTGGCATCAACCAGCAACTTCAATTCCGTGTCTGCAGTCCAAATGTTCCTGTTATGGAAAATAAATCTCTCTTTTTTCTGAAATAGGACTTGATCATAACTAACTGCATGGTTACTTTGGCTGGTGCACACTTAATGGAAGTTGCTAGATGCTGGCAGCTGCACCCGAATAATAGGGACTGTAGTGCCCGGAAAGACGGAACGGACGTTGCCAAGCAATGTCTCCTGCCTGTAGATGATGGGCAATGTGGTGATTGCGGGCTGTGACATATATTGTATTATTGGAAGAGGCTCAGGATGGGGGGCATAATGCCAGGATAGAGGACATATATTGCTAGAAGGAGCCCAGGATGAGGGACAGTATACCAGGAAGGAGGACAAATTTTATTGGAAGGAGCCTGGAAAGGGAAGAATTTCATAGCAACCAATCAGAGCACAGCTTTCATTCTGCCTAAGCAGTATAAGAACTGAAAGGTGCACTGTGATTGATTGCTATGGTCAGTAAAGGCAGATTTTCTTTTAGACAGTTCATAAGAGTGTGGTGATGTGCTTGACCCCGAACAATGAACCCCACACAAGTCAACTTCCCACACAGAGCAACAAGTTTAACAAATTTCCCCTATGTAGTCTGTATTCTCTGTTCACCAACAGAGTCAAGCTCAGTGGTGAATTTCAGCCTCAAACATCTGAGTCTCAGAACAGCCTGCTGTTGTTACCCCCTGGCTGTGCTGACTGAGATGAGGTTGGTCGTGCAGGTGTTACACTGGCTGGATGAGGAGGTGGATAAAGTGTAGTAGTAGAAAAACTTTGTTCCAGCACATACGGAGTATAAACTTCTTTTATTGGATAAATATAGTAAAAAATACACACGGATGGTAGGTGAAAGAACAGCAAACTGGCCCAAGAAACACGAGTTTACATGATTCGAGGCGTGCACCTCTTAATCATAACCACCATGGCATGGGGCTATGAGCGGGTAGGCCGATTTCACTTTGAAGTGAAGACAGGTGAGCAGCATCAGGGTGAGAACACCGAAAGTGTGCACATACTGCCCGCTCTTTTAGCAGATGCTCAATGTTTGTAGTTACTTATTCAGGAAGCTCTGAACCACCAAATTTAGGCACCCTGCACACACACTGTGTTATTTTGGTAGATTGGGCTAATAGATTACACTGCTTGTATACTGCTGTTTTTCACCCCTGCACAAAGCTGTGATGAAATACAGAATAAGGTTTCAAAGATATTCACACAGCAAGGCTTGCTGGAAAACACTCTGCTTTTTGAAAGATCGAGCTCATAGTTTACACTGCCTGTATGCTGCTGTTTTTGACCACTAAACAAATCTGTGTGATGCAACACAGTATAAGGCTTCAGAGACATTCACACAGGAAGGCAACACTACTGTTTTTGACCACCTCTAAAGATGAGCAAACCTAAGGATGTCCAGTTCAGGGTGTGTTCAACGAATTCACCTTCATTCAACGAACATATCCGACCCCATGGAATTCAGTGGAAGGCCAAAAAAGCGCATGTACAACACCTTTACGGGGGACCTAAAAGCTGCCAAAACAGCTCAAACCTTTTTACAGTTGAGCCACAGACTATGAACATAATTAATAAATTAATATTGGATGAGTGAAAGTAGTAAGCCTGTTGCTGTTAGAACCCTGCCACTATAGAAAAGATACAACTTGGAGACCCATCTTGGAGTCTCCACTTTTCTAAAAATTATGGGTGGACAGCAGGACAGTGGCATCAATTGCCCCACAGTATCCACAGCATCTTTTCGCTGCAGTAAAGCATGGGCCATATACGACACAGAGTTTGGCCCAGCATTTACAGCTTTCAAATCAAGAAGTGGGTGGATGGATGAATTACAGGAGTAGGCCTGTTGCTCCGAGACCCCTGCCATTATAGACAAGATACAACTTGGAGAACCATCTTGGAGTCTCCACATTTCCAAAAATTATGGGCAGACAGGTGGACAGTAGCATCAATTGGCTCACAGTACCCATAGTGTCTTAGTGCTGCAGTCAAGCATGGGCCATACTATACAAAAAAACAGTTTGCACTCTGATAATGCTAAAGTATGGAAACCATGAATATGTGAACATGGACCTGCATTACTGCTAAGGAAAATCTGAGAAAAATGAGATATTTAGCATATATAAATGGCCATTTGTATATCTGCCCAGTTGCCCCTTCACGGCATATCTCGTAACTGGGTCCCTGACGCTATGCTGAAGCCTCTCTCTAGGTTAAAAACCTCCTGTGTATGGGCAAGTAGGAACCTGCTATATAGGATAAGATTACCTGTGGCAACTGGGGGAAGGGTGCACGGTCAGAAGGTATGACCCTCTTCATATAGACAAAAAAGACTGACTGCACTCCTCAACCTGACTGACGTGTGAACAGGTGCATAACTGAACATGATATAAAATACAAAAAAACAGTTTGCACTCTGATAATGCTAAAGTATGGAAACCACACGTCAGTCAGGTTGAGGAGTGCAGTCAGTCTTTTTTGTCTATATGAAGAGGGTCATACCTTCTGACCGTGCACCCTTCCCCCAGTTGCCACAGGTAATCTTATCCTATATAGTAGGTTCCTACTTGCCCATACACAGGAGGTTTTTAACCTAGAGAGAGGCTTCAGCATAGCGTCAGGGACCCAGTTACGAGATATGCCGTGAAGGGGCAACTGGGCAGATATACAAATGGCCATTTATATATGCTAAATATCTCATTTTTCTCAGATTTTCCTTAGCAGTAATGCAGGTCCATGTTCACATATTCATGGTTTCCATACTTTAGCATTATCAGAGTGCAAACTGTTTTTTTGTATTTTATGTCATGTTCAGTTATGCACCTGTTCACACGTCAGTCAGGTTGAGGAGTGCAGTCAGTCTTTTTTGTTTATATGAAGAGGGTCATACCTTCTGACCGTGCACCCTTCCCCCAGTTGCCACAGGTAATCTTATCCCATATAGCAGGTTCCTACTTGCCCATACACAGGAGGTTTTTAACCTAGAGAGAGGCTTCAGCATAGCGTCAGGGACCCAGTTACGAGATATGCCGTGAAGGGGCAACTGGGCAGATATACAAATGGCCATTTATATATGCTAAATATCTCATTTTTCTCAGATTTTCCTTAGCAGTAATGCAGGTCCATGTTCACATATTCATGGTTTCCATACTTTAGCATTATCAGAGTGCAAACTGTTTTTTAGTATTTTAAAGCATGGGCCATACGTGACACAGGGTCTGGCCCAGGATATACAGCTTTCAAATCAAAAGGTGGGTGGGTGGCAGATGTAGGCCTGTTGCTCTTAGAACCCTGCCACTACAGACAAGATACAACAACTTGTAAACCCATCTTGGAGTCTCCACATTTCCAAATATTAGAGGCAGGCAGCAGGACAGTGGCATCAATAATCCCAAAGTACCCATATTGTTTTAGTACTGCAGTAAGGTGGGGGCCATGCACTAGGCAGGGCTGGTCATTTCAAGACTCAGGAGAAAACAAAAGGAGGAATAGTAGGAATATTAGGTGTTTCATAGATAAGAAAAAGCCAAATTGCAAAAGACTCAGCAGTGGACACACTATTTGGTTGTTGTGCCATCAAGGCACTTGTTAGTAACATCAGCAGCAGTAGCAACAGCAGCCACAGAAGCCATAACAAAGGTTTCACAGACTGTAATAATGTGAGATCAATGCAGCCCACTGAAAACTACACCATCGCCTAGTCTGCACAGTCTGCGATTGGGATGGAAAACTCATTGGAGATTCATGACTTGTTCATCTTGATGAAAGTTAGTGGTCTACACTTTCATTGGACAGCCGGATGTGCTTACCCATCAGGACATCACCAGAAACACTGAAGACTTGTTCTGAGAGAACGCTGGCTGCTGGGCATGACAAAACTTCTAAGCCATAACTGGCGAGCTCAGGCCACTGTTCTTTTTTTGAGGACCAAAATGCAACTCCCTTTGATGGCATCAATATTAAGCTCTAGATACTCTAGCATCATCCTGTCTAGTCGTTCACTATCTGGCAGACTTGTACTCTGTTCTGCTGGTGCATGGGATGGTCTAAAAAATGTGTGCCTCAAGTTACAGAAATTGCTGCTGCCACTTAAACTGCTGCTGATAATGTTTCGGCAATGACGATGTTGGAAGTGTAGAACGGCGATGCACACTATGTATCTCATTGTTGTCTTTGAGAAAACCACTTTTAAGATTGTGTACAAGCTGGTTTCAATACTCCAGTATGCGCATGATCCATTCCAGGGGGAGGAAGCATCTGGCAAAATTTACTCTTGTACCGTGGCTCTAACAGAGTGGCAACCCAGTAGTCAGGACTATTTCTAATCCTAACAATTCAGGAATCATGGTGCAGATAGTGCAACATAAAGGCACTTGTGTGTTGGACGCTTCCGTAAGGTACAAGTTCATGGTGTATTCGTGGTGGGCTAACATTCAAGCTTGCTTCCTCCATCTTCTCCCGCCAACTATGGACAACAAACAAGGGATCAATATCTTCTTAATCTACTGACTGTTGCATGCCCGTCACCTCTTCCTTCTCGTCTGCCTATATTTGTTCCTCGGCTCCTGCACCTTCACTTACTGTTTATCTGGTACCATGAGCTCCCCTCGATTGCTATACTCCAGCCTCCCATGCCACCCGTCTGTGCAACAACAGACTGGACCTTACCGATATTGGTCTCCCTTCTGTATTCTGCTCTGCTTCCACCTCTGAGATAATGGCCTAGAAATTGCTCTACAAAAAGGTTGAAGATGTGAGCCATGGTCCACTTCCGTAGCAGCTGATAGGCTCTAAACAAGTGGAGGTTCTGTGGCGGGAGACCTATGTCTTTCAATGGTGACAGAGGAGGCGGAAGCAGCAGATTCTGTTGATGGTGTGGACGGTGGTTGGGGAGGCCAGCTAGGCCGCATTTTAGTGCAGTAAAATTGCCAGAGTAAAGTATGTTGGCAGAGCATGTAACGGTTCATGCATGTAATAGTCAAATTATTGGAATTTTTGCCTCTACTGAGTCGTTGTTTACAAAGTTGGCAGATAATGAAAGTTTGGTCATCATTTGTGATCTCATAAAAGGCCCAGGCTAGGCAACCCTTCCTACGAATTGCAGACCCGCGATCACAGCTAGAGTTGTGACTGAGGAGGCAGTGCTTGTCATGGTTGCATCACTACATGTTTGTGCAGAAATCACCAACATTACCTCCTCATCTTCCTCCTCCTCTACTGAGCTACTCAGCTGCATGCCTCTTGGTTCACACCAATTGGGATCTCTACCCTCATCATCATCCTATCTGTCATCCCACTCATTACCCTGATAGTCACACTCCTCCTATTGTTGCCCTGTGTGTCATCACAGTACAGTATGCGTGAGCCTCAGGTATCTGAGTCTCATCATCATCAACACCTCCAGCCATGGACCTAATGGCTGGTGTCGGGGGTCTGGATTATCCACCTCTAATGACCCTGGATCCAACTGACATAGATTTTAGGCATCGATGCAGATGCTTTCCTCCTCTAGAGTTTGGGAATCTTTGGAGCAGACCTCTAATGCCCATGGAATAGAATGCGTGAAAAGCTCTGCAGACTCACTTATCCGTGGTTCCCCACAGTCAGTTAAGCGGTTATAGAATTGTGACACTGGGGGAAACAAAGGTAATTGGCATGCCACCTCTGATGACTCAGAGGTGGCATGCCAATTATATCATACCCCGGCTCACTTTTTTGTTTTTATGTAGTTTTTTTGTATTCAGTACAAACAGGGAGTGGCCCCCTTCTTAGCGAGCTGGACATTTCATTCTGTGAATCCCCTGACTGTGTGTGTCCTGTTGGGACCCGGTCGCTCTCAGCCCTTAGCCACATTGAGGCCTATTTTAGACCCATGGTAAGGTTTTAATATTAGAGAGTGTAGGTACTATCCCAACTGGGTACACCTTGACGTTTGGTGGGATAGCTTTATGCTTTTTTTGATCAAAAACAGTGTTTACTAAGTACCCTATGTTTATATGCACTATGCTTTTATTTAGTTACAGCAGGGTATGTTTTCACATTTTTTTCCTTGGTTTCTCTTTGTCTCATGGCCAGTGTGAACATGGTCTCACAAGTTCCATGTATACCATCTCATACTCCGGCTCACTTTTTTGTTTTTATGTAGTGTTTTTGTATTCAGTACAAACAGGGAGTGGCCCCCTTCTTAGCGAGCTGGACATTTCATTCTGTGAATCCCCCTGACTGTGTGTGTCCTGTTGGGACCCGGTCGCTCTCAGCCCTTAGCCACATTGAGGCCTATTTTAGACCCATGGTAAGGTTTTAATATTAGAGAGTGTAGGTACTATCCCAACTGGGTACACCTTGACGTTTGGTGGGATAGCTTTATGCTTTTTTTGATCAAAAACAGTGTTTACTAAGTACCCTATGTTTATATGCACTATGCTTTTATTTAGTTACAGCAGGGTATGTTTTCACATTTTTTTCCTTGGTTTTTCTCTGATGACTGTACTGTGTGTGAAGTTGAGGTGGAGGAAGAGAAGGAGAGCCCACTTGATGCAGCACTTGTCATCCACTGTAGCAAAGGCTCTTTCTGGCTCTCATCTACAAGTCTTACAGCTGTGCGGCTGCCAAAGAAAGGAAATGGAGTAACAGTAACAGAAGTTATCAGTTGTCTATGGCCAGGGCGAGCTAGTGTTTGTCCAGTAGACTTTTCATGACTTTTAGCACCTACCCACGTACACCTTGAACACCACGCTTATTCCCCCTTCCACCATGACCTCGGTATTTCCCACTCATGTTTGCTGTACCCTTTTCCTCTTTTAACCAGCTATTTCCCAACCCTAGTGCCACATCTGTCAGTCATCTATCAGTAAATTAGCAATCACTATTTAGGTGATAAAATGACAACATTGACCTGGGGCCAAGATTTTGCAATATTTGGATATGACATAGCAATTTTTAACTGGAGCACAGAATGAACACTATTTAGATGAGGAAATAGCATTTTTTAGCTGAAGGACTGATGTTCCCCTATTTAGATAATGAAATAGCAATTTTTAGCTCCACCACAGAATGGCCACTATTTAGATGAGGAAATAGCAATTTTTAGCTGAAGGACTGATTTTCCCCTATTTAGATAATGAAATAGCAATTTTTAGATCCACCACAGAATGGCCACTATTTAGATGAGGAAATACCAATTTTTAGCTGGAGCACTGATTTTCCACTATTTAGAAAATGAAACAGCAATGTTTAGCTTGACCACACAATGACCACTATTTACTGTAGATGAGGAAATACTGTATCAATTTTTAGCTGTAGCATTGATTTTCCACTATGTAGATAATGAAATAGCAATGTTTAGCTGGACCACATAATGGTCACTATTTAGATGAGGAAATAGCAACTTTTAGCTGGAGGACTGACTTTCCACTATTGAGATAATGAAATAGCAGTTTTAGCTCGACCACAGAATGGCCACTATTTAGCCTGTTAAGGATTAAGCCAATTTTTACCTTAATGACTTTAGCTAAATTTTACAATTTTGACCACTGTCACTTTATGAGGTTATAACTCTGGAACGCTTCAATAGATACCGTTGAGTCTGAGATTGTTTTTGTCATGACCTATTGTACTTCATGATAGTGGTAAATTTAGGACAATATTTTTTGCTTTTATTTGTGAAAAAATTGGAAATGTGACTAAAATTTTCATAATTTTGCAGTTTTCAAACTTTTAATTTTTATGCCTTTAAACTAGAGACTTATGTCGCACAAAATAGTTAATAAATAACATTTCCCACATATCTACTAAACATCAGCGCACTTTTTGAAACAAGATTTTGTAGAGTTAGAAAGTTAGAAGGGTTCAAAGTTCATCAGCAATTTCCCATTTTTTCAACAAAATTTACGAAACCATTTTTTTAGGGACTACATCACATTTGAAGTGACTTTGAGAGGCTGAGGTGACAGAAAATACCCAAAAGTGACACCATTCTAAAAACTGCATTTGAATTTTTAATATAAGTATATTAGAAAATAGCTCACATTGCTGCACTATATAGATAGGCATTTAAAATGAAATTTAGTTTGACGTCGGACCAATCCTTTAATTTGTCTAATTACTTTGGAGCCTGTGAAATGAGGAGATTTTAAAGAAAAATGGTTTCAATTCTTAAACATTTCAAAGAATATTTGTGTTCAACCCCATTAATTAAATCTGAAAATCTACTCTTCAACTCCATCTCAGTTGTTTCATTTTAAATAAAAAATAATGGCATACGGAGCCCAAATTACGAAGATTTGATCACTGTCCAAATATTTCTGGACCTAACTCAGGGGTGGGCAATTAATTTTCTCATGGGGCCGCATGAGAAATTGGGATTGGTTTAGAGGGCCGGACTAATCTAATTACCTCAGTTCTACCCAATATACTACATTACTACACCCCCTCCATATACTACACCTGTAATAAACTACACCACTACACCCCTATATACTACACCTGTATTATACTACACTCCCTCCATATACCTGTAATATACTACACCTCCATATACACCTGTATTATACTACACCACTATATAATACACCTCCGATATAATACATCATTACACCCCTATATACTACACCTGTAATATACTACATCACTACACCCCATATACTACACCTGTAATATAGTACACCTCCATATAGCACACCTGTAATATACTACATCACTACATCCCTATATACACCTGTAATATACTACATCACTACACCCCATATACTACACCTGTAATATACTACAGCACTACACCCCATATACTACACCTGTAATATACTACATCACTACACCCCTATATACACCTGTAATATACTACATCACTACACCCCATATACTACACCTGTAATATAGTACACCTCCATATAGCACACCTGTAATATACTACATCACTACACCCCTATATACACCTGTAATATACTACATCACTACACCCCATATACTACACCTGTAATATACTACAGCACTACACCCCATATACTACACCTGTAATATACTACAGCACTACACCCCATATACTACACCTGTAATATACTACATCACTACACCCCTATATACACCTGTAATATACTACATCACTACACCCCATATACTACACCTGTAATATAGTACACCTCCATATAGCACACCTGTAATATACTACATCACTACACCCCTATATACACCTGTAATATACTACATCACTACACCCCATATACTACACCTGTAATATACTACAGCACTACACCCCATATACTACACCTGTAATATACTACAGCACTACACCCCATATACTACACCTGTAATATACTACATCATTACACCCCTATATACACCTGTAATATACTACATCACTACACCCCATATACTACACCTGTAATATAGTACACCTCCATATAGCACACCTGTAATATACTACATCACTACACCCCTATATACACCTGTAATATACTACATCACTACACCCCATATACTACACCTGTAATATACTACATCACTACACCCCATATACTACACCTGTAATATACTACAGCACTACACCCCATATACTACACCTGTAATATAGTACATCCCCAAATAGCACACCTGTAATATACTACAACTCCATATAGTACACCTGTAATATACTACAACACTACACCCCTATATACACCTGTAATATACTACATCACTACATCCCTAAATACACCTGTAATATACACCTCCATATAGCACACCTGTAATATACTACACCTCCATATAGTACACCTGTAATATACTACACCTCCATATAGTACACCTCTAATATACTACACCTCCATATAGTACACCTGTAATATACTACACCTCCATATAGCACACCTGTAATATACTACAACTCCATATAGTACACCTGTAATATACTACATCACTACACCCCTATATACACCTGTAATATACTACATCACTACATCCCTATATACACCTGTAATATACACCTCCATATAGCACACCTGTAATATACTACGCCTCCATATAGTACACCTGTAATATACTACACCTCCATATAGTACACCTGTAATATACTACACCTCCATATAGTACACCTGTAATATACTACACCTCCATATAGCACACCTGTAATATACTACACCTCCATATAGCACACCTGTAATATACTACACCTCCATATAGTACACCTGTAATATACTACACCTCCATATAGTACACCTGTAATATACTACACCTCCATATAGTACACCTGTAATATACTACACCTCCATATAGCACACCTGTAATATACTACACCTCCATATAGCACACCTGTAATATACTACGCCTCCATATAGTACACCTGTAATATACTACACCTCCATATAGTACACCTGTAATATACTACACCTCCATATAGTACACCTGTAATATACTACACCTCCATATAGTACACCTGTAATATACTACACCTCCATATAGTACACCTGTAATATACTACACCTCCATATAGTACACCTGTAATATACTACACCTCCATATAGCACACCTGTAATATACTACACCTCCATATAGTACACCTGTAATATACTACACCTCCATTAAGCACACCTGTAATATACTACACCTCCATATAGTACACCTGTAATATACTACACCTCCATATAGTACACCTGTAATATACTACACCTCCATATAGTACACCTGTAATATACTACGCCTCCATATAGCACACCTGTAATATACTACGCCTCCATATAGTACACCTGTAATATACTACACCTCCATATAGTACACCTGTAATATACTACACCTCCATAGAGCACACCTGTAATATACTACATCACTATACCCCCATATACTACACCACTATATACACCTCCATATAGCACACCTGTAATATACTACACCCCCATATGTCACACACCCTTCTCCCCATACAGCCTGCACCCCCATATCACACACACTACACCCCCATATGTCACACACCCTGCCCACATATCTCACCCTGCCTGTACCCCAACTTACCCCTCTCAAACACTCTGCACCCCTTCACATCCTTCTGTCAGTCTGCAGCCCTCATATGCCCCTCACCCTCCACCTCCATCTTCCCTCATATGCCACTCACCCTGCAGCTCCATCTTCCCTCATATGCCACTCACCCTGCAACTCCATCTTCCCTCATATGCCACTCACCCTGCAACTCCATCTTCCCTCATATGCCACTCACCCTTCAACTCCATCTTCCCTCATATGCCACTCAACCTGCAACTCCATCTTCCCTCATATGCCACTCACCCTGCAACTCCATCTTCCCACATATGCCACTCACCCTGCAACTCCATCTTCCCTCATATGCCACTCACCCTGCAACTCCATCTTTCCTCATATGCACTCACCCTGCAGCTCCATCTTCCCTCATATGCACTCACCCTGCAGCTCCATCTTCCCTCATATGCCACTCACCCTGCAGCTCCATCTTCCCTCATATGCCACTCACCCTGCAGCTCCATCTTCCCTCATATGCCACTCACCCTGCAGCTCCATCTTCCCTCATATGCCACTCACCCTGCAGCTCCATCTTCCCTCATATGCACTCACCCTGCAGCTCCATCTTCCCACATATACACTCACCCTGCAGCTCCATCTTCCCACATATGCACTCACCCTGCAGCTCCATCTTCCCTCATATGCCACTCACCCTGCAACTCCATCTTCCCACATATGCCACTCACCCTGCAGCTCCATCTTCCCACATATGCCACTCACCCTGCAGCTCCATCTTCCCACATATGCCACTCACCCTGCAACTCCATCTTCCCACATATGCCACTCACCCTGCAACTCCATCTTCCCTCATATGCCCCTCACCCTGCAGCTCCATCTTCCCACATATGCCACTCACCCTGCAGCTCCATCTTCCCACATATGTCACTCACCCTGCAACTCCATCTTCCCACATATGCCACTCACCCTGCAGCTCCATCTTCCCACATATGCCACTCACCCTGCAGCTCCATCTTCCCACATATGTGTGTCGCCCTGGGCAAGCCAGGGGACACAGGTCACACACCACCACACCCTACATCCCAGCTAGGAACACCAAAGCTAACCAAAAATCCTTGTTGCCTTCCTCCAGAGGCTGATGATTCACTGGGTGGGCCAGGCGGTTGGCTCCGCCCACCGAGGAGGACACAGCTCTGGAGGCGGGAGAAACCAGGCAGATTAGCCCAGACAGGGCTCGAGTGCAGTCAGCTCAGGGACGAGCTTGAGTAAACAGCTTAGAGGAGTAGCCCAGACAGGGCTAAAGTAAACAGCTAAGTGAAAGTGAAGTGAAGTGTTAAAGGAAGAAAGCAAGAGTGGTGACAGAACAGAAAGAGCGTGTAAAAGCCTGAAGTAGTCCAGCTGTGTGCAGGACAGGTCAGCAAGGTCAGCAATGGCGGTGACTGTCTGGAGGGGGACCGTTTGGAAGTTCCTGGAAGGACCCCGGAGGCTGTGTGCCCGGCGGTCTGGAGCAGTGTTCCGAAGGACAGTCAGCACCAGGGCAGGGGCCTCTCGGACCCCGGCAAGGCTTGGAGTCGCCATAAATTGCCAAATCCGTCAGTGAAGGGGACGTAGATCCCCCAACAACCAAGTCCCGATTGAAGGCAACAGCCCAGCCAGTGTAGAAGAGACACCGCCACCGCCAAGGCACCAGTTTCTTAGGGCCAGCGCCTGCGGGCAAAGAGTAGAGCTCCCCCGGTCCAGCTTGAAGCCGGGGAGCGGGTTACCGGTGGGGACCCATCGCAACCAACAAGTACACCAAGGTGCAAGGAAAAGGGACATCACCGTCACCTACTGGGAGAGCAAGTGCAGCCGTCCGTGGGACCGTCTATCCAGCCGTTTGGTTTACCGTAAAAACTGTGTCAACGTCTCAGGCTGAGTGAGTACCACAGTGCCGCAAGGCACAGCGCTGCCCCCGCATCCCTGCGCCCACCAGGCCCTGCACCTCCCTCACCATCACCGGGCCCCGGGATCACCAACCCCTACCCACGGAGGGGCAACACAACACCTGGCTGCTCCGCATCACCATCCCCGGGAGCCCCGTATAGAGCAGCGGTGGTGAAATCACCACAACCGTGGGTGGCGTCACGGACAATAATCATCCCCACACCCAACAACCCCCTTTCACTCACGGGCGAGGAGTGCCGCTCGAGAAACCCCCGGGATCCGGCCCACCGCTCGAGCCACCACTGAGCAGCAGCCGCCGGACCCGAGCAAAAGGGGTGAGCGTAGTGTGCTGACACCCTCCTCCCCGCCCGCGACATATGCACTCACCCTGCAGCTCCATCTTCCCTCATATGCCACTCACCCTGCAGCTCCATCTTCCCACATATGCCACTCACCCTGCAACTCCATCTTCCCACATATGCCACTCACCCTGCAGCTCCAACTTCCCACATATGCACTCACCCTGCAACTCCATCTTCCCTCATATGCCACTCACCCTGCAACTCCATCTTCCCACATATGCCACTCACCCTGCAGCTCCATCTTCCCACATATGCCACTCACCCTGCAGCTCCATCTTCCCTCATATGCTACTCACCCTGCAACTCCATCTTCCCTCATATGCCACTCACCCTGCAGCTTCAACTTCCCACATATGCACTCACCCTGCAGCCCCCCTCCCCCTCATGTCCTCTCTTTTCTCATTACCAGTCATCATGTGTCCACATCTCCTTCAGAATTCAGTATCTTTGCTTTCTGCCCAGCATCCTGTGTCTTCTCCCACACAGTCACATGGGCGTGACGTCATCGCAGGTCCTGCAGTGCAGGATGAATTATTCCGTCTGCTGTGCTGCTTCTTCTCCTGCCCGGCGGGAACTTTTGAAATGACACACGCAGCGCAGTACTGACAACGTCAGAGCGCGCGCGTGTGTCACTGACAATTAGTGCCGGCAGGGAACAGAAGAAACACTCCTGCATTCCGCTGCCTGCACTGACTGTGGGGACCTGCACAGGATCTCTCCCTGCTCGGCACGCTGCAGCCCGGCTCCACTGCACCGGCTGAAGACAGACGGGCCGGTCACAGAGAGCAGGCGGGCCGGATGTGGTCCTCGGGCCGCCCCTTGCCCAGGTCTGACCTAACTGTATATCCTACATCCCCGGTTGTACCACTATTTAATCTACAACCTGTATTCAGTAAGTGGAATTGCTTTTCCTGTTCGTATACTGAAAACCCAATAAATATAGTTTTCAAAAAGGAGTCACAATATGCCACATATTCACTATCATAAGAACTCGTATAACAAAGAAGTAGAACTCACACAAGTCTCTTCACTATCAGATATCATGTAAGAGTTTAATATCAAATTAATTTGCAAATACATGATATCCCTTCACAAGAAAAAGGTCAGAGGACCTTTCATCAGTTTCAGCAAGTTAAGCTGGCCACATCATGGAATAAAACATACGGTAATAGTTTCATTTCTCCTCTCTTTTGCAGAGATCAGCTTGAAATGTTTAGGTTATAATTTATGTTAAATCCAGGGAGCGTTACCAGGCAGTTATATCTTCCCCTGTATGACACTGACTAATCATAAGTGTGGGTGGAGGGGGATACAACTGCTCAATTAGTGTTGTGTGCAGAGAAGTGCAGCTATAGAGGTGTTTGTACAGTTCCTTGGAAAAGTATTCATCCCCTTGGCATTTTTTTGTGTTTTGCTATAGACAACCTGGAATTTGACTGTTTCTTTTTTTTTTTTTTTTTTGCTGAGGGTTTGTGTAGTGCTCCACTGGGCAGGTGTTTTATCCTACTCATTGCCGAGTCGGGGTGCAGATCCTCTGCGTCATCACAGGGTTGTCTGGCCCGGTTCCATTACCCTCAGGCATACAGGAAGGAGGATAGGAGGGTGGCAGGGAGGATGGAGGTAGTAGTTGGAGGTTAGGAAAGTCTATAAGGATCGTGACGCCACCCGTGGTACGTGGCCAGGTATGCGGCCGCTGCTGCAGGGTCTCTCACCGGGGCAGATGTCGGGTGCAGCCGGTATTGTGTCACTCCCGACAGGTGGAGCGGGCCCTGGAAGGATGGCGGGGGGGGTGGTAGCCCCTGTTAGCGCCATAGCGCTGGGTGATGGCGCTGGTAAAGGAGAGGCAGGAACAGGGGATGTGGTTCCAGGTCTTTTTACTCACAAGTCAGTTAGGCGCTGTACCAGAGCGCCGGTCTCCTCCATGATGGGCTCCAGCCGATCCCAGATCCTTGAAAGGTCAGGTCCGGTGTGTGTGTCAGCCTGTAAGCCCTTTCCTCCTTTGATGCGCTAAGTATTGGACCCCCGTGGTGTGAAGCACTTGAGGGTCCCGGTGTCAGTAAAGTGTCCTATTCTGTATGGTGATAGCGCGGTTCCATTGTGGGGCCGGTCCTCAACCCCGGATCCTTTATGCTATTTGCTGCAGACTCATTGGGATGGGTTCGGTGACTATTCTTGCCATTCCCCGTGACCCTTGCAGAGTTGGTAGATAATGTGAAGTCTATCTGCCCTAGGATTCTGTATCCCAACAGCACCGGTCCTGTGTAAGCAGCCGCCTGCTTTTCCCCAGCGACCATATTGAACGCCCTGGCCCACAGAGCTGCTCATGGCACGTCCGCTCTGCTCTGTGTATGAAGCTGTTCTTTTCTCTGTTGTAGTTGTATTGTGTGTTCTGAGCATTTGCCCCCAGCTGCTGCCACTGGCTGGTTTACTGCTCTCCCCAGGTCAATTTGCTCTTCCCACTGTATGCTCCTGACTCCCCCTGGTGGTTGCTTTTCCCTGAACCTGAGTCTCTGGTTCCACTGGTGTGGTGGCGTCCTGTAAATCCACCGCTGTAGTGACTGTGATCCAACCCTGGCCCGGTCCCCATTGGGGAGGGCAACCCGGTGTTACTGTATGTATGTGATTGGAAACCGGCATCGACCTTCGCTGGACCCAGAATAAGTACTGCACCCTAATGGGGGTGCAGTACCCTTTGCACCTAATGCCTCAGCGGCGCCACATTTGCATCAGTTTGTGTTAAGAAAATGCTTACAACTGTGAACATACAGTATGACATAATGACTGAAAATTTCAGTGTGTATAACTATTCAACCCCCTAAAATTAGTACTTTGTAGAGCCTCCAAATCTCCAATTGCAGCAATTACATCTACATGTTGCTTTGAAGAAGTCTCTATGAGGTTTCCACATCTTGCCTCTGGGATTTTTGCAAATTCCTCAAAACAAAACTGCTCCAGCTCTTTTTAGTTAGATGGTTTCCTCCAGTGAGCAGCAATCTTCAAGTCAGATTCTCAATTGGATTAAGGTCTGGGCTTTGACTAGGCCACACCAATACATTTACATGTTTCCCCTTAAACTACTTGAGTGTTTGTTTAGCAATATGCTTTACATCTGTTGGAAGGTGAACCTCCATCCCAGTCTCAAATCACTGACTGACTGAAACAGGTTTTGCTCAAGAATATCCCTATATTTTACTCTTGACTTGGATCTTTTTCCCTGTCCTTCCTGCCAAAAAATATCCCCACAACATGATGCTGCCGCCATAATGTTTCAGGTGATGATGGTTTGGTGTCAGGCATAGTCTTTATTTTTTTGGCCAAAAAGTTCCATTTTTTCCTCAACTGACCACAACACCTTCCTCCATACATTTGGGGAGTCTTACACATGTCTTTGGAAAACTCAAAATGAGTCTTACACTTTTTGGCAGTAAGTAAAGGCTTTTTTATGGCCACTCTTCCACAAAGGCCAGCTCTATGAAGTGTATAGCTTATTGTAGTCATATGGACAGACACTACAGTCTCTGCTTGGTAACTCTGAAGCTCCTTTAGGGTTACCTTTGGTCTCTGTGCTGCTTTGTTAATTAATGCTCTCCTTGCATGGGCTGAGAGTTTGAAGAGCGGCTATCTCTTGTCAGGTGCTCGGGGGATTCATCAGAGAGTGGGATACTTTTTTAGAGCCCAACTCTCACTTGCATTTCTCAACTATTTTGTCTCTGACTTGTTTAGATATCTCTTTGGTCTTCATAGTGTTGTTTGGTTAGTTTTGCAGCCTCTGTGGCCTTTCAGAAAAGGTGTTATAAACTGACAGACCCGGTGACACTTAGATTATACACAGGTGGACTTCTTTTCACTAGGCATTTGACTTATGAAGGTAATTGCTTGAGTGATTACATATTTATTTATCCTATATATTTAATTTTTGCCTATATTTTTCTTTATTTCCTCCAACCTAGACTACTTAGTGCTGGTGCATCACACACAAATTTGATTACAAAAATATTTAAACACAGGTTGTAATGTAACAAAATACCTAGTTAAAAAGCCAAGGAGGTGATTACTTTTGTACTTTTGTACGACACTGTAATGAGACAAAGATCTGCTCTGCTGTACTGTCCCTCCTCTTGCACTGACTGCCTTGAGATGAAAGCTGAAAGGTGTTATTAATCTCTACTCTACTCCCAAAACTTGTAATCACACACAGCTCTGCAGGAAGATCAGTAAGAGCTGACTGTCCGTCATTACATGTCTCACATTAAAATTCCTGTTCTAAGCTATTATGAGGGCTTTTTATTTTTACCTCTGCATGATGCCTCCTGATTATGATTATGATTGGTCCATGTCATTCAGAGGAACAAGTTAACATTCCCATGAAAATTCCAAGACAATGTTTCACTTCTCTTTTTGTCTCTGTTCCTACCTCTGTTAACTTTCATTATTCCAGCATTTCTTAATTCAAATTGTGCCAAATACTGAGGATATGCAAACTTTTGTTCCTAGCTTATAATGCTTATATATCCTAATATTGGAATCTCAGCAATGAAACCTACACCAATAGAAATATACAATGTTGACCTGTTTTGTGTTATTTTAAAAATGAATAAAAATGAAGTTAACAAAATCAGTCTATAGATTTTTGTTTTCCATTGGCCTCTATAGGGAATAAATGGCATTATTATTAATGATGCACAGCGCCAATCCAACATGAACGTGTTTACTCAATAAAGTGACACTTGCTATTATCAAAGAATATTTTGGAATTATCAATATTATCATGTCTTGGAAATCTTTTCTGTTAGTAAAGGCAAAATCCAAGGGAAATCTGTATCATTAAGCATCACTCTGAAGGCAGCCCACAAAGGTAAAAAGCTGCCCAATCATGCATGATGTAATTTACATCTGTTAGATGAAGTCTTAGAGGCCCAGGAACAATTAATTTGTCATTGCTCATGTGGCTTTAACATAAGAGAAGTTTGGCTGCAGAATCCAAACTGCACTTTGCTATTTGTCATTTTCCCCATTTTGATAAAAGTCAATTTGTGTTTAATCAAGTATTAAAATTAAACATGCCCCATACCAAGAAAGCTGCAAAATTAGACATCAGTTCACTTATCATTTAAGATCTCATAAAATATTCAAATAGAAACATGTGTTATTAAAATCAGAAAGTATACGAGACCTAATGGGAAGGGAGAAGAAAATTATGACTTCACAATGACATTTTAAAAAGTCATACGTTTTATCCACTGATTATGATTTCTATATTTACTGAATATCTATTTATTTATCTATCTATTGTTATGGTCACTGAGGGGTGGTGACCGTCCGGGGGTGGACCTACTGGACCGTACACCGGACTCCCCTAAAGCAGCAAGTGTGGTGGCACTCTGGTGATGGTTCAGGCGTGATGGCACTGCGGTATAGGCTTAGGCGTGGCAGCACTCTGGGAAAGATTCAGACGTGATGAAACACTGGCAATGTGGAAAAGCAGGCTCTATGATGAGACAGAGGATAGCGATAGAAGACTGGTACTGAGACTAGACAGTAACATACGGGGACCCGAGAATTAGCAACGCACTATGGTCAAAGTTGCTCAGGCGCCCACTGTCAAGGGAGGTGGTATTAAATACCTTTAGGGTAATAGATGACCTCAGGTATTGCTTCCGGGTAATGGGACGCTGGCCCTTTAAAAAAGGAGGCATGGCCGTTCGCACACTCTAAGGGCACTTACTGAAGTAGGTGGCCTATAAGCAGGAAGAAGTTGCAGCAGACTCTGGGACAGAAGAGAAGGGAATGGAGATGTGAGATGGGTGAGAGGGAGGACGCCCCCACTGTGGTCTGGTAGCAGGGACATGTAGAGACACCTAACTGGAACCGGAGGCTGCAGAGCTGCTAAACAGGTGACTGGGGAGACCCAGCTGCAGGTGTCTGGGAGCGGGGTTGCTCGTGGATGCCACGCTGGAACTGGGAATGGGTGCTACATCTATCTATCTATCTATCTATCTATCTATCTATCTGTCTATCCATCTATCGAGGTCCTAAAGCATAATAACTGTAATATTAAAAAAATATAAAAAATCTTTATATTTTCTCACTGCCCCTTTGCTTCTTACCGCCACTTCTCCGATCCTCATCGCATCTTTGGATCGGATTCAGTGGTGCTGGAATCTCTTTGCCTTGGTTGCTAGGCCAAGTGTTTTGGGTTTGCTAGGTACTGGAGGGTTCTCACCAGTCCGAAGTTATGACAAGGACAAAATAGGTGACGATGAATAGAAATGGGGCTGGAAAAGTGACTATAAGGTTTTTATTTTCTAATATTTTGATGTATTTTTATAGTCCAGAAAAATGAAGACTAGCTGTCATCATTTTGTTGTCTTCATCATTAGGTTTACTCATCAGCAAACTAAAATTTCTATTGCTTACGGTTGGAACTAAAGAAAAATAAACTATTTAAAGGTAATGTATCAGCAGGTTTTTGCTATGTAATCTGAAGACAGTATAGTGTAGGGGTTAACACATAGATTACTGAAATGTTTTTTTTAGCTTCATGAGATTATCATTGCAGGATTAGGTCAGCTAGAGGTCAGCTACTCCTTCTGTGATTAGCAGCTCACAGTCTGTAGACTTTTTAGATACAGAGCATGGTGTGGGCATGGGCAGCTTTCTCTGCTCTGCTGCATTCCTAAATCTAAAATCTCTGATTGTGTCACTCTTTTCCTACATTATGCTGCTTTCAGGTGAGGTTGCAAACACCTGCTAACAGATTCCTTTTCACGTGGATTTTTTTGTTATTGAAATACAGCTAGTGAAATAAGTATTGAACACATTGATAATTTTGAAAGTAAATTTATTTCTAAAGTTACTATTGAGATAAATTTATCATCGGATGTCAGCAACAACCCATCTAATTCACACAGCCAATGAAATCAAACCATAGATGTTCATAAATTTAGTGATGTGTAATGAGAAAAAACACAGGGAAAAAGTATTGATCATATGAGTAAAGAGAAGGTACAAAAGTCATAGAAAGTCATTATGCCAGCTGAAATCTATTAGTAATTAGAAATCAATCCTGCCACTTAGTGAAAAAAATATCAACTGGTTCAACTGATGGCCTAGAAAAATGTGTCTCATTACTAATGTGCCACGCAAGAAACATTTCATGATGGGTAAAACCAGTGAGCTGTCATATAACTAACTAACTTATAACTTATATAATTGAACTTACATAATTAAAGGAAGGATAAATGGACAAATGTACTGAGACAAAAACTCTGCTGCCATCTACAGGATAATGAAGATGAAATGAGGGTGGGCTTTTCAGCAAGATAATGATCCCAAACACATAGCCAAGGAAACTCTCAATTGGTTTCAGATAAAAAAAAATAAAGCTGCTAGAATGGCCAAGCATAAACATAGCAACAAAAAGAGGAAAATATCCTCCAAAAATTAAGTATTACAGCAAGATGAGCTGCAGTGTATACATCGCCCTGGCCAAAAACTAGTACTCTAGCAGGATACAGCTAAACCCCCACTAAAGTGGAAGCGTCACAGGTGCAGGAGGAGCAAATCACACACACACCTCCATGGAATGGAGGAGGGCGATTGCTAGATGATAAAACTGCACACTAGTGGCTTGCATAGAGCGCTGTTCACATATGCAGATAACACAGTCACAAACCCGCAGCCTATTAGGAGACGCCCATACTATTAGATCAGGCGGGCTGCCAAGCCGTACCCCACTGTGTATCATGCACAAACAGACACTCTACAGTGCAAGGCCCAACAGAAAGGGGCCTGGCTGTATCCTGTCCAAAAAAATATGAGGTTTTTGTTGGTATTTATGGCCATAAAAACGTAAGCCTACAACCCGCGTCACGGAACCTCATGCTTGTAGGTCCCTACACTAAATATAAACATAGCAACAAAAAGAGGATAATATCCTCCAAAAATTAAGTATTACTTACAGCAAAACCAACAAAACAAACCTCATATTTTTTTGGACAGGATACAGCCAGGCCCCTTTCTGTTGTGCCTTGCACTGTAGAGTGTCTGTCCGTGCATGATACACAGTGGGGTACGGCTTGGCAGCCCGCCTGATCTAATAGTATGGGTGTCACCTAATAGGCTGTGGGTTTGTGACTGTGTTATATGCATATGTGAACAGCGCTCTATGCAAGCCACTAGTGTGCAGTTTTATCATCTAGCAATCGCCCTCCTCCATTCCATGGAGGTGTGTGTGTGATTTGCTCCTCCTGCACCTGTGACGCTTCCACTTTAGTGGGGGTTTAGCTGTATCCTGCTAGAGTACTAGTTTTTGGCCAGGGCGATGTACACACTGCAGCCCATCTTGCTGTAAGTAATAGAATGGCCAAGCCAATCACCTGACCATAATCAATAGAAAATTTATGGAAGAAACTGAAGTTCGGAGTTCATAGAAGGAACCCATGAAACTTTCAAGATTTGAAGAGTGTTTATGTGGAAGAATGGGCCAAAATAATACCTGACTAATCCATGTAACTAGTTTCTCTATACAGGAGGCGTTTTGAATCTTTATTACCAATAAAAGCTTTTGAATGAAGTAATAATTACATTTCAAGAAGCGTGTTCCATACTTTTTCCCTGTGTCAGTTCTCATTATTACACATCACTAAATTTATAGACATCTATGCTTTAATTAATTTTCCTGTGTGTATTGGATGGGTTGTTACTGACATCTGGTGAGAAATTTATGTCAATAGCACCTTTATTAATACATTTACTTTGAAATAAGTATTGAACATGTCACTAATTTTCTCCCACTGTATGCCCAATTTCAACTAAGTGTTATGTCCTGGTGGTGGATCCTCTGGGCCGTGCACCGTACTCCTCCAGTGAGGCAACCCGGAGCTAACCCCTGTACAGGGACTGTCCGATCACCCCACCAGAGGGCCTAGATGCATGGTAGCCGGAGCACTAATGGTACAGGAACAGAGTCCTTCAGGAGACTGGGAAGAAGATGTCTCCGGGGCCACGGAGCTCCTGGAAGTAGTCCAGATGACGAGGCTCAGGTTCAGGTGCCGGGTTGAGATGTCAGGCGGGATCCAGGTCCAGCTGAACCAGAGGACAGAGGTCAGCGGGTGAAGCCGAGGATCGGAGATGGGTTCAGGCTGAAGAAGAAGGTGGGGTCAAGGCCGACAGTCACCGAAAGACTTCCTGGGCGAACCGTGGTCAGGACCGGGTTAGAGTGGCAGGACGGGCTCTGCGAAAGACACAGGGTTAATAGGAGACAAGGCAAGAGGGGACCTGAACACCTAGCTTAGGGAAACACGTTGAACAGGCACCACCCACATGGAAGGAAGGTCCTAATATACACTGTACCTGAATTTGGCAATATCCTGTTTCTGGAACGCTGGCCCTTTAAGAGGAGGTCAATGACCGCGCGCGCGCCCTAATGCGCATGCGCGAAGCCCGAGTGCCGGAGACCAGAGCAGGAAGTGGTGCAGTGGATGCAGGAGAGCCCGACAGTGTGTTCTGGGTCACAAGGGAAAGCTGGGAGCGGGGAACAGGAAACATGGAGGACACAGAAGGGGAAGAGTGAGCTGTGTGGCCGTGGGCAGGAGGATCGGGGACTGGAGCGGTGAGTGAGGGACGGCATTGGGACCCGGGGAGCATTACACTAAGCAAGCAATATTCAGATATTGTATATGAAAGAACAGGTGAACAGAATTTAACCTATACATATACAGTATAGTTTATTTTCAGCTTTTTTTGCCATTGAAAAGACAGTCCATATTTAACTTTTTTACAGCCATGTTGATGCACAAGAAGGGATGCTGATGGTAAGAGGTGTTCGGGGGATAGCAAGCAGAATATATTTATAAACAAATGTAATTTTTCTAATC